>NW_028270189.1:32881406-33181406 GCF_037043375.1 Chiloscyllium plagiosum
ATCGCAGCAGCGCCCTCCCCCCCCCACATCCTCACCATCACCCCACTCTCTCAGCTCTATCCCTCTGCTGTTGCAACTCCTCTCTCTCTCTCTCTCTGTCCTACATCACTCCCTGTCTTGTTGTCTGTCTGACCTTCTCTCCCTCTCTTTCTCTCTCATTTTCATGTTGTATCTGTCTGACATTGTATTTCTCTTCCTGGAGTTTCACACTCTTTCTCTCTTTCCTCTCTCTGTCCTGCTCTCTCTCAGTTCTTCTCACTTCCTCTACCCCCTCCACCCCCCCCCCCCCCCCGCCTGCCTGTCTTTCTCTTGTTCTCTCCCTCCCTCTCATTGTCTGTCCGTCCATCTCTCTTTCGCTCCTTTAGTTTCTCTCCCTTTGTCTTCCTGGACCCCTCTGCTCTATCCCAGTGACTGGCGAAGGGGCAATGGGAATAGTTTGCCTCAGTGGCTGGTCTCTACCAGGTTTTACCCCCACTGTGGGGAGGGGTAAGTGGAAGGAACATGAAGTACTTTTCTGAGTGAGTCTGAAATAGAGAAAAAGAGAAAGAGAAAGGGAGAGTGACAAAAAGAGAAAGATACATGGAGAGAGTGGAGATGGAGAAAGTGGAGAGAGAGAAATGGGCAGTGAGAGTCAGGGAGGTGGAGTGAGAAAAGGACAGAGTGAGAGAGACAGGGAGAGAGAGAGAGTGAGAAGGACATATATGGAGGGAGAAGGACAGTGTGTGTACTTGGCGATGGTTTCAGAGTGGGATCTTGCTGTGCATTACAGCAGTGAGTCAAAAGGAGAGTTAGTCTCTACACTATGTCCTCCAGCCCAGGGGGTGTGAGCCTGCATGGGAAGGGGGAGAGTGGGAGACAAGGAGAGAATGGGACAGCCAGAGACAGGGGGAGTGTTTGATGGGGTTTTGGGGTTGGTGGAGAAAGGAGGGGCTGTTGTCAGAGAGAGATGGAGGGAGGGATAGCATGTGATGCAAAGTCTGAGACAGGGTGGAGAAGAGGTCTCCACGGGAAGGATAGTCAATGAGGTCATTCAGGGGCCAATCATGAGGATCCTGAACCGGACCAGGATCATTTAATGGGGCAGGGGGATGATGGGCAGAAAGGACTCCATCTGTGACGCAAACCGTCTATAATTTTGGGACTGGGATCTTGCTGTGCATTAAAATAGTCCCACGCCAGTCAGTCAACCCAGACTCATTTACCGGTGTGAGAAAGTGAGGACTGCAGATGCTGGAGAGTCAGAGTTACGAAGTGTGGAGCTGGAGAAGCACAGCAGGTCAGCCAGGAGAGTCAATGGTTCAGGCCTGACCTGCTGGGCTTTTCCAGCTCCACACTTTTCCACTCAACTCCCTCTGCCCCAGGGAGTGGGGCTCACAGCAATGTTGGGGGGGGGAGCAAAATATTTGAGGGGGGCACAGTTGGTGAGGTAGATATTTTGGAGGGAAGGTATTTGGGGAAGGGGATAAATTTGGGAGGAGAGTGAAAATGAGGGGCAAATGTTTTTAGGGGGTTCAAAATTAGGTGAACACTTTCAGGTCTGAAATAAAGAAAAAGAGAAAGGGAAGGTGAGAAAAAGAGAGAGAGGTAGAGAGAGTGGGGATGGAGAAGGGGATGAGAGAAAGATGGGGCAGAGACAGACAGTGAGAGGGAGGGTGTGAGAGAAAGGCAGATTGAGAGAAAGAGACAGACAGGGAGAGAGAAGTACAAAGAGAGAAGGGGAAGTCAGACTGAGACAAACAGGCGTTGAAGCATGGACAGACTGAAGGGGTGACACTCAGTATTCCAGTTGGTTCCAGCTCCGTCTCTCTCAATGGGTTTTCACACTCCCTCTCTCCCATGCTCCTGAGGTTTCCTTCAGCTTGTCTCTCTCCCTCTCTCTCTCCCTCTCTCTGGATGGTGAGCTGGTCTCTGTCCCTTGCCATGTTGGTCCCCTCAGAAAGCTTCCAGAAAATTCAAGAGATCAGTCTGCAGGTGATCCCTGGTTTTGTTCATTTCTTGATGGTTTCCCAGAACTTTCTATACTTCTGGCCCATTCGAAGAATCAGTTAATAGTTTGAAGCATTGCTGATCATTTGGATGGCTTGTTCCTGTTAGTTTCTTTGTGTAGCAGGACCCGGTGCCTTCCTATCTGGGCCCTCCTTTGTTTGGTGGAGACGTTGTTAGGGATATACCTGCCCAGGGGAACTGTTGCCTTTGACATTATGCTGATGGGATAACCATCTGGCTGGTGTCTGGCTTTTGTGATTTGGGAGTATAACTTGTCCAATATACCCAGCATCTCTTGGCTGTCTATCTGTGTTTTAGCAAGGAGGCCGCAACATTTCACCCATTCCCCCCTCCCCCACCCAGTCTTTAGAATGGAAAGAAGCTGATACAATGAATTACAAACCTAATTTTAAAAGCTGGTTATGTTTGTTGTCAGAGTAGCCTGATGTTTGAGCGAAAGCCATTTTGTACATTGGTCAAACCGATTGTCATATGGCTGATAAGTGATATCATAGAATCCCTACAGAGCAGAAACAGGCCCTTCAGCCCATCGAGTCCACAATGACCCTCTGAAGAGAATCCAACTCAGATCCAACCCCTGATGATATCCCTGAAACCCTGCATTTCCCATGGCTATTCCAGCTAACCTGAATATCCCTCGACACTATGGGCAATCTGTCAAAAATGTGCACCATTGAACAGTGGGAGAAAACCCATGCAGATGCAGGGAGAATGTACAAACACCACACAGACAGTCGCTCAGGAGTGGAATCAAACCCAGGTCTCTGGCGCTGTGAGGTAACAGTGCTAACCACTGAGCGACTGTGGCACTTGTAACTGTTTCGACAAAACATATTCCGTTCTGAGAATCCATACAGAATTGGGATGCATAGCCAACATCCAGTGAGCAGAATAAATGCAAGGGAATGAGACCTGCTGGCTCAAACTCCTGGAATTCCCTCCCTAAGGACATTGTGGGTCCACCACCTGCAACAGTTCAAGGAGGCAGCTCACCACCAAAACCAGCTCCCGAGCAGCTACGGACAGGCAATCAATACTGGGCCCAGCCAGGAACACTCAAACGTTGCAAATGAATGAAACTAAGATGATCACCTGGGGAGTTCCATCTACCTTCCAGCCCCTGGGGGTGTGTCCGGGTATTATTCACCATGACCGTACCCATCTGTTACAGCCTGCAATCCTAACCACCGGTATCACGAGATATATCAAGGTGAGTGCGGTTAGGACCACAGCCGATGTGAGAGGAGCCGAATTCGTTAATGACAGGCGGTGGGAATGCCATGGTATGGCCTGTTCTTTCACATTTACCTAAGTGTGGTCCCTGTCAATGTCCCCTCTGTCGCCACAGCATGTGGGATGGAATCATGATAACCCATCCAAATACCTTTTTTAATATAATTCCGATACTTTCGACTTCAAAGATCCCCATCCTAACTTTGTCACTTGGGATAATTGGAATTCCTCGCACCAAGCCCAGTGTCCCACCGAAAGTGTCCTTCCAGCTGTCATTAACCCAGCCTTTGGTGAGCTGCTGTCCTTCACAGTGAGACATGTTAGTGTGGGTGTTCTCCTGGAACAAATATTTCCGCTGTTTGTCACTAACCCGGGACGGGACTTTTCTCGAGCAGTGAGGACCGCTGCCTTCATTTCATCATGGATGCCCCTCCCTCACTGTTATCCCTCAGGGAGGGCTGAATGGCCTGGTGGACAAAGTCACATGGTGATTAATTTAGTTTGTTTGTCAGCATCCAGTCCGTGTATGACAGACTGTCGGTCTATCTCATCCAAAAATGTATCTGGGTTTGAGACAGGATCAAACAGAGTGGCCTTTTTGGTGCTGCCCACCAGCTGGGTGGCTGGAATGGCTGTTGTGTACGGAGTGAGACCATCAGCTGTCTGACACTGGGTAACCACAGGGTTCATGGAATCTGGGTCCGTCTGTGGGTCAGCGCTGGGGGCAAAAGGTGCAGTTACCTGGGAGAAAGGCAGTGGGAGTTCCCATCTGTGGGCGGGTGTGGATGTGTCAGTGTGGAGCCTGTCATTACCTCCCTGGGGAGGTAGAATCCAAAAGGCACACATTATCCCACTCTGGAAGGAGCCCTGGTTCCCTAGGGATTGTATGTGCTCCTGGTACCTCCTGCTAGGGCCTGATGTGTGTTGCTCCGTGTTGCAGTTGTAGAGGACCCATGCAGCTGCTTGGTGCTCCCTACACTGTCCTTTCAGATTGTCCATGTAACCTGAGGCTGCTTCCCCATCCGCAGAGGCCCTCCTTTCACTGGATTGGGCTCTTCCCAATTGTAACTGGAGTAGTCCCATGTGGGTGAGATTTTCCTGCAACCTTCTGTCCTGCTCATTGTGTAGGAGACCTAGCTCAGTCACAGCCTGTAGGTTTCCCTGGGGTGACTGGATCCCAGCTGCCTTATCCCAGCCGGGGATCCTCCAGGCTATCGGCAGTGGAGTGAGCTTTCCAGCTTCCTTCCCCAGTTCTCTATGAGTTTCTCACCACAGCTCCTGTACCAGGAATCCTTCACTGCAAGGCCAGGCTGGCTTCCTGCCCAATTCTGCCGGACTGTTTCACATTTGTACCGGCTCGTGTTCCGGTTGCTTTAGCTACTTCTGTATTATGGGACACCTGGGTCTACTCATAGAGTCATAGAGTTCTACAGCATGGAGACAGGCTCTTTGGCCCAAACTGGTCCATCCACACTAATCCCGTTTCCCTGCACTTGACCCATATCCTTCCAATACGATCCTCTCCATGTATTTGTCCAAGTGCCTTTTAAATGTCTACTCCTTGACCAGTTGCGCAGGTAGTTCATTCCGTATGTGTATACACTCTGGAAAAAAATGTTGTCCCCCAGGTTCCCTTTTAATCTTTCCCCTTTCACCTTAAACTGATGCCCTTTCGTCCTCGATTCCCCAAGCCTTGGATAAAGACTGAGTGCATTCACCCTATCCATGACTCCCATGATCTTATGCACCTCTATAAGGACACCCCTCAGTCTCCTACACACTAAAGAAAATGTCCTAGCTTGTCCAACCTCTCTCTATAACCGTCTCGTTGAGTTCTGGCAATATCCTTGGAAATTCCTTCTGCACTCTTTTCACTTTAATAACATCCTTTGTATAGCAAGGTGGCCAAAACTGAACACAATATTCCAAGTGCGGCCTCACCAACATCCTGCACAACTACAACATAACTTTCCAACTTCGATATTCCATGCCCTGACTGATGAAGGGCTCATTGTGCCAAAAGCCTTCTTCACTGCCCAGTCTACCTGTGACTCCCCTCTCAGAGAACCGTAAACCTGGAATTCAAGGTCCCTCTGTTCCACTGGACTCCTTCAGGCCCGACCATTCACCACGAAACCCCGTCTTGATTTGACTTTCCAAAATGCTCGATCTCGCCCTTGTTTGTATTAACCTCCATTTGCCATTTCTCAGCCCAATTCCCCAGCTGATCAGGGCCCTGTTGCAATTGCTGAGAGCCTTCCTCACTTATTTTAGTGTAATCTGCAAACTTTCTAATCATGCCTTAAACATCCTCGTCCAAATCATTGATCTAGATAGCAAACAGCAATGGGCCTAGCACTGACCAGCTCAGTGGCGATAGGGTTAGCATTGTTGCCTTACAGCACCGTGGATCTGGGTTCAATTCCAACCTGTTTGGGTTAGATTTCCTACAGTATGGAAAGAGGCCATTTGGCCAACAAGTCCACATTGACCTGCCGAAGAGTAACTCACCCAGAGCCATTCTCCCTACCTAATTCTAAACATGGAAGAAGGCACCGAGCACTATGGACAATTTAGCGTGGCCAATTCATCTGACCTGCGCATTTTTGGATTGTGGGAGGAAACTGGAGCACCCGGAGTAAACACACGCAGACACAGGGAGAATGTGCAAACTCCACACAGACAGTTACCCGAGGCTGGGTTCAAACCCGGGTCCCTGGCACTGTGATGCAGCAGTGCCAAGCACTGAGCCACCATGCCACACCAACTGAGTTTCTATGTTCTCCCCATGTCTGTGTGGGTTCCCTCTCGGTGCTCCGGTTTCCTCCCACAACCCAAAGATGTGCAGGTCAGGTAAATTGGCCATGCTCAATTGCCTATAGTGTTCATGGATGTGTAAGTACGTTCCATTAGTCAAGGGTAAATGTAGAGTAACAGGGTAGGGGAATGGGTTTGGGTGGAATAATCTTCAGAGGGCCAGAGAACCTGTTGGGCCAAAGGGCCTGTTTCCACAGAGGAGGGATTCTATGATTCTATGACCGCTGATGCACACCACTCGTCCCAGGCCTCCAGTCTGACTGTTCCCCTCTGCTTCCGACCATCAAGCCAATTGTGTATCCAGTTTACCAATGCCCCCTGGATTCCATGCGATCAAACCTTTCGTGGGGGAGTGGTGAGTGCAGAGTTGTGTTAGTATCACGAAGGAAGGGGGAGATTGCAGTGCTGGGCAGTGATCAGTCAGGAAGGGGGTGATTAGTTTATTATGTCCACATCAGTCACGGAGTGTTTGATTCAGTGATGTATCGGGATCAGTCAGTGAGGGGGTGAATTTAGTGTGGGGTAGGGATCAGTCAAAAAGAGGGAGATTGCAGTGGTGTCTAGGGATCAGTCAGGGAGGGGGTGATTATAGTGTTGGGTAGGGATCAGTCAGGGAGGGGGACATTGCAGGGTTGGGTAGGGATCAGTCAGGGAGGGGTGATTGCAGTGTTGGGTAGGGATCAGTCAGGGAGGGGGTGATTGCAGTGTTGTGTAGGAATCAGTCAGGGTGGGGTGAGTGCAGTGTTGGGTAGGGATCAGTCAGGGAGGGGGTGAGTGCAGTGTTGGGTAGGGATCAGTCAGGGAGGGGGAGATTGCAGTGTTGGGTAGGGATCAGTCAGGGTGGGGGTGAGTGTAGTGTTGGGTAGGGATCAGTCAGGGAGGGGGTGAGTGCAGTGTTGGGAAGGGCTCAGGCAGGGAGGGGGTGAGTGCAGTGTTGGGAAGGGCTCAGGCAGGGAGGGGGTGAGTGCAGTGTTGGGTAGGGATCAGTCAGGGAGGGGGTGAGTGCAGTGTTGTGTAGGGATCAGTCAGGGAGGGGGTGAGTGCAGTGTTGGGTAGGGATCAGTCAGGGAGGGGGAGATTGCAGTGTTGGATAGGGATCAGTCAGGGAGGGGGTGAGTGCAGTGTTGGGTAGGGATCAGTCAGGGAGGGGGTGAGTGCAGTGTTGGGTAGGGATCAGTCAGGGAGGGGGTGTGTGCAGTGTTGTGTAGGGATCAGTCAGGGAGGGGGTGAGTGCAGTGTTGGGTAGGGATCAGTCAGGGAGGGGGTGAGTGCAGTGTTGGATAGGGATCAGTCAGGGAGGGGGTGAGTGCAGTGTTGGGTAGGGATCAGTCAGGGAGGGGGTGAGTGCAGTGTTGGGTAGGGATCAGTCAGGGAGGGGGTGTGTGCAGGGTTGGGTAGGGATCAGAGAGGGAGGGGAAAAAGTCTGCTGATGCTGGAGATCAGAGCTGAAAATGGGTTGCTGGAACAGCGCAGCAGGTCAGGCAACATCCAGGGAACAGGAGAATCGACTTTTCGGGCATAAGCCTTTCTTCAGGAAGAAGGGCTTCCTGAAGAAGGGCTTATGCACGAAACGTCGATTCACCTGTTCCCTGGATGTTGCCTGACCTGCTGCGCTGTTCCAGCAACCCATTTTCAGATCGGAGAGAGAGGGGGTGATTGCAGTGTTGGTTTGCGATCAGTCAGGGAGGGGGGTATTGCAGTGTTGGGAAGGGATCTGTCAGGGAGGGGGAGATTGCAGTGTTGGGAATGGGTCAGTCAGGTAGGGAGGAGATTGCCGTGTTGGATAGGGGTCAGTCAGGGAGGGGGAGATTGCCGTGTTGGGTATGGGTCAGTCAGGGAGGGGGAGATTGCAGTGTTGTGTAGGGATCAGTCAGGGAGGGGGGTGAGTGCAGTGTTGGGCAGGGATCAGTCAGGGAGGGGGGTGAGTGCAGTGTTGGGTAGGGATCAGTCAGGGAGGGGGGTGAGTGCAGTGTTGGGAATGGGTCAGTCAGGGAGGGGGAGATTGCAGTGTTGGGTAGGGATCAGTCAGGGAGGGGGAGATTGCAGTGTTGTGTAGGGATCCGTCAGGGAGGGGGAGATTGTATTGTTGGGTAGGGATAGATTGGAAAGCAGGATGGCAAAAAGTGTACATGTGATTGTTTTTTCAATTAGGGCTAAGGAGAATTCAAAGAGCTTTTACAAATACATGAAGGCCAAAGGGTCACTGGGGAGAGAATTGCCCCCCCCCCCCCCCCCCCCCCGCAAAGATCAAGATCGCCTGCACGTGGAGCTGTTGGAAATTGGGAAAATACTGAACAAGTATTTCCTGTAGACAAGGACATGGAAGGTATAGAATTGAATGATAGTTTGGGAAATAACTTTGGGAAATAAATCTTGCAAAATGTTCACATTACAGAGGAGGAGGTGCTGGATGTCTTGAAACGCAAAAGGGTGATAAATCCCCAGACCTTTATAGTTGTACTCTCGATCTCTGTGGGAAGCTAGAGAAGTGATTGCTGGGCCCCGTGCTGAAATATTTGTATCATCGATTGACACAGGTGAGGTGTCAGATGACTGCAGGTTGGGCTAATGTGGTGCCACTGCTTAAGACGGGTGGTAAGGACAAGCCAGGGAACTACAGACTGGCTCGCCTGACGTCAGTCGTGGGCACGTTGAAATACGGATACATGCGGGACAGGAATTAGATGTGTTTAGAAAGGCAATGTCTGATTGGGGAGAGTCAGCATTGCTTTGTACGTGGGAAATCATGTCTCAAGATATTGAGTTTTTTGAAGTAACAAAAGGATTGATATGGGCAGAGCGGTGGATGTGAGTGATATGGACTTCAGTAATGCATTCGAAAAATTTCCACTTGGGAGATTGGAGAGCAAGGATAGATCTCATGGAATACAGGGAAAAACAGCCATTTGGATACAGAACTGGCTCAAAGGTAGACGACAGAGGGTGGTTGTGGAGGGTTGCTTTTCAGACTGGAGACCTGCGACCAGTGGAGTGCCACAAGGATTAGTGCTGTGTCCTTTGATTTGAATGTGAACTTAGCAGGTATATTTAGTAAGTTTGCAGATGACACCAAAATTGCAGGTGTAGTGGAGAGTGAAGAATGTTACTTCACATTACAACGGGATGGTGAACTGATGGGCCAATGGGCTGAGGAGTGGCAGATGGAGCATAATTTAGATAAATGGGTGGTGCTGCATTTTGGAAAAGAAACTCTTCGCAGGACTTATACACATAATGCTAAGGTCTCAGAGAGTGTTTCTGAACAAAGAAACCTTGGAGTGAAGATTCATTGTTCCTTGAAAGGAGAATTGTGGGTCGATAGGATAATGAAGAAGGTGTTTCGTATGCTTGCGTTTACTCAGTGCATTGAGTAGAGGAGTTGGGAGGTCTTGTTGTGGCTATACAGGATATTGGATAAGTCACTGTTGGAATATTGTGTGCAATTCTTGTCTCCTCCCTATCGGAAGGATGTTGTATAAATTGAAAGGGTTCAGAAAAGATTTACAAAAATGCTGACAGGATTGGAGGATGGGAGCTACAGGGAGAGGTGAAATGGGCTGGGCCTGTTTTCCCTAGAATGTCTGAGGCTGAGGGGTACCCATATGGAGGTTTGCAAAAACCATGAGAGGAATCGATAGGTTTTACAGATATGTTCTTTTCCCTAGGGTGGGGTAGTCCAGAACTGGACGGCCTAGGTTGAAGGTGAGAGGGGAACATAAGGGAATATAAAAGGAACATAAGGGACAACGTTTTGATGTGGAGGGTGTTGCGTGTATGGAATTAACTGCCAGGTGAAGTGGTGGAGGCTGGTACAATTACTGCATTTAAAAGGCATCTGGATGGGTATACGAACAGGAAGGATTGAGAGGGATTTGGGCCAAGTGCTGGCAAATAAAACGAGATTATGGTAGGATATGTGGGTGACGTGGATGATTTGTTTCTGTGCTGTACATCTCTCTGACTGTAAAAGTTTTCCACTGTCCATTACCAGCCAGACACTTCACTGTTTCCCCTGTTTACCTTGGTCAGTTATCCCTCCGAACACATGTCAATGGCTTTGGTTGTCATTGTAGGGTGCGCTTTATGATCACTTTAAAAATCCATCATCTCGCTGAATTCCACTATATTACAATTTCACAGAGGATATCTCAGTGTGATATTACTCCTTCACTCAGCGTCATCACCCAACGGTCGATCTGAGATAGGCACGTCCCTGGCCATTTCCACAATGTGTTATTCAAAGAAACACTGACACAAACATTCAAAGAGGAGTTTGGAGAACATCAGTTTTGCCAATGTGACTGTCACAGATTATACAAA
Source organism: Chiloscyllium plagiosum (assembly GCF_037043375.1). NCBI lineage: Eukaryota > Metazoa > Chordata > Chondrichthyes > Orectolobiformes > Hemiscylliidae > Chiloscyllium > Chiloscyllium plagiosum. The sequence goes on from NW_028270189.1 coordinate 32,891,784, forward strand.
GACTGAAGTCTCCCAAAATGATCACAGTGCCTTTGCATTAAACAGGAATTCATTGGAATGTGTAACAGTGTTGAGCAATGAAATGCTGTTAGACAGCCCCTAAACTGTTCTCCTGTTTGTGGTTTTGACACGTGTTGCCCAGAATCTACATTCAGGCTGATTCAGCTTCATCATCTGAGGCCAGATGCTTTCTCTGTACTGCCTTTGTTACCCATTACTGTCAGGGTTACCCATCCTGCTCTCCCTGAGACCCCTCAAGGAGGTGGACAATAGAATATTCATGTCCCACCTTTGTTCTCTCTGTCACCACTAAATCGCATTTATCTCTGTGCCACAGTCCATCCACCTTATTGCAGAGACTTTGTCCAGTACAAAAAAAGTACATTACGACTGACTCTTTCCACAATTTCTTGTCTCAGTCCAATTCACTGATGTACAGTTTCAGTTAAACTCTGTCTCTTCCTGTTCCTTTCTGCTTGTCTTCAGCTACATTGCCATTTCTGTTTGGAGTTGGAAAGCTCCTTTCACCTGAACCCTGGCCCTGCATCCTCTCTGTCAGTTTAAAGCCCTGTCCATAAGCCCACCGACATGATTGGCCAGGACACTGGTCCCAGCAATATTATGTCTAATTCACTCATGGGATGTTGCTGTCTCTGGGTGGCCAGTGTGTATTTCCCACCCTGAGCTGCCCTTGAGCTGAGTGCCTTGCTGGATTATTTCAGGGGGCAGTTGAGAGTCAACCCCATTGCTCTTGGTCTGGATTCATATGTAGGCCAGACCCGCTGCCTATAACAGATTTCCTTCCTGAAAGGCTATTAGGCAATTAGATGGATAATTTGGACTCTGGCATTAAAGTCTGGGTGAACAGTCGGATGAGAATAGCATGAGGCCATCACCTGTCCCACCCATCAGTGAGTACTGATCCCCAGGCACCAGGAATCAAACCCCTTTCATCATGAACATTGTTTGATCATGATATCTTCCTACACCCTGCTCATATCACTCAGTATCTCTCCATGTGGTACCCCTCACTGTGAGGATGGAATTGCTGCCTCTGCCAGTATCTCTCGCTCTTGCCGTTACTCCAGATCCTGAGCCAACAGAGCTCTCCACTCCAGAGAGCCGCAACAGCACAGGCCAGGGATGGACCCTTGGATTTTCCAGATCTCTGTGGGACTCAGTGCCATCCTCCATGTGTAACCCTCACTGCATCAGTTTAATTTCCCATTCTGTCTATTTCTCTGTCTCCTGTAGGTACTCAGGATGTTCCTGTCTCAGCCGAATTCCTAACACCTGTCTCGTCCATGACCGCATCAAAGATGCTTGGTCAGCCAGAGAGAGATGGAGAGGGAGATCTGGAGCCTTCAGTAAATCCTGCAGCCGGTAAGATCACTCACAGTAAACAGCACAGGGAGGGGTTAGTGGCCTTCTGTATTCAGACCCGGAAGACAGGACATAGACACAGAGCTGGGCAAGGTACAGTAACATTCTAGGCTTCATTCCCACCATCTTGTGAGGGTCTTGCTTTCACCTCCGCTGTATTAGTCCTCCCTGAGACATCTCTCTCTCTTTCGCTCTGACTCTCTGTCTATTTTTCTCTATTCTCTCTCTCACTCCTTCACTCTGTATCTCTCAGTCCCTCACTTTCATTCTCTCTCTCACCCCCTCTCCAACCCTCCCTCTCTATCACTCTTCCCCTCATGCACTTTTTTTCTCTCACCCTCTCACTCACTTTTGCTCCCACCACCATACTCACTCTCCACCTCATCCCTCTCTCTCACCCAACTCTTTCTCTCCCTCGCATGCCTCTCCCTCATGTCCCTCTCTCTCTGGCTCGCCCTGTATCTCTCCCTATCTCACGCTCCACGCTTTCTAATTTACTCTCTTTCTCTTTCTTTCTCATCCCCTTATCACACTCTCTCTCAATCTCTCAGACTCTCGCTCATTTCCGTCCCCTCACTCACTCACACTTGCACCTCTCTCTCTCGCTTCCCCCTCTCTCACTCCTCACTCTCTCTCTCCCCTCTCTGTCACTTTCTCCCCCTCTCTCTGCCCATCCGTCTCCCCCTCCACCCTCTTTCCCCCACTCCCTCCCCCACTCTTTCCCCCTCTCTCTCCCCCTCTCTCTCTCCTCTCTCTCTCCCCTCTCTCTCCCCCTCACCCGATCTCTCTCACCCGATCTCTCTCACCCGATCTCTCTCACCCAATCTCTCTCACCCCATCTTTCTCACCCCATCTCTCTCACCCCATCTCTCGACCCCCCTCAATCGACCCCCTCACTCGACCGCCCTCACTCGATCCCCCTCTTTCGAACCCTCTCACTTTACCCCGTCTCTTGACCACCTCTCACGAGACCCCTCTCACAACCCGCCTCTCTCGACCCCCCTCTCTCTTAACCACTCTCCCTCCCCTCCTCCTCTCTCGCCTCTCTCTCGATCCCCTCACTCGACCACCCTCTCTTGAACCCCCTCTCTCGGACCCTCGCATTCGACCCCTCACTCGATCCCCCCTCTCTCAACCCCTCCCTCTCAACCCCTGTCTCAACCCCCTCTCTCGAACCCCTCTCTCGAACGCCTCTCTCGATGCCATCTCTCGAACCCTCACTCGAACCCCCTCACTCAAACCACCTCACACGACCCCCTTCCTCTCATCCCCTCCCTCTCGACCCCCTCTCTTGACCCCCTCTCTCTATCGTCCTAACTCGACCCCCTCTCTCGACCTCCCTTTCTCTCTGCCCTCTCTCTCCCGCCTCTCTCCCCTCTCTTCCTCTCTCTCCCCCTCCTCTCCCCCTCTCCCTCTCTCTCACCCTCTCTCCCCCTCTTTCCCCCACTCCCTCTCTCTCCCGCCTCACTGCCCCTCTCTCTCCCCCTCTCTTTTTCCCCCTCTCTGCCCTCTCTCCCCCTTACTCGACCCCCACAATCGACCTCCCTCACTCAAACCCCCTCACTGGAACCCCGTCACTCGACCCCCATCTCTCCCCCTTTCTCCCCTCTCTCTCCCCGCTCTCTCTCCCTCACCCGCTTTCTGTCCCCCTCTCTTCCCACTCCTTCTCCCACTTTCCTCACCCTCCACCTCTCACTCCCTCCTGTCTCTCCCCACTCTCTCCGCGCTCTCTCACCCCCTCACTCTCCCCCAACAATATCCCCCTCTCTCTTCCACCCCTTCTCCCCCCACTATCTGCCCCCTCTCTCCCGCACTCTCTCCTCCTCTCTCCCCCTCTCTCCCTCACTATCCCCCTCACTCTTCCCCAACAGTCTCTCCCTCTCTCTTCCCCTTCCCTTTTGTCTCTCCCCTCTGTCTCCCCCTCTCCCTCTCTCTCCACACTCTCTCGCCTCTCTCACCCTCCCTTTCTCCTTTCTCTCTCCCCCTCTCCCTTGCCTCTTCTCCCTTGCCTCCTCTCCCTCCCTTCTTTTGCCCTCCCTCTCTTGCCCGTATGTCTCTGCCCCTGTCTCTGCCCCCTCTCTCTCCCCTCACTTTGTCACCTCACTCTCCCTCCCTCTCTCCCTTCCTCCCTCTCTCACCCTGTCATTCACTATCCTCTCTCTCCCCCATTCACTGCTCCCTCTCTGTCTCCCCTCTCTCAAACCCACACTTCCCCATCTCTCCACTTCTCTCCCTCCACCCCTTTTTCTCTCCCCTCTTTCTCTCTCCCCAATCTCCCCCTCTCTCTACCGTCTCCCTCTCACCACCTCTCTCTACCCCTCACTCTCTCTCCCCTCTCTGTTTCTCTTCACTAATTCTCTCCTCCACCTGTCACCTAACTTTCTCCCCTCTGTCTCACTCCCTCCCTCCCTAATCCTCTCCCTCCGCACTCTCTCCCCCACTGTCTCCCCCACTCTCTCTCCACTCTTTCCCCTCACTCAATCCCCCACTCTCTCTCTCCCCCACTCTCTCCCCACCTCTCTCTCCGCCTCTCTCTCCCCACCTCTGTCTCCCCCTCTCTCTCCCCCTCTCTCCCCCTCTCTCTTCCCCTCTATCTCTCCCCCCTCTCTCTCCCCACTCTCCCCTCACTCTTCCCCTCGCTCTCCCCTCTCTCTCTCTACACCCTCTCTCACCCCTTCTCTCTACAGTCTCTCCCTATCCCGCTCACCTCCTCTCTCTACCCCTCATTCTCTCTATCCACCTCTCCCTCTCTTCACTAACTCTCTCCCCCACTCTGTCACCTAAATCTCTCCCCTCTCTCTCCGTCTCTCACTCCCTCCCTCTCTCACCCTCTCTCTCCCCTCTCTCTCCCCTATTTCCTCTTGTCTCTCCCCCTCTCTCTCCATCTCTCTATCCCCCCTCTCTTCCCCCTCTCCCCCTCTCTCTCGCTCTCACACCCCCCTCCATCTCTCCCTCTCCCCATCTCCCCCTCTCTCTCCCCGTCTCTCTCCCCACTCTCTCTCCCCTTCTCTCCACTTTCTCTCTCTCCCCCTCTCTCTCCCCCTCTCTCTCCCCCTCTCACTCCCCCTCTCTCTCCCCTCTCTCTCCCCCTCTCTCTCCCCCCTCTCTCCCCCTTTCTCTCCCCCTCTCTCCCTCTCTCTAACCCTCTCTCTTCATCTCTCTATCCCCACTCTCTCCCACCCTCCCCCCTCTCACCCTCTCTCTACCCCCCTGTTTCCCTCTACCCCTCTCCCCCTCTCTCTTTCCCGTCTCTCTCTCCCCCTCTCTCTCCCCCTCTCGCTCCCCTCTCGCTCTCCCCCTCTCTCTCCCCCTCTCTCTTTCTCCCCATCTCTCTCTTCCCCCCTCTCTCCCTTCTCTCTCACTCCCCTCTCTCTCCCCCTTTCTCTCCCCTCCTCTCCCCTCTCTCTCTCCCCCTTCTCTCACCCCCCCTCTCTCCACCCATCTCTCTCCACCCATCTCTATTTCCCCCCTCCCACTCTCTCTCCCCCTCAATGTCCCCTCTCTCCCCCTCTCTCTCTCACCCTGTCCCGCCCCCGCTCCCTCCCCCTCTATCTCCACCCCTTCTCACTCCACTCACTCCACTCTCTCCCGCTGTCCCCTCTCTCCCCGTCTCTCTCTCCCCGTCTCTCTCGTCGTCTGTCTCCCCCCTCTCTCCTCCCACGATTCCCTCCCTCTCCCCCCTCTCTAGCTCCATAAACTCTCACCATGCTCTCCCCCACTCGCTCTCCCCTCTCTCCCCCCTCTCCTCCTCTCTCTCCCCTTCTCTCTCCCCCTCTCTCTCCCCCCTCTCCCTCCCTCCCCCTCTCTCTCCCCTAATCTTCCCCTCTCTCCCCGTTTCTCCACCCACTCTCTCTCCCCCTCTCTCCCCCCTCTCTCCCACTCTCTCGCCTTCTCTCTCCACCCACTCTCTCCCCCTTTCTGTCCCCGTCTCTTCCTGTCTCTCTCCCCCTCTCTCCCCGCTCTATTCCCCCGCTCTCTCCCCGCGCTCTCAAACCTCTCTCTCCCAAAACCCTCAATCCCCCCTCACTCTCCCCCCCACTCTCTGCCCCCTCTCTATACCCCTCTCTCTACCGCCTCTATCTCTCCACGATTCTCTCTCTATCTCCCCCTCCCTCTCTGTCCCCCTCCCTTGCCCCCTCCCTCTCGCCTCTCTCCCTCTCCCCCTCACTCTCCCCGTCTCCCTTGCCCCTTCTCCATTGTCTCCTCTCCCTCCCCTCTTTCACCTTCCCTCTCTGCCCTCTCTCTCCCTCTACTCTGTCACCTCACTCTCCCTCCGTCTCTCCCTCCCTCCCTCTCTCACCCTATCACTCACTATCCTCTCTCTCCCCAAACTCTCTCTCCCCCTTTCTCTCCCCTTTCTCTCCCCCTCTTCCCATCTCTCGCCTCTCTCTCACCCCGTCTCTCTCCTCCCATTCTCTACCCCTCTCTCCCCTCTCTTTCCCACCTCTCTCACTCCCCCTCTCTCCCACCTCTCTCACCCCCCTCTCTCTCCCAAGTCTCTCACCCCCCCTCTCTCCCACCTCTCTTTCCCCATACTCTCTCTCCCCATTTCTCTCCCCTTTTCTCATTCCCTTTTTCACCCCTTTCTTTCACCTCTCTCCCACACACGCTGCCCCCTCCCTCTCCCCTCTCTCTCTCCGCCCTCTCTCTCCCCTCTCCCCCTCTCTCTTCCCCCTCTCTCTCATCCCCTCTCTCGCCCCCTCTGTCCTCGTCTCCCCCTCTCTCTTGCCCCACTCTCTCTTCCCATCTCTCTCTCTTCTCAAGCTCTCTCCCCTGACTCTGTCGCCTCACACTCCCTCCCTCTCTCTCACCCTCCCTCTCTCACTCCCTCCCACTTACTTTCCCCTCTCTCCCCCACTCACTCCCCCCTCTCTCCTCCACTCCCTCTCCACTCTCTCTCTCCCTCTCTCCCCCTCCCCGTCTGTCTACCCGTCTCTTTCTCCCCGTGTCTCTCTCTTGCCACTCTCCTCCCACCAATCCCTCCCACTCCCCCCTCTCTAGCTCCATACTCTCTCGCCACTCTCTCTCCCACTCTCTCCCCATCTCTCTCTTCCCCCCTCTCCCCTCTCTCTCCCCCTCTCTCTCCCCCTCTCTCTTTCTCCCCATCTCTCTCTTCCCCCTCTCTCTCCCCTTCTCTCTCTCTGCCCCTCTCTCTCTCCCCCTCTCTCTCCCCTCCTCTCCCCTCTCTCTCTCCCCCTTCTCTCACCCCCCCTCTCTACCCATCTCTCTCCACCTATATCTATCTCCCCCTCCCCCTCTCTCCCCCTCACTCTCCCCTCTCTCTCCCCTCTCTCTCACCCCGTCCCGCCATCGCTCCCTCTCCCTCTGTCTCCACCCCTTCTCACCCCACTCTCTCCCGCTCTCCCCCTCTCTCCCCGTCTCTCTCTCCCCGTCTCTCTCTCCCCGTCTCTCTCTCCCCGTCTCTCTCTCCCCGTCTCTCTCTCCCCGTCTCTCTCTTCGTCTGTCTCCCCCTCTCTCTCCTCCCACGATTCCCTCCCTCTCCCCCCTCTCTAGCTCCATAAACTCTCGCCATGCTCTCCCCCACTCGCTCTCCCCTCTCTCCCTCTCTCTCCCCCTCTCTCTCCCCCTCTCTCTCTCCCCCTCTCTCTCCCCTAATCTCCCCCCTCTCCCCGTCTCTCCCCGTTTCTCCACACACTCTCTCTCCCCCTCTCTCGCCTTCTCTCTCCACCCACTCTCTCCCCCTCTCTCTCCCTCTCTGTCCCCGTTCTTCCCCGTCTCTCTCCCCCTCTCTCCCCGCTCTATCCCCCCGCTGACTCTCCCCGCGCTCTCAAACCTCTCTCTCCCAAACCCCTCAATCCCCCCTCACTCTCCACCTCACTCTGCGCCCCTTTTCTATACCCCTCTCTCTCTACTGCCTCTATCTTCCCCCTCTCTCTCCACGATTCTCTCTCTATCTCCCCCTCCCTCTCTGTCCCCCTCCCTTGCCCCCTCTCTCTCGCCTCTCTCCCTCTGCCCCTCACTCTCCCCGTTTCCCTTGCCCCATCTCCACTGTCTCCTCTCCCTCCCCTCTTTCACCTTCCCTCTCTGCCCTCTCTCTCCTTTTACTCTGTCACCTCACTCTCCCTCCGTCTCTCCCTCCCTCCCTCTCTCACCCTGTCACTCACTATCCTCTATCTCCCCAAACTCTCTCTTCCCCTTTCTCTCCCCCTCTCCCCATCTCTCGCCTCTCTCTCACCCCCTCTCTCTCCTCCCATTCTCTCCCCATCTCTCACCCCCTCTCCCCTCTCTCCCACCTCTCTCACTCCCCCTCTCTCCAACCTCTCTCACTCCCCCTCTCTCCCACCTCTCTCACTCCCCTCTCTCTCCCACCTCTCTCACCCCCCCTCTCCCACCTCTCTCTCCCCATTTCTCTCCCCTTTTCTCACCCCCTTTTCCACCCCTTTCTTACACCTCTCTCCCACACACTCTGCCCCATCCCTCTCCCCTCTCTCTCCTCCTCTCTCTCCCCTCTCCCCCTCTCTCTTCCCCCTCTCTCTCATCCCCTCTCTCGCCCCCTCTGTCCCCGTCTCCCCCTCTCTCTTGCCCCACTCTCTCTTCCCATCTCTCTCTCTTCTCAAGCTCTCTCCCCTGACTCTGTCGCCTCACACTCCCTCCCTCTCTCTCACCCTCCCTCTCTCACTCCCTCCCACTTACTTTCCCCTCTCTCCCCCACTCATTTCTCTCTCTTTCCTCCACTCCCTCTCCACTCTCTCTCCCCCTCTCTCCCCCTCCCCGTCTGTCTACCCATCTCTCTCTCCCCGTGTCTCTCTCCGCCACTCTCCTCCCACCATTCCCTCCCACTCCCCCCTCTCTAGCTCCATAATCTCTCGCCACTCTCTCTCCCACTCCCTCCTCTCTCTCTCTCGCCCCCTTTCTCCCCCTCCCATCTCTCTACCCATCTCTCTCTTCCCGGTCTCTCTCTCCCTCTCTCCTCCCACGATTCCCTCCCTCTCTCCCCTCTCTAGTTCCATACTCTCTCTCCACTCTCTCCCCGACTCTTTCCCGCCTCTCTCTCTCCTCTCCCCTCTCTCTCCCCGTTTCTCTCCCCTCTCTCTACCCCTCTCTCTCCCAGCGCTCTCCCCATCACTCTACCCCCCCTCTCTCCCCGTCCCCCTCTCTCTCCCTCCCCTCTCTCTCCCCCCTCTCTCTAACCCACAGTCTCCCCCACTCTCTCACCCCCACTCAGTTACCCCCGCTCTCTCATCCCACACTGTCTCCCTCTCTCTACCTCCCTCTCACCCCACTCACTCTTCTCCTCACTTTCCCCCTCCCTCTCCCCACACTCTCCCCATCTCTCTTCCCCCCTTTATCCCTCCTCTCTCTGCCCCTCTCTCTACTCCCCTCTCTCTCTACCCATCTCTCTCTTCCCCCTCGCTCTCCACGATTCTCTCTCTATCTCCGCCCACTCTCCCCCTTCCACATTCCCCCTCCGCCTCTCTGTCTCTCCCTTGGCCCCTCTCTCGCCTCTCTCTCTCCCCTCCCCCTCTCCATTGCCCTTCTCCCATGTCCCCTCTCCCTCCTCTCTTTCACCCTTCCTCTCTCGCCTCTCTCTCTGCCTCTCTCTTTGCCCTCTATCACTCCCTTCACTGTCACCTCACTCTCCCTCCCTCTCTCACTCCTTCCCTCTCTCACACCCTCCTTCTCTCCCTCCCTCCCTCCCTCTCTCACCCTATCACTCACTATCCTCCCTCTCCCAAACACTGCCTCCTCCCTCTCTGCCCCTTTCTCACCCCCTTTCTCTCCCCTTTCTCTCCCCCTCTCTAACCCCCTCTCACCCCCTATCCCTCGCAGCTCGCTTTCCCCTCTCTATCCCCTCTCTCCCACCTCTCTCATCCCCTCTCTCAGCCCCTCTATCTCCACCCTCTCTTTCCACTCTCTCTCTCCCCCTCGCTCTCCCCATACTCTCTCTCCCCATTTCTCTCCCCCTTTCTCACCCCCTTTCTCACCCCTTCTCTCCCCCTCCCTCCCACTCTCTCTACCCCCTCTTGCCCTCTCTCTCACCTCTCTCTCACCCCCTCTCTCTCCTTCTCCCCCCCTCTCTCTCCCCGTCTCTCTCCCCCTCTCTCCCCCTCACTGTACCCCCTCTCTCTCCCCCTCTCTCTCGTCCCCTGTGTCCCCCGTCTCCCCCTCTCTCTTGCCCCACTCTCTCTCCCCTCTCCCTCCCCATCGCTCACCCCCTCTCTCTACCCCTATCTCTCTCCCCATCTCTCTCTCTCTCTTCACTAGCTCTCTCCCCTTGCTCTGTCACCTCCCTCTCCCTCCCTCTCTCTCACCCTCCCTCTCTCACTCCCTTCCTCTTACTCTCCCCTTCTCTCCCCCCACTCACACCCCTCTCTCTCCCCACTCTTTCCTCTCTCTCTCCACCCCCTCCCCCTCCTCGTCTCTCTACCCATCTCTCTCTTCCCTGTCTCTCTCTCCCCCTCTCTCTCCTCCCACCATTCCTTCCCACTCTCCAACTCCATACTCTCAAGCCATTCTCTCCGCCACTCGCTTTCCTCTCTTTCCCCATCTCTCTCCCCTCTCTCTCCCCTCTCTCTCCCCCTCTCTCACCCTCCTTTCTGTCCCCCTCTCTCCCCCTCTCTCCCCCTCTCTCCTCCTCTCTCCACCCTCTCTTCCACTCTCTCCCACCCTCTTGCTCCCCCTCTCTCTTCCCCCACTCTCCCCCCGGCGCTCTCATACCCGTTCTCTCAACCCCCTGTCTCCTTCTCACTCTATCTCTCTACCTCTCTCTCACCCTACTCACTCTCCCCCTCACTCTTCACCCTTTCTCTTTCCCCTTTGTCCCTCCTCTCTCTGCCCTCTCTCTCTCTCGCCCCTCTCTCCCCTCTCCCTTGCCCCTTCTCCCTTGCCTCCTTTCCCTCCTCTCTTTCGCCCTCCCTCTCTCTGCCCCTCTCTCTGCCCCCTCTCTGTCCCTTCACTCTATCACCTCACTCTCCCTCCATTTCTCACTCCCTCCCTCTCTCACACTATCACCCACTATCTGCTCGCTCCCCCACTCACTACCCTCTCTCTCTCCCACTCTCTCAACCCCACACTCTGCCACTCCACTTCTACCCTCCACACATCTCTCTCTCTCCCCCCTCTCTCTCCTCCTCGCTCTCCCCCTCTCTCGCCCTCTCTCTCTTCCCCTCTCCCTCCCATACTCTCACCTACCTTTCTCCCCTCCCCCTCCCCGTCTCTCTTCCCCTCTCTGTCTCTCTACCAACTCTCTCTCTCTTCCCCTTCTCTCCACCCCTCCTCTCACCCCACTCTCCCTCTCTCCCCTCTTTCTCTCTCCCCTCCTCTTTCCCCACCTCTCGCCCGCCTCTCTCCCCCTCACTCTACCGTCTCTCTCTCTCTCTCACCCCCCGTCTCTATACCTCTCTCTCTACCCCCCTCTCCACCCCACACACTCTCGCTCCCTCTCTCTCTTCACTAACTCTCTTCCCCACTCTGTCACCTAACTATCTCCCCCTCTCCCACTCTCTCCCTCCCTAACCCTCTCCCTCGCCCACTCTCTCCCCCCACTCTCTCCCCCTCTCTCTCCTCCTCTCTCCCTCTCTCTCTCTCACCCTCTCTCTCCCTCCACTTTCTGCCCCCTCTCTCTCCGCACACTCTCCCCTCTCTCTCCCCCCTTCTCTCCCACTCCCCTTCTCACACCTCCCTCTCCCCCTCTCTCTCTCTACACCCTCTCTCACCTCCCTCTCTGACCCTCTCTCTACCCCGTTCACCCCTTCTCTCTACCCCTTAATCGCTCTCCCCTCTCTCTTCAGTAACTCTTTCCCCCCACTCTGTCACCTAAATCTCTCCCCTCTCTCTCCCTCTCTCACTCCCTCCATTTCTCCCCCTCTCACTCTCTCCTCTCTCTCCCCTACTGTCTTTCCCCACTCTCTCCCCCACTCTCTTCCCCTGCTCTCACCCACATCTCTCTCTCTCCTCTCTCTGTCTCCCCTTCTCTGCCACCCTCCCCCTCTCTCCACAAACTCTCTCTCCCCCTCCCTCTCTCACCCTCTCACTCTATCCCTCTCTCTCCCCACACTCTCCCCCAATCTCCTTCCCCCTTTCTCTCCCACCTTTCTCTGACCCCTCTCCCCCCACATGCACTCTTCACCACCCTCACCCCCTTCTCACCACCTCTATCTCACCCCTCTCTGTCACACCCACTCTCACACCCTCTCTCTCATCCCCTCTCTCACAACTTCTCTCTCTCCATCTCACCAACTCTCTCACTCCCTCTCTCTCAACCCGCTCTCTCACAACCTCTCTCTCACAACCTCTCTCTCACACCCTCTCTTACAGTCTCTCTCTCCCACCCTCTCTCTCGCCGCTCTCTCTTCACGTCTCTCTCCCCCTCTCACTCCATCTCTCTCATCCCCTCTCTCTCATCCCTCTCTCTCACACTCCCTCTGTCTCTCCATCTCTCCCCCTCACGCCAACCACACACTCCCTTTTCTCTCCCCCTCTCTTCTCGTCTCTCTCCAGCTCTCTCTGCCCCTTCTCTCTCTTCCCCCCTCTTACCCCCTCTCTCCCCCTCTCTCCCCTCTCTCGTACCCCCTCTCTCGCCCCCACTTTCCCCTCTCTCGTACCCCCTCTCTCGCCCCCTCTCTCTCTCGCCACCACTCTCTCGCCCCCTCTGTCCCCCCCGTCTCCCCCTCTCTCTTGCCCCACTCTCTCTCCCCTCTCCCTCCTCCATCGCACACCCCCTCTCTCTACTCCTCTCTGTCCCTATCTCTCTCTCTTCGATACCTCTCCTCCCTTACCCGACCACCTCACTCTCTCCCCTCTCCCCCTTTCTCACCCCCTCTCTCACACCAGCTCTCTCACACCCTCTCTCACACCCTCTCTCTCACAATCCCTCTCTCACACCCTCTCTCTCACACCCTCTCTCTCCCCGCTCTCTCCACCTCTCTCTCCCACTCTCACCCCATCTCTCACCCACTCTCTCTCACTCCCTCTCACTCACCCTCTCTCTCTCACACCCTCTCGCTCACACCCTCTCTCACACACCCTCTGTCTCCCTCTCTCTCTCCCCTCTCTCCCCCTCACGCCAAACTCTCTCGACCCTCTCTCTCCCCAAACTCTCTCTACCCCTTTCTCTCCCCCTCCCCGTCTCTCTCCCCCTCTCTCTTCCCTCTCTTGCCCCCTCTCTCCCCTCTCTCTCCCCTCTCTCTCGCCTCCTCTCTCTTCATTCATCTCTCTCCACCCACCTCTCTCTCTCCCTCTCTAGCCACAAACGCTGTCTCCCCCTTTCTCTCTCCCCATCTCTCCCCAAACTCTCTCTCCCCCTTTCTCTCCCCCTCTCTCCCCCTTTCTCTCCTCCTCTCTCCCCCTCTCTCTGCCCCCTCTCTCTGCCCTTCTCTATGCCCCTCTCTCACCACACTCTCTATTCAATCATCTCTCTCCACCCACTTCTCTCTCTCTCCCCTCTCTCTCTCTCCCCCTCTCTCCCCTCTCTCTCCACCCCTCTCTCCACACTCTTTCTCCACCTCTCTCTCCACCCTCTCACTCGCCCTCCCTCTCTCCCCCTCCTCGTCCCCTCCCTCTCTCCCCCTCCCCTCACTCTCTCTCTTCTCTTTCTTCCTCTCTCCCTCCCTCCTTTCTCTCCCTCCCTCCTTTCTCTCCCTTTCTCTTCCCCATTCTCTCCCCTTTCTCCCCACTCTCCCCAACCCCCTCTCTCCCCTCCCCTCTCCCCTCTCACCCCCTCTCTCACATCCTCTCCCACACAATCTTTTACACCGTCTCTCAGACTGTCTCTCACACACTCTCTCTCCTCCTCTCTCTCCTACTCTGCCCCCTCCCTAACCTCTCTCTCCACTGTCTCTTCCCAAACTCTCTCTCCCAACTCACTCTCCCACCTCTCACTGCCACCTCTCTCCCCTTTCTGTCTCCCACCTTTTTCTCTCTCCCCTCTCTCTCCCCACTCTCTCTTCCCCCTCTCTCTACCCCGCACTGTCTGTCTCCCACACTCACTCTAACCCCGTTTCTCTACCCTCCCTCTCCCCTCGCTTCCCACCTCTCTCTCTCCCCTCCCAAACTCCCCTCTTTCCATCTCCCATCTCTCCATCTCTCCTCCATCCATCTCGCCTCTCTCTCTCCTCTCTCTCTCTTTCCACTCTCTCTCTCCCTCCCTCTCTCTATCGCCTCTCTCTCCCTCCACTCTCTCTCCCCCCTCACTCCATTCCCTCTCTGTCTCCCCGCTCTCTTACTCTGCTCTCTTACTCCACTCTCTTACCACAGTCTCTCTCCCCCCTCGCCCCCCATTCTACCCCCACACTCCCTCAGTCTCCCCACCAACTCCGCCCCCCCACTTGGCTCCCAATATCTCCAAATCACTTTCTCCTCCTCACTTTCTCCCCCTCACTCTCTCCCCCTCACTCTCTCCCCGAATCTCTCCCCGAATCTCTCCCCCACTCTCTCCCCCACTCTCTCCCCCTCTCCCCCCTCTCTCTCCACTCTCTCCTCCTCTCCCCCCTCTCTCTTCCCCTCTCTCTTTCCCCCTCTCTCTCCCCATCACTCTCTACTCGTCTCTCCCTCTCCCCATCTCTCTCACCCCTCTCCCACCCCTGTCTCTATCCCACTCTCTCTGTCCCCCCCACTCTCTATCCCCCTCTCTCTCTGTCCCCCTCTCTCTGTCCCCCTCTCTCTGCCCCCCTCTCTCTGTGCCCCTCTCTCTGTGCCCCTCTCTCTGTCCCCCACTCTCTGTCCCCCACTCTCTGTCCCCCCACTCTCTGTCCCCCACTCTCTATCCCCCCACTCTCTGAACCCCTCTCTCTCTGTCCCCCTCCCTCTGCCCCATTCTCTCTGTTCCCCTCTCTCTGTCCCCTCTCTCTGCCCCTCTCTCCGTGCCCCTCTCTCTGTCCCCCCACTCTCTGTCCCTCCACTCCCTGTCCCCCCACTCTCTGACCCCCTCTCTAATCCCCTCTCTCTGCCCTCCTCTCAGTCCCCCCTCTCTCTGTCACACTCTCCCTGTCCCCCTCTCTCTGTGCCCACTCTCTCTACCCCGCACTGTTTGTCTCCCCCTCTCACTCTAACCCCTTTTCTCCACCCTCTCTCTCTCCCCTCTCTTCCCACCTCTCTCCCCTCCCAAACTCCCCTCTCTCCATCTCCCATCTCTCCATCTCTCCTCCCTCCATCTCGCCTCTGTCTCCTCTCTGTCTCTTTCCATCTCTCTCTCGCCCCCTCTCTATCGCCTCTCTCTCAATCCCCACTCTCTGTCCCTTCCATCACTCCATCGCCTCTCTCTCTCCCCGTTCTCTTACTCTGCTCTCTTACCCCGTTCTCTTACCAAAGTCTATCTCCCCTCTCCCCCATTCTCCCCCCACTCTCCCCCCACATTCCCCACTCACTCACCCCACCCACTCTCCTCCCCACTCTCCCCCAACTCTCCCTCCAATATTTCCCCTCACTCTCTCCCCTTCACTCTCTCCCCATCACTCTCTCGCCACACACTCTCCCCCTCTCTCCCCAACTCTCTCCCCCACTCTCTCCCCCACACTCTACCACCACTCTCTCCCCCTCTCTCTTTCCCCATCTCTCTTTCCCCATCTCTCTCACCCCTCTATCTGTCCCCCTCTCCCTGTCGCCCTCCCTTTGTCCCCCATCTCGGTACCCCCACTCTCTGCGCCCCACGCTCTGAACACTTCTATCTCCCCCCCCCCCGTCCCCGCACTCTCTCCCTCCTCTGTCCCCCTCTCTCTACCACCTCACATGACCTCTTCCTCTCCCTCTCTCTACCACCACTCTCTCCCCCTCTCTCTTTTCCCATCTCACTTTCCCCATCTCTCTCTCCCCCTCGCTCCCTCTCCCCATCTCTCTCACCCCTCTATCTGTCCCCTTCTCCCTGTCCCCCTCTCTTTGTCCCCCATCTCCGTACCCCCACTCGCTGCGCCCCACGCTCTGAACCCTTCTATCTCCCCCCCGGCCCCGCGCTCTCTCCCTGTCTCTGTCCCCCTCTCTCTGTCCTCGCTCTCTCTGTCTCCCCCTCTGTCCCCCGACTCTCTGTACCCCTTCTTTGCCCCCTCTTTGTTCCCCCCTCTGTGCACCCTCTCTGTCCCCGCATTCACTGTCCCCCACTCTCTGTCCACTCTCTCTGTCCCCCCACTCTCTGTCCCCCTCCCTCTGTCCCCCCACTCTCTGTCCCCCTCCCTCTGTTCCCCCACTCTCTGTCCTCCCACGCAATGTCACCCCCCCCTGTCCCCCTCTCTCTGCCCCCCACGCTCTTCCCCCCCACTCCCCGACCCCTGTCTGTCCCCCTCTCTGTCCCGCTCTCTCTGTCACCCCTCTCTCTGTACCCCCACTCTCTGTCCCCCCTTTCTATCCCCATCTCTCCCCCTCTCTCTGTCCCCCTCTCTCTACCCTCACTCTGTTCCCCTCTCTATCCACCCTCTCTGTCCCCATTCTCTGTCCCCCACTCTCTATCCCCCTCTCTCTCTATCCCCCTCTCTCTCTGTCCCCCCTCTCTGTCCCCGCCTCTCTGTCCCCCCCTCTCTGTCCCCCTCTCTCTGCCCCCCCTCTCTGTCCCCCTCTCTCTCTGTCCCCCTCTCTCTGTCCCCCTCTCTCTGTCCCGCTATCTCTGTCCCCCTCTCTCTATCCCCACTCTCTGTCCCCCCACTCACTGTCCTCCTCTCTGTCCCCCTCTCTCTTTCCCCTCTCTGTCCCCCCTCTCTTTCCCACCCTCTCTCTGTCCCCCCACTCTCTGTCCCCCCACTCTCTGTCCCCCAAGTCTCTGTCCCCCCACTCTCTGTCCCTCCACTCTCTGTCCCCCACTCTCTGTCCACCTCTCTCTCTCTGTCCTCCCTCTCTCTGTCCCCCACTCTCTGTCCGTCCTCTTTCTGTCCCCCTCTCTCCCCATCTCTCTGTCCTCACTCTCTCTGTCCCACTCTCGCTGTCCTTCCTCTCTATACCCCTCTCTATGTCCCCCCTTACCCCTCTCTCTTACCCCCTCTCTCTGTTTCCTCTCTCTCTGCCCCCCTCTCTCTGTCCCCTCTCTCTCTGCCCCCTCTCTCTTTCCCCCTCTCTGTTTCCTCTCTCCCTCTCTCTGCCCCATTTCTCTGTCCCCACTGTCTCCCTCCCCTCTCCGTACCCCTCTCACTCTGTTCCCCCCTCTCTCTGTCCCCCTCTCTCTGTATCCGCTTTCTGACACCCCTCTCTGTCCCTAACTCGCTGTCCCTAACTCTCTGTCTCCCTCTCTCTGTCCCCCTCTCTCTGTGTCCCACTCTCTCTATCCCCTCTCTCTGCCCCCTCTCTCTGTCCCGCACCCTCTGTCCACCCACTCGCTCTGTCACCTCTCTCTGTCCCCTCTCTCTGTCCCCTCTCTCTGTCCTCCCTCTCTCTGTCCCCCCTCGCGCTCTCTGTCCCCTCTCTCTCTGCCCCCCAGCCTCCCTCTCTGTCACCCTCTCTCTCTATCCCTCTCTCTGTACATCCCTCTCTCTGTCCCCCTTCATTTTCCCCCTCTAACTCTGTCCCCTCCTTCTCTGCCTCCTCTGTCTGTCCTCCCTCTCTCTGCACCCTCGCATTATCCCCTCTCTATCCCCTTTCTATCCCCTCTCTCTATGCCCCTTCTCTATCCTCCTCTTTCTGTCCCCATCTCTCTGTCCCCCCTCTCTCTCCTCCCTCTCTCTGTCCCCTCTCTATCTCTGTGTCCCCTCTCTAACCCTCTGTCCCCCCCTCTCTGTCCCCCCCTCTCTGTCCCCCCTCGATCGCTCTGTCCCCCCTTTCTGTACCCCCTCTCTGTCCCTATCTCTCTCTTCCCCTCTCTCTGTCCCCCTCTCTCGATCCCACCTCTCTCTATTCCCTCTCTCTCTCTGCCCCTCCTCTGTGTCCCCCTCTCTCTGCCCCACTTCTCTCTGTCCCCTCGCTATCTCTCTGTCCCCTCTGAATCTCCCTGTCCCCCGTCTCTCTCTCCCCCCTCTCTCTCCACCCTCTGTCGCTCTCTTTCTCTCTGTCCTCCCTCTCTCTGTCCCCCTCTCTATCTATCTCCCTCTCTCTCTGTCCGCCCTCTTTCTGTCCCGCACCCACTGTCCCCCCACTCTCTCTGTCCCCCCACACTCTCTGTCCCCACTCTCTCTGTCCCCCCTCTCTGTCCCGCACCCACTGTCCCCCCACTCTCTCTGTCCCCCCACACTCTCTGTCCCCACTCTCTCTGTCCCCCCTCTCTGTCCCGCACCCTCTGTCCCCCAACTCTCTCTGCCCCCCTCTCTCTGTTCCCCTTCTCTCTGTCCCCGTCTCTCTGTCCCCCATTTGTCCCCCTCTCTCTGTCCCGCACCCTTTGTCCCCCCTCTCCCTTTCGCCCGTCTCTCTGTCCCCCCTCTGTCCCCTCGATCTCTCTGTCCCCCGCCTTCTGTCCCCCTCTCTGTCCCTATCTCTCTGTCCCCCTCTCTCTGTCCTGCACCCTCTGTTTACCACTCTCTCTGTACCCCCCCTCTGTCCCGCACCCTCTGTCCCCCCTCTTTCGTTCCCGTCTGTCTGTCCTGCCTCTGTACCCCCTCTGTCTGTCAGCCCTCTGTCTACTCTTCATCTCTGTCCCCCTCTCTCTCTGTCCTCCTCTCTCTGTCCATTCTCTCTCTGCCACCCTTCTCTGCCCCCCCTGCCCCCGCTCTCTGCTTCCCCTCTTTCCGTCATCCCCTCCCTCTCTGTACCCCCCACTCTGTCCTCCCAATTTATGTCCCCCCCTCTCTCTGACCCCTTCTTTCTCCCACGTCTCTCTGTCCCCGGCTCTCTGTCGCCCCCTCTGTCCCCCTTTTTGTCAGCCTTCTCTCTTTGACCCCCTCTCTCTGCACCGCTCTCTCTGCCTCTCTCGCTGTCTCCCCTCTCTCTGTCCCCTCTCTCTGTCCCCGTCTCTGACGCTCCTCTCTCTGATGCCCCTCTCTCTGTCCCCCCTCTCTTTCTGTCCTCCACCCCTCTGTCCCCCCGCTCTGTCCCTTCCCTCTCTGCACCCCTGCCCCTCTCTGTCCCCCCTCTGTCCCCCGTCTCCCCTCTCTCCATCTCCCCACTCTCTGTTCCCCTCTCTCTGACCCCTCTATCTCCCCCTTTCTCTGCCCACCTCCCTCTGTCCCGCGCTCTCTGTCCCACTCTCTCTGTCCACCCGCTCTCTATTCCCCCCTCTCTGTTCCCCCCTCTCTGTTGCCCCCTCTCTGTCCCCCGTCCCCCTCTCATTATGTCCTCCCCTATTTCTCTCTCTCCCTCTCTCACCTTATCTCTCCCTTGCCCCCCCTCTCTCCCTGCTCCTTCACTCTCTCTCCACCTTCTCTCATCCTCGATCCCCCTACCGCAGTCTCTCTTTCTCCCCACGTCACTCTGTTTCTCTCTGACTAAATATCTCTTCCTCCTGCCCCTCCATCTCTCTCTGACACAAACTGTCTCCCTGACGCATCTCTCTCTCTCTGATCCAGAGACTGGGGGGTGGTGTGGGGTGGTTGGTGCTGTGGCTGAATGTGGTTGGAGGGGTGGTTGCCAGATGATACAGAGATGTGGGAGGTGGAACGAGGGGGGAAATGGGGTAGAAACGGAATTGCAGGAGGGAGACAGACGGCAGGAGAGAGAGAGAGTGTGCAGGGGAGGGGGGAGAGGCAAGAGTTGAGGCAGGTGGAGAAACCAGGGTTAGGTGTGTGAGAGAGAGAGAGGAGTGGAAGAGGGAGTGTGAAAGGCAGAGGTGGTGAGAAAGAGAGAGTGTGCAGAGAGAGAGAGGGAGAGAAATGAGGAGAAAGAGTAGGGGAGAGGAAATGGGGAGGCCAGGTTGGAGTGGGGGGACAGAGGGAGTTAAACCCAGCTCCTGAGCTCAGAGACCGGTCCCTTCCCCTTCCTGAGTTCCAGGACTTGGGGCTGAGTCTGTCTCTCTCCAGCTCAGCGTCTCTAACACAAAGACACACAACAACATCGGTCACTCTGCTGCTCGGCACGCTTTAATGTACATTTTTATTGTTTACAAATGGAAGTGATGGATACAGTCAGTGGGATGGTGCCTTTTCTCACCGGCTCCTGAGTTGTGAGAAACATTGAAATGTTTCCCTGTAACCCCCTTGTGGGACAAGGATGGACAAACCAGCGCTACCCTCAGTCTGTTACCATAGCGACAGGCTGCTCCAACACTGAAACACTGAACTGAAATGAGAAAATCCCGGATGGATTGATTAATGAGGGAATTTGATGGATGGATGGATTTGGGTGAAGGGATATTTCAGCACATTCTTCAGCTGCTGCCTGAACTTAGTCTGGGTCACGGCATAAATCGCGGTGTTTGTGCAGCAACTGAGGAGCTGCAGCATGAAGCCCAATTCCAGTACAAAGTCATGGAGATACACAGACTGATACCCAATATAATACATCCGACTCCATATAGAATACAGCATTAATGTTGACCATAACAAGATGAAATTGGCCGAGATCACAAACAGTAAAAGGATGGATTTTTTTCGGTTTCCCATTTCAGTGTCAGACTGAGCGTCCCCATTGGTGTGAGCGCGGAGTCTCCTGCGGGCTCTGCTGGTCACTACAATGTGTCTGACGGTGAGAACATTGAGCAGCAGAATCAGGAGAAATGGGACACACGGGGTTAGAATGTGGTGGAGGAACTCGATTGTGACCCAGACTCTGGAGGATAGACCAGCGTCTGTTACATCACAAAACCAGGGCTGGTTCCCCAGGTAATACCCAGCCGAGAGCATAAAATACCAGGACATGTTCTTTAAACAGCTCAGCACAGTCACTGCTCCCAGAACCACAGCCGCCGTCTTCTCACTGCAATATTTACTTATCAGCTTCTGGCAACAAATGGCCACAAACCGATCAAAGGTGAAAGTGACGGTGAACCAGACAGAGCAGTCAGTGGCTGCATAAAGCAGGACGGCATGGATATTACACACGCGGACATAGTACAGGAAATAAAACTGTTCCCGATAAACAATGGGAATGTGTCTCAGGATCAGGTCGAGGATAATGACCAGGAGATCCGCCGCTGCCATGGCCCCCAGGTAACGTCTGACACATGGAGACAATCCACAATCTTTATAAAGCAGGACGTAGATGGTCACTACGTTAACTGTGTGGAAGGAAAACAAACCCATTATCCATCAGCCTGGAGGCTAAGGGACCCGTTTGATCGGGGACCCAGTGAGATTTTCAAATGTGTCCCTGTATTCAGGGATTTATTAAAATAACTGGAGCTGGAATAACAATTGGGAAGGTCGGAATTACTGACAAAAATGTGACATAAACCACAAGAAACCCTCCCTCCCCAAACACACAGAGACACATCCATAAGGACAGATGGTTTCTAGAACATTCCCACACACTTGATCACTCGAGAGCAGACACAGGTCAGTCCTTCCCAGTTCCTAATACGGAGGGTGGAAACGTTGCTGTCCTGAAGGATTATCTCCCAGTTTCCTGAAGACAAATGGAGTTTGGCAATTCCTGTATTTCGGTCTAAGTTGTGTTCGATTCTGTGTCGGGAAGAAATGTAAACGCAGGGAAAACGCATTCACCCCTTTAACTGCCTGAGGGGCCTTCGGAACAGTGTCTCCTTCTCCCTGGAACGGGATCTCTTCCCTCGGGATCTTATCGTTTGTTCAATTCACTGACGTCCGGCCGTTCACAAACAATGTCAGGGACAGAACGTTCCGGGGGATGTCAGTTATAGAATGTCAGGGACAGAACGTTCCGGGGAATGTCAGTTATAGAATGTCAGGGACAGAACGTTCCGGGGAATGTCAGTTATAGAATGTCAGGGACAGAACGTTCCGGGGAATGTCAGTTATAGAATGATAGGGACAGAACGTTCTGGGGAATGTCAGTTATAGAATGATGGGGACAGAACGTTCCGGGGGATGTCAGTTATAGAATGTCAGGGACAGAACGTTCCGGGGAATGTCAGTTATAGAATGTCAGGGACAGAACGTTCCGGGGAATGTCAGTTACAGAATGTCAGGGACAGAACGTTCCGGGGAATGTCAGTTATAGAATGTCGGGGACAGAACGTTCCGGGGAATGTCAGTTATAGAATGTCAGGGACAGAACGTTCCGGGGAATGTCAGTTATAGAATGATAGGGACAGAACGTTCTGGGGAATGTCAGTTATAGAATGATGGGGACAGAACGTTCCGGGGGATGTCAGTTATAGAATGTCAGGGACAGAACGTTCCGGGGAATGTCAGTTACAGAATGTCGGGGGCAGAACATTCCGGGGAACCCCTTGACTTGTCCATCCCTTTTCCCCACTACCCACCCCACCAACATGATGCACTGTGCCTGGGTACACTGTAACATTAATGGGGTGAGAGACCGAGGGTACAATCTCAGGAATGGGAACTAAAGGCATTGCCAGATCAGCTGAAATGGTTAGATATACCACATTCTCAATCCACCTCACAGAACCAGCCCAGACACCATACACCCAGAGGAGATATCTGTTCACTGTGGAACACTGTGTCGACCAGGCCAGTGTACTGTCAGTACAAACCAGCATTCTGTCCAGATTCATCCATTGCACTGTTCAATACAATCCAGCGATCTGTCCAGAGTGGAACACTGCGCAGACCACAGCAGTGCATTGATCTATAAACCCTGACCATATGTCTGTCCATCACTGGGAGCTGTGAAGACACTAATGTGTGAACCTGAAACATCATTGCAGTATCTATAAACCTCAACCAGAATGACTGACCAGCACAGCGACCTGTGCAGTGATCACCCGTGAATTAATTTGCAAACCTGGAGCAGTTACCCTCCCAACATGTAGGACTGTGTATCCCATCCCAGTCCATTGATCTGCAACGCAGGAGCACTTACACTCCCAGCATGTAGGACTGTTTACAGAACCCCAGTGCATTGATCTGTAAACCAGGAGCAGTTACCCTCCCAGCATGTAGGGCTGTGTACACCAAACCAGGGCATTGATCTGTAACCCAGGAGCAGTTACCCTCCCAGCATGTAGGGCTGTGTACACCAAACCAGGGCATTGATCTGTAACCCAGGAGCAGTTACCCTCCCAGCATGTAGGGCTGTGTACCCCACCCCAGTGCATTGATCTGTAACCCAGGAACAGTTACCCTCCCAGCATGTAGGGCTGTGTACCCCAAACCAGGGCATTGATCTGTAACCCAGGAGCAGTTACCCTCCCAGCATGTAGGACTGTGTACCCCAAACCAGGGCATTGATCTGTAACCCAGGGGCAGTTACCCTCCCAGCATGTAGGGCTGTGTACCCCACCCCAGTGCATTGATCTGTAACCCAGGAGCAGTTACCCTCCCAGCATGTAGGGCTGTGTACCCCAAACCAGGGCATTGATCTGTAACCCAGGGGCAGTTACCCTCTCAGCATGTAGGAGTGTGTACCCCACCCCAGTGCATTGATTTGTAAACAAGCAGCAGTTAGCTTCCCAGCACGTAGGACGTTGCACCCGACCCCAGCACAATGATCACAAAACCAAGAGTAGTTACCCTCCCAGCATGTAGGAGTGTGCACACCACCCCACTGCATTGTTCTGTAAACCAGGAACTCCCAGAATGTAGGACTGTGAACACCACCCCAGTACAATGATCTGTAAACCAGGAGCAGTTACCCTCCAGCATGTAGGACTGTGTACCCCACCCCAGTGCATTGATCTGTAAACCAGGAGAAGTTACCCTCCCAGCATGTAGGACAGTGTACACTACCCCAGTGCATTGCTCAGTAACACTGTGTTAGATCCCTGCCCAGCGTGGGGAAACTTGGAGCCCATGCTAAAAGTGACAGGGTTTGAACATCACTGCTACAGAGAGATGGAGGGTGATTCAATTTAAATACCACCACATGGGAGGGGTTTGGGAAATATACAGAGATGGGGGATACTGAGAGACAGTGTCAAGGAAGGATATGTTCCCAGGTTGCAGAATGCTGAAGTGTAGACACTTCGATAGAATCCTGTAACATGAGCCAGTCTTCCCAGGAAAGATGGGGAAAAGGGATATTGGTGTGAGGTCAGCTGCTGTGTGGTTTTGAAATTACGTTCATGTAATTTTGATGTGTCTTTTTGAAACAGTATATTGCTGTAGAGTTGGGTTAGGGTAATAAGCAGTTAAGAGAAATGGGGTCTCAGAGTTGTGAATAGTTGATGTAAAATGTTCAGTTTCAGAGTTAAAATAATCAATTGATGGTTTTATTTAAACAGTGGAATTTGGGAGTTCTCTGTCACTCATATTTTAACAGTTTACAAGGCAAATTGAGCATTTCTTTATGTTTAGTTTAAATTACCAGATGAGCCCAATGCCGTGTCCTAACAATTCCTGTGTGTGTATCTGTGTGTCTCTGTGTGGGGCAGGTCTGGCAGGCTCTGTGGTTCTTAAAGTGATACAATGCCACCCTCTGCTGGCCTACCTAATTAATTTATGTCCTACCGTGTCGAATGCTTTCGCCAGGTCTATAAAGACCACCGCGAGATTTTTCTTCCTTTTCTTAACACCTTTCATACTGTTCTCAAGGATTTTGATGTTCTCCTCACACCCTGAGATACCGGACATAAATCCCTTTTGACGTTTATTTATTATTATTACTTTGTTAAGCCTACCCGCTACGATTTTAGTAAAAAGTCTGAGCAGGATTGGCCCAATTGTTATTGGCCTCCAGTTGTCTATATCCTTGAGTTTATCCTCACTGCTCACCTTTGGGATTACAACTGTTCTACTCATTTTTAACCTATCTGGGATCCTACCACTTTGTAGCCAAATGCTGTCAATTCTAGGCCGTATTGAATTATCTTTATTAAAACCTTTAATAATCTCCCTTAACGTTACCCCATCAGGTCCTGCGGCGGTGTTTACATCCATCGCCCTTAAGGCCTGATCGACTTCTTCCACCGTCACAGGACCCAACAGAGCAACGTCCAGGGATTCCTCCCCTTGATTTTTGTATTTGGCGAATCCCCTTAGACTATTCTGCACAGACATTGGCAGAGGGTGAAAACCAACAGGGATTCATTCAGAGAGGGGGAGGGAGAGGGCAGCTGCTCACAGCACCATCCAAATTGATGTCTTATCCATGGACTGATCTAAATGTCCTTCAAACATTGTAACTGTCCCCGCTTTCACCACTTCCTCTGGAAGTTCATTCCACGCCCAAGCCAGATTCTGTCTAACACAATTACCTCTCATGACTTTTGTAAATCTTTTTCCTCGCACCTTAAAATATCCCTCAGTTTTGAACCCCCAATTCTAGGGAAAAGACATCAGCTCTTTAGCTTATCTGTACCCTTCATTATTTTATAAACCTGTGTAAAGTTACCGCAGAATCTCATATTCTTCAGTGAAAAAAAGTCTCATAGCTCACTCCCTCCATTCCCAGCAACATCCAGGTTAATCTCTTCTGAACCCTCTCCAGCTTAATAATACAAACGTCAGTAATATCAAATATTGAATAGTCAAGGCATTTTCTAATGGTACGGGGAGTCCAAAACGAGAGGACATAGTTTTAAGGTGAGAGGGGAAACATTTAAAAGTGACCTAAGGGGCAGCTTTTTCACCCAGAGGGTGGTGTGCCTATGGAATGAAAGGGCAGGATGATCAGACTGGACACAGTATTCCAGAAGGGGTCTCACCAATGAACTGTACAACCACAACATGACGTTCCAATTCTGATAATCAAAGGTATGACCTATGAAGACAAGTGTTTTAAACACCTTCTTAACCACACTATCTATATGAGATGCAAATTTTAAAGAATTGAACCTGACGGCCTAGGTCTCTGTCCTACAACACTGCCAAAGGCTCTACTTTTAATTTTATAGGTCCTGTTCTTGTTTGATTTACCAAATCCAATACCTCGCATTCATCCAAACTAAACTCCATCTGCCACCCCTCAGCCCAGTGTGTGATATTACTGCCACCTCACCCGCCCCCTTCAATTTTAAAATGCCCATCACTCTCCAGCATGCCTACACTCTCCGGCCTTGATTTTCACAAAGACCCTGAGCTTGGTTTGCCTTGTGTGGTTGGGGGAGAAGGGACAGATTGCAGGCACAGTCAGTGGGGAGGAGAGGCTGGACAGTAATCAGCGGCTTGGTATCATTTCATGGTTTTAGGAAGAGGGCAGTCGCACGTTAGAGGTGGGTAAGTGTGATCGGTGTTTTGGAGTCAGAAATTAAGCTCTTCCTTCGTCTCTGGTGTTCAGTAATAAATATCTATTTGAGACCCTTCATTGGGCAGAGTGTGTCTGCAGGATTTCTTTCCTTAATATTGCAGACTACAGATAATAGCAATTAAAGATGTTTATAATTAATTTCGATAGCATAGCAAGTACACTCAATATCTGACAGTTGAGACAAATATCTTGCATTTGTTTAATAATACAACGTGTTTTTTTTTGTAGTTCAGTAATGGTAACCTAATTATAATAAATCACACCAAGCTGAAAGCGGGCACTTAAAATATGACCAAAATATGGGTATGGTAGTTGTAGTGGATTATGTCCCTGTCTCTGCGCCAGAACTCTGGATTTGATTCCAATTCCTGAACTTGTGTGGTAGTGCTCCTAACTCAGGAATAGAAGGCCTGGATTCAAGTCCTGCCTGTTGCAGAGGTATGACCCAGCATGAACAGACTGATGAACAACACACAGGAGAATAATGTTACAGCTTTATTGGTATTGCTGAGTGATGCTAATAACAGAATGTGAGAACATCAGAAACAGGGGCAGGTCATTCATCCCCCAAGCCTGCTTTGCCCTTCACTAAGATCATGACTGATCTGCTCCTGGCCTCAAATCCTCTTTTATACCCAATTCTTCATTGCCCTCAACTCTCTGACAAGTCAATATACATCTATTTTCTCTTCAAATACTTTCAGTCATCTAGCTCCCCGAACACTCTTGAGAAGAGAAATCCTGACATTCAATACCACTTGTTTGAAGAAAACATTTGCTGCTCCTATATCATGATCAATTGATATGAACAAAAGAGGTTGGCTCAAGGGTTCAGGAAAAGATGACTGGCCCTGATATCAAGGCAGTGGTTAACTCTGTTTACATCAAGGAGCATAGCAAACCTGGACTTAATGGGAATCAGAGTAAACTCTCCAGTTTTTGGAGTCAAACAATGGAAGATGTTCATAATCTCAGTCCTGGGTCACCTCTGTGGGAGATCCTCAGGGTAATTCCTCTTCACAAACAGCTTCAGCTGCTTCATCAATATCTCTCCGCTCCCAACCATAAGATCAGAATGTTGGGATGGTCACTGAAGATTCCACAATGTTCAAAGCGTTTTGTCCCCCGTCAGCTCCTGAACTGGCCTGTGTCCATGTGCAGCAAGACCCAAACCCCACTCAGGTTTTTTTTCTGTTAAAGTGTCTGTAACATTCATGTAGCAGCACTGCCGGACACTGCACATTGCCACAGTAAAATAGAGTTCATTCAGCACCTCACGCTGGTTTCACAGGAATATGAGGAAGTCGTTCAACCCATTGACACTATTGGAGAAGAACAGTGACAGCCCATTCGGTGCCTGCAGCCTATTACTCAGGAAGGGAAGGATTATAGTGTGATGGACCACATCAGAGCTCCTCGAAAATATTTGAAGGCGGTAGCCTTGACTCTAATGTTTTCATATTTTAAAGGAAATGTAAAGTGTCTGTTTCAGATGCAATGTGACAGGTCAAACTACTCGGTATGAAGCAAAACACCATTTATTTTAACACGGAAGATAAAATGAAACCAAAGAAAAGGGAATTTAGAGTAACTTAATTTTATTGGACAAGTTAACAGAATACTAGATCTAGGAACTATTACTGATGAACTGTTCCAATATAGGAAATCGCATAAAAATAGCCCTCGACAAAAAGGAATATTCAGACACAGATTGTCACAAACATTTCTCCAATCCAGGAATTAAAATCAGCATCAAGAGAAATTTCAGAGAGAGTAGCAGCCAGGAAACATTCACTGAAGCTTCCAACTCTGTGGAGACCCCAGTAGTTTCTGATGTTGCCGAGAATCCAAAACCCAGAGATCCTAATCTGTGAGAGCTGGCCACACCCATTCAAGCTGCATTAAAATAAACACAAGGCCTCCCTCGCTGTTTACTCAAGTGGTCTTAACTAACCAGCTAGGTAACGATCGTTCAATCTCTCTCTTAAAAGAAACCAGGACAAAATAAGGTCTTAATGCTACAGCATCATCACACTTGTCAGCACATCGATCTGTCAAACAGGAACCGGGGTAACTCAGTTAGGCCCTTGGCCCTGTCCAATTGGACGAGGAAGGAGCCAGTCAGTCCGTTGAGTCACTGACACAGCAATAGGATGAGGCCATTCAGCCCCTTGAGTCAATTACGCAGGAACAAGAGGAAGCCATTCAGCCCCTTGAGCCACTTATACAGGAACAGGAGGAGGCCATTCCCTGTCAATGCACTTACATAGGGACAGAATGAGATAATTGATGCTGATTCCTGATGAACGGCTTATGCCCAAAATATCGATTCTCCTGTTTCTTGGATACTGCCTGACCTGCTGTGCTTTTCCAGCAATCCACTCTCTACTCTGATCTCCAGCATCGGCAGACCTCACTGTCTCCTAAGTGATGCTCTAACATGATGAACAAATGGAGCAGAGGCTGCACAGATGGACTGCTCCACGTTGTTCCTCCTGGCCCCGTTGCTCATGACACACACGTGGGACTTTAATGTGGTTTTCTAGTGTTGAGGAGGGAAGCCATATGTCTTGTGTGAAGTCTCAAGAAGGCATCTTTCATCTCCGAGAAGCCAGCCTGGTGTTCTCTATGTAGGGTGGAAGCCGATGGGAACGGCTACCTGTTTCAGATGGAAGGTATTGTGGCTGCTGTTGGGGATTGTGAGCAACATGCATTCAGTACGTTCACACGCCGACTGCACAATAACGTGGGGAGAGTTAATTTAGGCCTAGAAACTTTTAGGAAAGTCACGTTAGACTGATGAATGTACTCTCTAAGTTCAAATAATGCTGATCTTGCTCATGTTGATCTTGTCCAGTGCACGTACTGTTCAGTGTAACATGTATGCCTTACTCTGTCCAAGTCTATTTCCACCCTATGATTTATCTGGCCATGCTTACTATGATCTGCCTCCATTGCTCTTAATAAAGTGTTTCCCTGTACTGAGGTACACGTGACCATAAATCAAACCAATCAACCCTGGGTAAAGTATGGAATTTCTCCATGACTCTTTTGCAAATAAGTGATCGCTGCCACTCCTTGTGTTTCAGTATCACCATTTATTCATCTCTCACAGCTCTACAGATTAAACACTCAGCTTCTTCACTCTATCCTCATGTTACCATCATCCGTGTCTGTGGGAAGAAGATCATTCCTTACAAAGGAGATCAAATTTGTAGAGAGTGCCTCAAACGCTCTCTCAGCAAAGCTCTACAACAGCAGGAATATGGCTTTACTTATGTATTCAAATCATTTTACAATGAAGGACAGCATACCATTGACTGCACACATTACTTAGAGAGGGTTTGATTCGGAGCAGTCAGCATAGACTTGTGAGTGGGAGATCATGCTTCCCAAATTTGTTAGAGTTCTTTGATGAAGTGACCAGGAAGGTTGATGAGGTCAGAGCGGTAGATGTAGTCTCTATGCATTTCAGTAAGGCCTTTGATAAGTTTTCACATGGCACACTGCTCAGGAAGGTTACATCACATGGAATGCTGGGGGGACTGACAAATTGGATACACAGTTGGCTTGATGGTAGGAAGCAGAGGGTTTAGTGGAAGGATGCTTGTCAGACTGGAGGCTGGGTCCATAGCTGTTTGTTATCTATGATTTGGTTGAGAATGTACAAGGCATGATTAGTACGTTTGCAGATAACACTAAAATAAGTGGGAGCATGATCAGTGAGGAAGTTTATCAGAAATTGCAGCAGGACCTTAATCAGGTGGGGAAGTGGGCCGAGAAACGACAAATGGAATTTAATATAGATGTGTGAGGTCTTGCATTTGGAAACTCAAATCAAGGTAGGAGTTTCACGGTGAAAGGGAGGGTCTTAAGGGATGTAGTGGGCAGAGAGACCTTGGTGTTCAGGTGCACAAGGTTCTCTAAGAGTGGAGTCATAGGTAAACAGGGCAGTGAAGAAGGCTTTTGGCACATTGGCCTTCATCAGGCAGGATATTAAGTATAGAAGTTGGGAAGTTATGTTGCAGTTACGCAGGACTTTGGTAAGGCCGCACTTGGAGTATTGTGCTCAGTTTTGTCACCTTGCTATAGGGAGGATGTTATTAAATTAGAAAGAGTGCAGAAGAAATTCAGAAAGACGTGTTGCCAGGAACCAATGGTCTGAGTTATAGGGTGAGTTTGGACAAGCTAGGACATTTTCTTTAGCTTGTAGGAGAATGAGGGAGTCCTTACAGAGCTGGATAAGATCACGAGGGGTAACGATAGTGTTAATGCTCTCTTCCTCTTTCCAAGATGTAGAGAATCGAGGATTAGATGGGATCAGTTTAAGGTTAAAGGGGAAGAAATAAAAGGGAACCTGAGGGGCCACTTCGTTACACAGAGCCTGGTACGTGGATGAGCTGCCAGCAGATGTGGTTGAGGGGGGTACATTAACAACATTTCAAAAGCATTTGGATAAATATGTAGATAAGAAAGGACTGGAAGGATATGGGCCAACTGCAGGGAAATGGAGTGAGCGTGGATGGACATTTACAAGGTGGAGTCGAACCTCTCTGTTAATTGAAACCAAACATCCAGAAAAGATCGCCTCAGCTCGTAATCTGTTAAAATACGAGTGACACAGATCTCCTACATTCCACTATTTAAACAACAAACAACAAGTTAGTATCTTAACTTTAATAGTGAATACTAAACAAAAACTATTCACCAATACAAGCCCCTCTTTTCTTAGCTACTTACGATCTGACTCCAACTCTGTAAAAAATGCTAGTCCAACAACCCACATATTAAACATTACAATCTCAAGACCACACAGAATCCATCTTCCCCGCTGTGTTCACTCTTCTAGCTGCTGATTTCCCTCGGTCTTGTTTTTTTTTCATTGCAAGTAGCTTTTACATGGACAAGTACCTTTGATAGAAGGTGTTTGAGATGGCTAGTTAGCACTCCTGCTCTACAGCAGTTACTCTGCTGTTGGATGGCAGTGGCTTTCCCTCTAGTGTTCAAAATGCTGGGCTTATATACTCCCCATGATACTCCCCATAATTTGATTGCTTTCCAGGTGTCCAAACAATAATATTCAAATTCCGTTGGCTTCTGGTATCCTGAGCGTTATTTAAACTCTTTGGTTGTATTTGAATTGTTTCCAAAGCTATTGTCTGTCATATTGTTGGAGGAAAAAGTTATGGCATCAGACCCAGCATTTGAAAATATTGCTCTGTTGTATGTGCACTGTACAAAGGACCACAGCACACAGGAATTGCCAAAATATTGAGGGAAGTATATCTACTTCTTTCGATAATATAGTTTTCTCATTTTCCACATCTCCATATCTATATCCTCTCTCTCTCTCGTACTCCCTTTATATCTAGTTAAGAAATCCACCAGTCCTTCTTCGTTGCCCATCTTTCAAAACTCTTTCTTTCAGTTTATACGCAATGCATTCTTCAAGATGTAATGTGGTTATAATTAAGCAATGTAACTACAAAGACATGCTGGAGGAGCTGGCCACGGTTAATTGGAAGGGGAACTGAGCAGGAAAGACCATGGAGCAGCAATAGCAGAAGTTTGTGGGGATAATTCGGAAGATAATACTAGAAATGCAACCTCAAGAAGATGAAACATACTCATGGGAGAACAAGGCAGCCGTGAGTGAAAAGGCATCAAACCACAAGAGAAAACATACAATGTGGTGAAGATGATTGGGAATCCAGAGAATTCATTGGCTCTGAAACTACATAAGGCTGGCATCACTGACACTACAGAGCTCTTAATCATGGTCAGGGAGAGAAACAGAGGAAACACATCCACTTTAAAGACAGAAGATGGCATTTCTCAAGAAAAAAGATTCAGGTGAACTAAATATTTGAATTCAGATCAGTTAAATGCTTTTGCAGAATGTTTCAGATTGGAAGCAAGACTCAGGGAGACAGACCCTTAGCAGAATGAGAGTTTGAAAATGGAAGTATTTCCACATCAGAAACCAGGTTAGGTCACTGAGTGCAGGGCTGATGGGTGAATGGGTCTCAGTGAGAATTGGGGAACAGACAGCAGAATTGCATTCCAGATATTGCAGCTCGAAACTGCGTATTCATGTAGTGCTGTAGACCACAGCCACAGGAGAAACAGAACAGCATTCAACCACAACCTGCAACTTTTTTCCAGGATGACACCTCAGTCTGCCATTACCATCAACACCATCTATGGCTCAGTGACGAGTGTGGGTGAACATGTCAGAGTCAGATTCACATGAACTTTAACCTGTTGCTAACTCATTAAAGATACCGGACTTGACCAACAGATCTGATCGAAGACCTGCAGTCCTGCCACATTCAGTCATAAATGGTGATGGACGATTGTTTTAAAAAAAATTCTCAAGGTCAAGGACCAGGCTCGCAGGAAAGTAGTCTGACACAGAACAAACAGCCAAGAGGCGAGTCTGCTAGAATATAAGTGTTTTATTCCCCGCAGCGTCGCCACAACCAGGTCTCGTACTTACAACGGGTCTGGCTTATACTCACTCTACATGTTACCGGAACTGGGAGCCGTCAGTTCTCGTAGAGCGGTTGCCAACAACCCACGCTCGGCGGTTAAATGTAACCCCGGAGCAGACTCACCGAACTGGAGACTTTTCCAGCTGATATACTCTTTTCCAGATATAAACATTCATGTGAACAGCAGAGCAAGGCTAAAAAACACATTCCTTTCTGGTTACATACAGATAAGAAGATTCACACGGGGAGGTGTGTAATAAGATTCACACGGGACTAAGCAACACCTCCATTCCGGTTAGATTCACACATGTATTGGGACATAAATTTTAACCGTTTCACCACAACGATTAAACAAATAACTGGAGGAGAGGGCTCTACAAACATCCCCATCCTAAATAATGGAACAGATCTGCACATCAGTGGAAAAGAGAAGGATGTTTTATCGGCACCATCCTCTGCCAGAAGTGTTGAATCGATGACACACCTCACCCTCATCATGATGCCCACAAAATCACAGATGTCAGTCTTCAACTAATTCGATTTGCTGCATGTGAGAGGAAGAAACAATATACGAC
This sequence comes from Chiloscyllium plagiosum, assembly GCF_037043375.1. NCBI lineage: Eukaryota > Metazoa > Chordata > Chondrichthyes > Orectolobiformes > Hemiscylliidae > Chiloscyllium > Chiloscyllium plagiosum. The sequence continues at coordinate 32,924,323 of NW_028270189.1, forward strand.
AAAGGCAATGGGTTCTGACCCCATTCCTGCAACAGGACTGAAGCCTTGTGCTACACAACAAGCCGTGTCCCTTGGGAAGCTGTTTCAGTCCAACTCCAACTCTAACATCTCCCTGGCAATGTAGATAATTACTCAGCTACGTCCAGTCCCCTAAGAGGGGAATAACTACAATCTGACCAATTATCACCTCCTCAGTCCCATCACCACAGTCAAATTGGTGGGAGTTCTTTTTGATAGAGGTGTCAAGCAGCACAGAAATACCCTGCGCAGTGTGGTTTCCGACAGGTCCCCATGTGGAGATAGTGTTGTGGAAATGTTACTGGATTACTAATCTAGACCAGGCTAATGCTCTGGCAGCGGGTGGAAGTTAAAAACCATTAATAAAAAATCGAGATCTAAAATCTGGTGTCAGTAATAGTGACCTTGAAGCCAATATGGATTGTAAACAGAATTTACTTCTCCAATGTACTTTTCGGAAGAGAATCTCCCATGATTTCCTGGGCTGGGCTAAAAGTGACTTCAAAGAACCTGACATGTGATAAACATTACAATGGTCTCTGAAACGGCCAAGCAAAGCACTCATTTGTATCAAACTTCTCCGAGGTCTGAAAGAATGAAACCGGACAGAATACCTGGCCACAGCATCAGTGTCGGAAAAGGGAATGGGAACACAGTCCTGTCGACCCTGCAGAGACCTCCTTCTTAACATCTGAGAGCTTGTGACAACATTTACCGAGCTTGCCCAGAGAACGGAAACAGCGGGAAAGGAGTAGATCATACAACACATTGAGCCTCCCCATTCTAGTTCATGAAAAAAATCTCCTCAATGCACTTACCACACACGATATACATATCCGTTAATGTGAGTAACCTTGGGAAACTATAAAATAGGTGGTGCGGTAGTACGTTTGTTCCATCGAGTTTGCTAACCAATTCAATGAAATGATGGTTGGCCATTTATTTCCACACCGTACTCCTGCTCTCCCACCATCCCTTTACTGTCTCTAAATCCTTATTTCTAATCAGTGTCTCGGTTTCCAGGTGCGAGCGAATTCCCCATATTCACCAGTCAATGAGAGCAGACATTTATTCTCATCTCAATGCAGAGTGACCTGCTTGTACCTAATACTGTGGCCCCTTGTTTTAGATGTCCCAGCCAGGGGAATTATCATCCCTGCTTTCAATCTGTCTCACCATGTCAGAGTTTTGTATATTTCACTGAGATCTCCACTCATTTTCCTAAACCCCATGGAATACTGGCCCAGTCTCCCAAACTCTGCTCCCACAACAAGCCCGTCATCCCAGAGACGAGTCTGGTCATCCTTCACTGCTCTCCATCAATGTCAGGTTTGTCCTTTATTAGGCAAGGAGACCAAACCTGCACACAATACTGCACAATGCTCGAGATGGTATCTCTCCAAGGCCCTGTACAGCTGCAGTAAGCCACCCTTTGTCCTGGACTCACATCCCCCTGAAATGAAGGTTAACACACCATTTATCTTCTTTCCTGCTTTCTTTCCTGCAATATTGCTTTCAGTGACTGGCGTACAAGGAGATGCAGATCCTTTTCCGTGTTATAGCTCCCCACTTGCTGGTTGTATATACACTGGTCAGCGTGGCAATGTCATGCCCAGTATTGACTTCTGGTTACAGAACTCACTGCGCTGCATGGGCCTCAGAGGTTTATACAGAAGGAAACAACAAAAAGGAGCATACGTCCCTTTCTAGATCAACATGTTTCCACCAATTCTTTTCAAATGGTAGGCTGCCAATTTATCGTTTCCATCAAAGGGCACACCGTCACCTCTATCCACATTGTTCTTCCTCTGTCACGTATTTACCCATTCACTCCACTTGTCTTAGTCTTCTCGGTGCTTTTTTACATCCTCCTCCCCCACTCACAATCCCACATTCGTTAGTGCTGTCAGCAGGCTGGGATATATTGTATCTGATTCCAGCAACCAAATTTTTAAAGGGGATTGTGAACACCTGGGCGCCAAGCACTGATCCCTGTGACACCGCAGCAACCTTCCTCTGTTAATTTCTATTTATTTATTTCGTGAATCTGGGTGTCACTGGCTGGGCCAGCATTTATTGCCTGTCCCTAGTTGCCCTTGAGAAGGTGGTGGCCAGCTGCCTTGTTGAACGCTGCAGTCCACCTGCTGTGGTTGACCTCCAATGCCATTAGGAAGGGAATCCCAGGATTCTGACCCAGTGACTATGAAGGAGCGGTGATATATTTCCAAGTCAGGATGGTGACTGGCTTGGAGGGGAACCTAAAGATGATGGTTTTTCCATACATATGCAGCCCTTGTCCTTCTAGATAGACGTAGTCGTGATTGGGAAGATGGTCTCTGAGGATCTTTGGTGAATAATTTTATTAGTAAAACACTGCTGCTGCTGCTGAGCATTGATGGTGGAGCATTGTGGATAAAGGGACAGTCAAACTGGCTGCATTGTCCTGGATGGCATAAAGCTCCTTGAGTGTTTTGGGGGCCGCACTCATCCAGGCAAATTGGGAGTCTCCTATTACACTTCTGACTTATGCATTGTAGATGATGGACAGAACTTTGGAAGTCAAGATGTGAGTTACTCGCCGTAGTATTCCCAGCTTCTGACCTGCTCTTGTAGTTACTGTGTTTATGTGGCGAGACCAGTGTGTGTCTGAGCAATAATTACCTACCAAAACTTTGATACTGGGGGATTCAGTGATAGTAACACCATTGAATGCCAAGGGGCAGGTTAGATTGTATTTTATTGATCATGGTCACGGTCTGGCATTTGTGTGGCCTACATATTACTTGCCACTTGTCAGCCTGGATACTGTCCAGATCTTGTCGCATTTGAACATGGACTGCTTCAGTATCTGAGGAGCCACAAATGTTGCAGAATATTGTGCAATCATTAGCGAACATCCCCACTCTGACCTTAAAATGGAGGGAAGGTCGTTGATGAAGCAGCCCTGAAGAAGTTATCGGCCACTGCCCGAGGGACTCCTATAGACTTGGAGCTGAGTTGACTGACCTTTATCAACCATGACCATCTTCCTACGTGTCAGGTATGATTCTAACCAGCGGGGAGTTTGCCCCTGATACCCATTGATTGCAGGTTTGCTAAGGCCCCTTAATGCCGCACTTGGTCGAAGGCAGCCTCGTTTTAAAGGACTGTCACTCTCACCCCACCACTGGAATTCAGCTCTTTTGTCCATGTTTGAACCACAGTAATGAGGTCAGGAGCTGAGTGGCCCTGGTGGAGCCCTAACTGGGCGTCATTGACCAGGGTATTGCTGAGCATGTGCTGCTTAAAAGCACTGAGATCTTTCACCACTTTACTGATGATCGAGAGTAGACTGGCAGAGTGGGAATACCATCATCTTTAGGTTCCCCTCCAAGCCATTCACCTTCCTGACTTGGAAATATATTTGTTTTTTTTTAAACAGGAGATACTTGGGGTAATTTTCCACATAATCGGGGAAAGCCATTGTTGTAACTGTATTGAAACAGTTTGGCTTGGGGAGTGGCAAGTTATGGAGCACAAGTTTTCAGTACTATTGCCAGAATGTTGTCAGAGTATGGACCCTTTGGAGTATCCAGTATCTCCAACCGTTTCTGGATATCGCGTGGACTGAATCGAATTGGTTGATGACTGGTAACTGAATCGCTGAGGACCACTGGAGGAGGCCGAGATAGGTCACCCACTCAGCACTTCGGACTGAAGATTGTTGCGAATGCATCAGCCTTATCTTATACACTGAAGTGCTGGGCTCTTCCATCATGGAGGAAGGGATTATATGTGGAATCTCTTCCTCCAGTGAATTGTTTAATTGTCCCCAACGTTTGTCGACTAGATGTGGAAGGACTGCAGAGCTTAGATCTGATCCTTTGCTTGTGGGATCACTTAGCTCTGTCTATCACTTACTGCTTATGCTGTTTGGCACATAAGTTGTCCTGCTTGGTGGCTTCACCAGGCTGACACCTCATTTTCAGGTATGCCTGGTGCTGCTCCTGCTGTCCTGCACATCCATTGAACCAAGGTTGATCCTCTGGAATGATGGTAATTGTTGTGAGGGGGATACGCCAGGCCATGAGGTTGTGTGGGTGCACAATTCTGCTCCTATAGATGACCCACAGCACCTTATGGACACCCAGACTTGAGCTGCTAGATCTGTTCAAAGTCTGTCCTATTTTGCACCGTGATAGTACCACCAAAATTAGTGGAGGATATTCTCAATGTGCAAGTGTGACTTTGTCTCCACAATGACTATGCAGTGGCCATTCTTACCGTTACTGTCATGGCCAGATACTTCTGCAACTGGCAGATTAGTAAGGCTGTGGTCAGCATGTATTTTACACTTGTTGGTTCCTTCACCACTTGCCAGTCTAGCAGTTATATCCTTTAGGACCCAGCCAGCTTAATCAGTAATGCTGCTGCTGAGCCACTTTTTTGTGGACATTGAAATCACCACCCAGAGTACATCCTGCGTCCGTGCTACCCTCAGTGCTTCCTCCAAGTGTTGATCAACATGGAGGAGTACTGATTCATCAGCTGAAAGAGGCTGGTACATGGTTATCAGCAGGAGGTTTCCTTTCCCATGTGTAAACTAATGCCATGAGACTTCATGGGATACGGAGTCAAGAGCAATTCCCTTCCAACTGTATCCCAATGTACCGCCACTTCTGCTGTGTTCGTCCTGCTGATGACACAGGATATCCGGGAAAGGTGATGGGGAATCTGGTACATAGGCTGAAATGGATCATCCACTCAGCACGTCTGACTGAAGATTGTTGCGAATGAATCAGCCTTATCTTATACATTGATTTGATGGGCTCTTCCATCATGGAGGAAGGGGTTATTTGTGGAATTTCTTCCTCCAGTGAATTGTTTAATTGTCCCCGAAGTTTCTTGACTAGATGTGGAAGGACTTATACCTTACAGAATCATACCTTACAGACAATGTCAGGCTGTTGCTTGACGAGTATGCTTATTTCTATTCACTGTTTCCTGCCAGCTCTCCCATTCTAGAAACATGTCCATATATTAGCCCCAATCCACTCAGATTTGATTTTGCAAACTGGGCTTGGAGCTTTACCAAAACTTTTCTAAAAATCAAATGTTTTACATCCATTGCTTCTCTTTCATTTGTCTCCCGGTCTGTTTCTCAAACATAATTCCCATTTCATAAATTTATGTTAGTGTGTCTGTGACCATTACTTTCAACCCCAATAGTTTCTCCTGAACCATTTTCTTACTATCTTCTATGTTCCATGTACTCTGTCATTTTCCCACACCAGACTCGGTTTTCCTTGTATTGTTAGAAAATTTTGTGAAGATAGAACTGAAGTAGTGGCTTCATAGTTCTGCCATTTCGTGTTCCCCATTCTCCATTCTTTGGTTTCAAACTGTAAGGAAACTGCACTTGTTTTCTCATATTTTTCACATTTACATGATTTATCAAGTTATTACAGTTCACTCTTATAACCCTTGCGAATATACTCTTCAGAAATTCATCAATTCCTGCGTTAAACTGCTCAGTAATTGACCTGCCACACCATACACTCACAGAAGCATAGCCTCTGTGCCAACAGAAGTACAGCACGATCGATATTAGTCCCACTTTCCTACAGCAGGCCCACAGCCTGGAATGTTATGACAATTCCAAGTGCTCGTCCAAGTACATTTTAATGATTGTGAGGTTACCCGTGATAATTCCCCTCTCAGGAAGTAATCCCAGAACACAACACCCTCTAGGTGAAAAAAAGTTTAAATCCTCTCTGAACCTCAAACCTTTCACTTTAAAAGTGTGCTCCTTTGTTCTTGACCCTCTCACTAAAAGGAACAGCTGCTGTCTATCCACCCTTATAATCTTATCCGTCTGAATCGTGGACCTCTCAGCTTTCTCTGCTCCAAAGTAAACAACCCGAGGTTATCCAGCCTCACTCCATAACTGATATGCTCCATCCCTGGGAACATCCTGGTGAATCACCTCTGCACCCCCTCCAGTGCAATTACATCCTTCCTGGAATGTGGCTCCCAGAGCTACATACAGTATTCCATTTTGGCCGAACCAAAGCCCTGTATTGCTCTTATAATCTCCACCCTGATTAGGAAACGCAACACCCAAGGTCCAATTCTTAAATAGCCCATTAACCTGTCCAGTCACATTCAGGGATGTGTGGAGAAGCACACTCTGAGGTTCCGAGTGTGCTACCATTCACTGAGTCCTCCCCTGCCTGGTTCCTTCTCCCAAAGTGTATCACCTCATATTTATCAGGGTTACATTCCATCTGCCATTGATCTACCCATCTGACCATTCCATCTGCATCTTCCTGTAACTTAAGGTGGAAATTTGTCAAAGGCCTTCCTACAAAACTAAAGAATCCACCTCCTCAAACTAATTCAATCAAATCCATTGGATGTGACTTCCTTCTGATAAAGTCATGATAATTATCCTTGATCAAACCTTGCGACTCTGATTGGAGTTCGATATTCTCATTCCCTATTTTATCCACTGGTTTCCTGAACAGTGATCTAATACTCACTGGTCTATAGTTACCTGGTCTATCTCTCCCACCCTTACTGTGAAGAGGAATCGTATTAGCAGTTCTCCAGTTCTCTGGTACCTCCCCTATGGTCAGATTCTAATTAAAATATTCAGTCAGCGTCTTTCGTCCCTTGACCCCAACAGCTTCCTGTGATACAACTCATTCAGACATGGAGATTGGTCCAAATCTATACACAACAACGCCTCAAATTCCTGCTCGTATTTTACATCCATCTGTTCAGAAGCTTCCCAGTCCATCTTCTTGAATTCTGTACCTGCCTCCTCCTTCTTCCAAGTAAAATAGATGTGAAGGTCTCATGTAACAATCCATCAATGTTCTCCGGGTTGACACATAGATTGCCCCTTTGGTTTCTAATGGACACTAACTGTTTGCTGATTATTCTGTTCGACTTGTCCGTGTAGAAAATAGTGGAATTCTTCCTGATCTCGCCAACTTGTACTTCTCCAGGTACCTCTGTTATTCAGTCCGCTCTATGTTTCTAAGTTTCACTACAATCACCTATCATGTTTTGAAACTCGAGATCACAGGCTGACTTTCCACATCAGACAATCTTGCCATTTTAGGCATTAATCTGGATAATACCTTTTGCAGTTCCTCTGTAGTCAGTACATTCTTTCTTAGATTGGGACTCCGAACGATACACAATACTGTAAGTGTAGTCTCATGAACACTCGATGCAACTGGTGCACGACATCCTCTAACATCCAATTACATTCACATGAATGTAAACCTAATTTTTACTTTTCCATTTGCATATATTCTTCCTAATACCTCTCGCTTTAACTTTTCTTATGAGCTTAGTGTGTAAAAAGCTCATGAATATCCACCTCGACGTTACCCATTAGTTCTTCATTGCCTATGTCCACAAGAATCATCTTCAAACCATTCCAAAACAATGTTTGCCACTTCTGGTTTTCCTTTCATCGGTACATTCTCACACTCCCTAGTTATGTTATTACCTTCTGTATATCGAGTAGCATGTTCTTTGTAATCGAGTCCAACAGACACCTGACTGCGGATGACAAGATAACTGGTCTGTAGTTCACCATTCTCCAAATTCATCCTTTCTGAAACTATTGGATAATATTTATAACCTTTGCCTTATCCAGTTTGGCTAAATGACTTTCGGGAATGTGTCGGAAAATAAACTGACAATCCGCGATGCACTCAACATGTCTATTGCTGCTTCCTCTGAAATTCTTGTATCAAGTACATCTCGGCTGTCAGGTTTATAAATACACAATTCAGATTTGTTTTCAAAGATAGGTTCAACACTGATAAGAATGATCTTAGACTTTAATTACACAAGTCCCATGGTCACTTGGTATTTCTGGAAGAATTTCTGGACATTCTTCCATGAAGATAGACACAAAGAAACTGTTTATTTTCCCGGCGATTTCTCTGTTCTCTGCAATAAATTATCCTGAACGCACACCAACTGCTCCACATTTGACCTTGTTTTTATTTGTTTTTCATGCAGTGATAGACGCTTTTTAGCAGTCTTCATGTTTTTCTTTCGTTTGCACGCTTTTTCTTTTTTTGATTTTCTTCCCAGTTTCTTGATCATCCTTGGGTCCTACATTTCTCTGAATCCACTGGCTTACTGCAACACTTGGCATTTTTCTAAGCTGCCTCCTGTCATCTAATAGGTAGATGAAGGTGGGGTTGAAAGTGATCGTCGAGGGGAGGGTGGACCAGATTGATAGGAAGGAAGGTGGACACATAGGAACGTTCAAAAGGGCGGTGCTGATTTTGAAGGTTGGAGTGAGATAAGGTGGGATTAGGGGAAATGGGGAAATGGTGAGGTCCACTATGATGCCCTGTGGTTGGAGGGTCCCAAGGCAGAAGAGCAGGCTTTCTTCCTCCAGGATTCTGGTGGCTCGGGTTTGGTGATGGATCAGGCCCAGGGCCCTCATGTCCTTAGCAGAATGGGAAGGGGAGTTAAAGTGCTCAGCAACAAGGCGATGGAGATGTTCAATGTGGCTGTCCCAGAGATGTTCTCTGAAATGATCCACAAGTTGACCTCCTGCCTCGCCAATGTAGAGAAGATCACATTGGGTTTAATAAATGCAGTAGATGAGGCGTTTTGTCTCTCTTCATCACCTATTACTTTCAACCCACCTTCATCTACCTATCACAATCCCATCTACCTCCCCCCGCTGGACCCCCTTCTCATTTATCTCTCAGCCCTCTTGGCCCAGAAGCTTCATTCCTGATGAACGGCTAATGCCCGAAACATCGAGTTATCTGCTCTTAGTATGCTGCCTGACTGTGCTTTTCCAGCACCGCACTCTTCGACTCTGATCTCCAGCATCTGTAGTCCACACTTTCTCCTCACACTTTCATGGCTGCATGACTCATATTTATAACGGTTACTTCAAATAAAACAAAAACTGCCGTGTACTCAAACAGCACAAAAGAAAACCAATACATTGTGGTCAATGTTCCCAAAAGATCCTTTCCAGCAAAAGTTTCAATGAGCTCTTCTGCTCACTCAACACCAATTCCTAAATAACCTGATCTCGAGCTCAGTGCTCGACATAATGTTAATTCAAACCATCTCACACGTGGTCGCGAAATCCATTTTCCCAGCATCAGCATTCAATTGGGTTAACACAGTTTAGATATAATTTAAACAGTACATTATTACTGCAGTACCCACATATGTGTATATCTCATTTCCTGTTTTATAACATGTCCAGCATTTGTATTGCAGCTTTCACTTTGATATATAACTCCCATCAATGTTTGCTCCTCCTTGCTGTTTTTGCGCTCCACCTTACTAGATTCTGTGGAATCTGAGCGACGTGGGCTCTGGGGAGATTAATGGTGGATATCATCTCGCCACATCATTTGTGATCTTCTCAAACTTTAACTTCTCCAGATCTCCCGTTATGCCAATGGTGTAGAGAAGGACAATGACCTTCCAACAATGCTCTATATTCCCCCAGTGAGCTGAGACAGCTCTACCCTGGGTGGGAAACTTATAACAGGCTGGTAAAGTGTTGCTGCTGCTGTACAAGGTCTTAATGAGATCACATCTGGAGTAGTGTGTACAGATTAAATCTTTTCAATGAAGAAAGGATGTTATTATATTGGAAGCAGCTCAGAGATGGTTCCCTCAACTGATTCCTGCAATGAAGGTGCAACCTTATAACGAAAGGATGATCAGCTTGACCCAGCAGCCATTGGAGTTTACAAAAAATAAGGATGATCTTATTTCAACATAGATGACAGAAGGAGTCAACAAGTGAAGCGAATTACACAGATAGTGGAGGAATCCATTCCGTTCTCCAGCCTGTTACACAGGAACAACAGGAGGATATTCAGGCCTTCGAATCTGTTTCATCAAAACAGGACGAGGCTAGTCAGCCCCTGGAGCCTGATATACATTTACAGAAGTAGGCCAATCAGCCACTCGAGCCTATAACAGTAGGCCATGCTGCATCAGTATCCTGTTAAACAGCAACAGGATCAGTCCATTCAGCCTCCTCAGGTCTGTAACATAGGAACTGGAAGAGGTCACACAATGACTAGAGATTGTTACACTGGGATAACAGGAGGCCATTCAGACCCACCGAGCCTATTGTAAGGGAATTGGATAAGGATAAAAACTATCTGAGACTTCTTTCATGAAAAAGGAAGAGGTAATTTAGACACGTGGTTGTTGTACGGGAACAAGAGAAGACCAATCAATCCCTCGGTCCCATCTCCGGGATACATGAGGAGACTTCATCAACAGATGCCTAAGAGAAAGACCACGGAACGAGGACATACCACAACCAAAAGGACTTGCCACACTACCATACATCAGGAGCATCTCTGAAATGACAGCCAGACTACTGTGACCCCTAGGTCTCATAACGGCACACAAACCAACAGACACGCTCAGACAACAACTCACCAGAACGAAGGACCCGATACCCAACATGAGCAAAACTAATGTAGTGTACAAAATACCATGCAAGGACTGCACTAAACACTATATAGGACAAACAGGAAGACAGCTAACAATCCGCATACATGAACATCAACTAGCCACGAAACGACACGACCAGCTATCCTTAGTAGCCACACACGCAGACAACAAGCAACATGAATTCGACTGGGACAACACTACTATCATAGGGCAAGCCAGACAGAGAACAGCCAGGGAATTCCTAGAGGCATGGCATTCATCCACAAACTCCATCAACAAACACATCAACCTGGACCCAATATACCAACCACTACAGCAGACAGCCGAAACTGACAACCGGAAGCGGCAGGGACAGACCACTATAAACACCGGAGGAAACATCAAAGAAGCGCTTCGCAGGAGGCTCCCAAGCACTGATGATGTCGCCTAGCCAGGGGACGAAACGTTTGCAACAAAAACTTCCAGCTCGGCGAACAGAACCACAACAACGAGCACCCGAGCTACAAATCTTCGCACAAACTTTGAACATGAGGAGACCGTTCAGTATATCCATCTGTTATGGAGAAGTATGAGAAGACCCATCAGCCCCTCAAAATGTTACACAGCAACAGGAAGATTCCATAATCTCCCAATCCTCTGAAGCATCAACAGGAGGAAGTCATTCTGGCCTTGGAGATGGCAACATGGGAACACCAGAAAGACATCAGCCCATCGAGTTTGTACACCAGAAGGGTGATGAGTCCATTCAGCCACACAGGGCTCCTACACGGCATTTGGAGCTGTGTAAAAACGTTTGCCCATTAAATAGGAATTCAAAGAAAACACAAAGGGTTTCGAAAGGGAAGAACTTATAATAATGGTATACATTAGGGACTAAAGTGTAACAATAAACTATTGTAATTTAAGGCAAATGGTTAGAGTCCATTGTTCAGGACATTTGCAAAGAAAAAAACACAATTCGTTAGAGTCAACATGGTTTTACGAAGGCTAAATCGTGTTTGAATTGTTTGCTTGAGTTATTTGAAGATGTCACAAACAATATGGATCGTGGGAATCCTGGTGATGGAACATATCTGGTCTTCCTGAAGGCATCGGATATGTCGCTTCTCCAAAGAGTAAGTGGTAAGATCAGACAACATGGGTTTAGGAGTAATTTATTAGCTTGGATGAAGGATTGGTTAACCAACAAAATGGAGTCAGATGGAATAAATATGTCATTTTCTTTTGCCAAATGCATTTTGTGGGGTGCCGTTGATTTCAGTTCTCATGTCTCAACCATTTGCAATCGATGGTATTACTGTACTCAGTTGATGGGATAGAAAATACGGTGCCACATTTTCAGATGACACTCGCATTGATTGGAAATTAATTCGGAATGATGATGCAAGAGATTTAAAACTATATGGATACTTTGGATGAATGGGCCAACGTTTGGCAAGGAAAATTAAAGTTAATAAATATGGGGCTATTCAAGTTGGCCAGTATAATAGATAGACAAATTATTATCTAAATGGAGAGAAAGTTCAAAGTGTTTAGGTGCAGAGGGATCTGGGTGTCTTCTTGCATATCACAGAAAACATGCCTGCGGGTACTGCAAGTAATGAGAAATGCAAGCATAATTTCAGCGTTTATTTATAAAAGCATAGAGTAGAAAGGTAGGGTGTGTTGGTGTAGCTATGCAAGGCATTAGTGAGGCTGCAACTGGAGTACAGTTTGGGTGTCCTGCAGAATGAGGTATTTTCATTGGAGGCAATTCAGAAGAGCTTCATTAGATTGATTCCATATTTGCATTGTTGTCTTATGAAGAGAAATTGAGCAGTTTAGGCCTATACTCTCGAGTTTATAAGAATGAAAGGAGATCTCATTGAGGTCTGCAAAATGCTAAAAGTAATTGTGTAGATGTGGAGTGGATTTTTTTTCACGTGTCGCAATCTACAACAAGAGACTGGAGTTTTAGGATGGAGAGATAGCAGGAAAGTGGAACTGAGGCCGTGTAGACATCAGCCTCATTGAGGGGTTGGATTCCTCACAGATGCTCCTTGTTCTTATTCAACTCTTCTACTTTGTTGGAAAGGAATGGGTGAGGAATGTGTATCATACAGGATGCAGGCACTCAGCATAAATCAGTCTCACTCAGTTAGAGAGAATGTAACCAGTAGGGTCACACAGTGAACAGCGCTGGTCCTCAACTATTTACAATCTATATTAATGATAAGGAGGATGGAATAGATATTCAGATGCTGAGTTTGGTGATGTCGCTGTGGTCAGCAAGAGATGAAGTTATCAAGAGAAGGTGGAGAGTCTGCAAATAGATTCAGAGAGGTAAAGGCAATAGATAATAGTTTGGAAGGTGGAATTTAAGATGATATAAACTGTCATTTCATTTACAGGAATAATAGAAAGCAATATGTTACTGAAATGGAGAGGGATTACAGGACTTATTGATACTGTGTACTAGGGGTTCACTCAGATCCGTTCAGACATGGCAGGTTTTGCTCCATCCCTGATCGTCAGCTCCCAGACACTCCAAGTGACCCTTTTGCTCTCCGTACACATGGAATACTTTGATGTGGTTGATTGGCGGTGGGGATGGTGTTTTGAAACGTGCATCAAGGGGACGTAAATTATCCAAGATATATTCAATTCTTTCTACGTGAAGACCCGATGACGATGGGAATGGCTGACTGCTTCTGAATGAAGAGACCGTGACTGCTGCCAGGGCAGGGGATATTCACCAACATGATGTACTGTGCATGGGCACGCTGTAACATTAATAGAGAGAGAGAGAGAGAGCTCCTTCAGTTCCTCTACCTCTCCCCATTGACATGGATACTCTGCAGATGCCATATACACCATTGGGAATCCCACTATACAGGATACACCCGCCAGCTCCCTGCTGTGGGAGAAACAGTGCTTCTCATCCATCATTTATATCCTCCATCATCGAATGGTTAACATTGATGTTGAGATACTGGGAAATGATGCATATGTCACCTAGTCCTGCCTGGAAAGTTCTGGATCATAGAAGCTGAATGAAACAGTGACCCTAACAGCCACTGGCAGCACCATCCTACCCCCCCCCCCCGGTGTGAAGCTGCAGGTCGTGTTGAAGGAGGTGACACCGCTCTGTGACCAGCTCCTTGTTCAGTCAGGATCCCCTCACACTCTGCTCCTGGGTCAAGTGGAGCTTGGGAAGCTGGTCCTGGAAAACCCGGGGCGGATACAGCAGATCCCTTTCCCCACACACACTCACTCCGTGGTTTCAGAGCTTCCCCTCTCTGCAGCCTCTGCTCCATTTATTGTTCATGTTGCAGGCTCAGATGTTGTAACTGCTGTCCCCATGCTCCATCCAGAGTTGGGTCGCCAAATCCTCAGGTCTCCCTGAATGTCTGAGGCAACTTACAGCACAACCTCCAGCAAACCATCCCCTGCCCCTCCACTAAATATTCAATTACAGGAGCCAGTCAGAAACCCCTCGGTACAAGTGTTGTGAACCAGACCAGATCCCCGCAAAATATTGTAAGAAGGCCGCTTACACCCAAACCTTTCCTTATTTTGAATATAGATGGGAAGTGTGCCTTACAGATATGTTGTGACTGGTCAAACCACTCGATATTAAGCAAAATATAATCTATTCAAATGCTTTAGTTAAAATACAATCAAAGTAAAGAACATTTCGGGATGGCTTATATGTTGGAACACTTACACGAACAATAGATACCATACCTATTGGTATACACCGCTTGGCACAAAGATATATTCAAATACAGATCCTTACAGCAGTTTTCCAATCCAGGGGGAAACAATATCAACAGAGATCTCAGAGAGAAAAGCAGCTGGGGATCATGTATTAAAATTTCAACCTTTTTGGGATCCCCAGCAGCTTCTGAATGCTGCAGCAAAAAACAAAATGAGAAAACCTGGTTTGGGAGAGCTGGCCACTGCCCTTCCATTGTTACCACCGTTTTAATGAAACCTAAAATCTCAGTTATTTGCTTAAACTGTTTTCAGTCAGAAGTTCTGCACCTCTGCCTATAAAACCTCTCTTCAAAAAAAAACAAGAGAAAATAACCTTTTTACAGTGATAGAATTCTCACAACTCCATCTTTAATACAATAATCCATCAATATACAACGGTGGATTCATTTTAGATCTCCTAATCTTCCTCTATTAGTAGACTGAAATGCATATACATTACATTGACTGTGAGTATATAAATGTTCACAACTAGTTTCGATTTCAGGCATTTTATTCCTGCCAAGTCTCCACAACGTGTCAAAACGTAGGGTTTCTCGCCCTGTCACCTGTGTAATTTCAAACTGAATGGCAGCAATAATAAGCTCAATCGAAACAGACTGGTATTTTTCTCCCTAGACTTCTGCAAAAACTTTACCGGGTCACGATCAGTGATAAAGGTTTGTCTCATGTATGTTATTCGCAATTTAAATGCTGAAATGTTGTAACACCAACACTAAGCTCAAGGCATATGTTGATATTTTGACTGGACACTCCAAACACACGTCACATAACGGAGCACTTCTCATCTCTCCAATAGTCCTTCTGAAAGACATATCTCCTCATGTCTCATCATAAAAGAGTTACATACTTCTGTACCTCTTAATGCTCCAACCTCTTTACCTGCTATTCCTTGCCTATGCCAGTTGATCTTACTCTCACAGGTATGTGTTTTAAGAAGATCTCACACATTCTTCACAACCTCTCAAATAAACCAATCTTTGATTTCTGAACCCAATCATCATCATCAGCCATTTCTAAGCTTGCCATTTTAACTCTCTGCTCTTCCACATGACTTCTCACGACTGCAGGAAGTGAATTGTTGAACTTCACCAAAATAAGAATCTCTCTAAGAGTGTCATAGGTTTTCTCTGTTTTTAATACCCTTGCCCACCTTTCAAAATTACTTTGTTTGATCTTTCAAACTCAATGTGCGTTTAACCAGGGACCCTTTTTTAGATTCCTGAAATGCTCTCTGTCAGCTTCTGGCCCAAGCTAATATGCACTTCAGATGGCTTTCTTCACCTCCTCATACTGGCCAGATACCTCCTCCGATAGGGATGCAAATACCTGTCAGCTTTGGTTGGATAAACTAAATCCACATGGTCACTGGTCACTGCATTTGTTTAGCCACTTTCTCAAATAAAATTCAAAAGGCTTCCCCATCCGTCTCATCAAATTTGGATAATGCCTGGATGCATTTAAACAGAGCCCCATTGGACCATTGGTTACAATAGGGTTGTTCAACCTCAGTATCCTCCTCATCCTGCCGACCTTCTACCGTCATCTCCGCCTTCTATGTCAACTTTCCTCTCTAATTGCTAACTTTTAAAGTTGAAACTCTCTGCTTTTCTTCTGTCCTTTTCTCTCTTTCTTCTTCATTTCCTTTTCTTTTATTTCTACTTTTCATCATAATTCAAACTGTTTCAATTCCTTCTCATGTTCAAAGTGCCTCATTTGAAATTGAATTCCAGCCATTTCCAAAGACTCTGATGGCGTTTCCACCAAATGTAATTGCCGAGCTATAGCTGTAATTATCTCTCATTTTCTCACAGACAAACGCAACCCCAACTCCAGCTTGTCTGCCAATTCCTACAGCTTTGCCTTCATTACCTTTTGTAAAACCCCCAACTTCACTTCCTCCACACCCAGAGAACTCTTAATGACTGAAGTATCTTTATACACAAAACACTGTTTAAACCAACCGAATTCAACATCCACAACAAAAGATACTAAAAGATACATACACGACCTTTGGACGCAATAGCCTCCCAGTGCATAATCTCCAGTGTCTGCATGACCTTATTCTCTGGTTTCCTCCCACAATCCAAATATGTGCATGTCAGGTAAATTGGCCATGCTAAATTGTTTATAATTTTCAGGGATGTGTGGGTTAGGAGCCTTAGTGGGGGTAAATGTATAATAATAGGGTAAAGGAATTGATCTGGGTAGGTTACTCCTCGGAGGGTCAGTGTGGACTTGTTGGGCCTATTTGCAGACTGTAGGGATTGTAATTCTAAACCGAATTTGTTATTATCGATTTAGAACCAAGACAAGAGTCCCCATTTTCCTATCGACCAACCAGACTGCCTCAAACTATTTTAAGAGGGTAGCTTGGATGCCAAACCATTCTTATTTTAAAGGTAGATGTGTAGTGGGAGTTCCAGATGTGATGTTACTAGTCAAACTACTCACCATTAAGCAAAACACAATATATTTAAACACTCTAATGAAAATCCATTCAAAATGACGAGGAATTTAGAATAATTTAACTGTTGGAAACCTTAACCGAATGATGGATACAGTACCTTCTACAGATGAACTGTTCCAGTATACTAACATCCCATAAACACACCCCTTGGCAAAAAGGTACATTCAGACATACATTCTTGCATACAGTTCTCCAATCCAGGCGGAATCAGCGCGAAGTCAGGTTTCAGAGATTAGCAGCTGGGGATAAGTTAGTAGGCCGTTGTTACTACTATTTATTAAAAACCCTAAAAGCATCGTAAGTTATTTACTTGAGCCGTTTTCAGCAGGCGATTTGTCCTTTAGGATCTCTTATTTTTCAAAAAAGGAGAAAATAACTTTTCTTTTAAAGTGACAGCATTGTCACACAATTTAGATGCCTGGTCCTTTTCTCTAGGGGCTTTCTCGTGCTACTGATCGCAAGATCACCTGAGAGGGACAAATTCAGGTACAGACCAAGTTACAAGGATGTGACTCATAACTTCTGAAACACCCCTGTCCATGGACCATTACATGGGACATACCGGGAAGTGAACAACAGCCTGATAAACACCATTTCACTGTTTCTCAGCTTCACAATGCCAACACTCGATACACTAGGGAGGCAAAAGCAAAGGCCAGGGAAAGATACAGAGGGACATAAAGATTCACATTAAAGACAGAAAGAGACAGTTAATTAACTGAGAAGATGTTGTGGAAATATGGGGAAAAAGACAGGGCAGTGGGACTAACTGGAGAATTGAGATCTTCGACAGAAAACTTACAAGAATGAGAACATTGAATAAAGGCATTATCAGATCAGCTGGAATGGTTTGTTACATCAACTTCTGAATCAGCTCGACAGAACACCACAAACAACAAAAACTGGGACAAGATGACAGCCCAGCATGGAGAGCTGTGCAGACCATGCTAGCATGTTGCTCAGTAAACTGCACTATCTGCCCAGCATAGAGAGTATTGTAAACTTTACTATCATATGCAGACCATACTCGCATCAGATTACTGCCTACAATGGGAAGGTTTGCTGTGTGTGTGAGTGTTCATCAGAAACTGAGGGAGAGTGCGTGTGTGTGCGCTATAGGCGTGGTTGAATGCGAAACTAATTGTTTGAGAAGGAACGCACATGGAGGAAATTATTTTAAATACGAACAACTGGCAGGTTTTTTGTTAATCAACAGAGAGAGAACGAGAGAAGTTTCATGGACAGATGAGGTAAAGTGTTAGAGAATGTTAAAATAAAGGCATTGCCAGACACAATAGCAATATACATCGGCGTGCACGTGAATGACAGATGGATGAGAGTTTGGTGTGAGTTCGAATCAGATTTGCTTCGGCAGGTTTGAAGCCGGAGCGTCAGCGGCAGACTTTTGGCTTCATTAAGACTATACTTCATAGCTTAAGGTTCAAACAGGAGATGGAATAAGCCAGTGAGATATATTCTGGAGTGGTGAGTATTTCAAGTTAAAAATGATCAGGGTATGGTGTCAGGAATCAGCTCATGGTCAAAGGGATCACCCACAGTTGTGACTTGTCTGCTTCAGCCGCAGATATTGGCCAGGGATGGGAGGGAAACAGTGGAAGAAAGTGGAGTTTGTAACCAGAACAGTAGAGAATGATTTCCATGCTGTTAATATTTAAATAACAAAGGCAATGATACCATAAATTGTAGTTCTCCGCTGAAACTGAGTAGGTCAACATAGAGACCCATGAGTAACAATGTCAGAGCAGAGAGGGAGACAGGAATTGAACACATTAATTGATGTAGTTAGTAGTGGTCTGTAGAGTGAATATATGGATCGAGAGTTTCAACAGGAAGATAATTGGGACAAGAAGTGTAGACTATATGAAAGAACAGTAATACAGTCATAACTCGTTAATAGAAAGAAAAATCTGGACGGTGACACTTACCAGGAACACCGACGACAGCCAGGAAAGGATAATAAAAATATTGAATAATGAGAAGAGCGTAATAGATCCACATTGATAATGGCCACCAATTAAATGCAGAAAGATACCAAACATAAATGGTTAAACTCCTGTCTATTGTTGGAACATGCCAGTCTAATATTCCCAGATTATAATCCATTTTTGGAACATTCCAGTCTAATGTTCTCAGATTCTGATCTCTCCTCCCCCTCTCTCCAAATCTGCTGATCACTGTCAGTGCTGTCGGTGATGCTCCCGCTCATGTTATGGAATAACACATTGAACGGCGCCTATTTATCATTTAAAGATGGAAACCCTCCACTGGAATAATTAGAATCCATGGAGATTGGCATTAATCACGGTCACTGAACAAACACTGGGAAACCGAGCAAAGGCTACGACAACGGATGAATGGGCACCACACAACAATCAACAGACAGGAGTATTCCCTCCCAGTTGGGGAACACTTAAGTGGTCCGGGATATTCAACCTCGGACCTTCTGGTGACCATCCTCCAAGGCGGACTTCAGGACAGGCAGCAGCGAACAGTGGCTGAGCAGAGGCTGATAGCTCATTTCGATACACATAGGGAGGGCCTCAACCGGGACCTTGGGTTCATGTCACATTACAGGTGACCACCATTGCACCATACACACACACACAGACACTCATATACACACAAATACATACGGACACACATGTACGCAGGCACGCACACAGACACTCACACACACCCTTACAGACACACACACACTCCCACACTCACACAGCACCCTCTCAGAGACTTAGACCACTCTACACTCATGCACACACATATACACTCTCTCTCACTGAGAGTCAAAACCCGCCACCCCAGACACGCACTCACATTCACACACTCACACATGCACCCCGTCACAGATTTAAGACACTCTACATCACTACACACATATATACATTATCTCTCACACTCACAACCCCCCAACACAGACACAGACACACAAACCGACAAAGACCCACATGCATACATATATGTTGTGGGATGAATTTGTACTTGCAGAGTTACATTGTAGTTTGCTCAAAAACTGCATGAATTCATGTAAAACTCTGAGCTCCAAAACTGTATGGATTCATGTAAAACTCTGTTATCTCACTTTTCAGATTAGAATCAATCTAAACATCATGGTATAGACAGAGAACACAGGGGGCTAACACCTTCAACATATTGTCGAGCTAATACTCACTGTTACAGCTAACCTGAGAATGCAACTTCTTTTTTGAAAAGGTTTTGTGATTTACACATGAAAGAAGTGAAACTATAATGGTATTCGAACAGATGAAAGACCCAACAGACAATCAAGGTATTTTTCAATGTGTAATTTCAGTTACATCACACTGTAAATTTTTGCTATGAATTGTGTGCCTTAGAAGTGTGTCCTGCACTATCACCTGATGAAGGAGCGTCGCTGCGAAAGCTAGTGTGCTTCCAATTAAACCTGTTGGACTATAACCTGGTGTTGTGGGAATTTTCACTTTGTACACCCCAGTCCAACACCGGCATCTCCAAATCATGACTGAGCAAACAGGCTCAATTAACCAATTCCACACATCACTTTTCATTTAACTACAAAAGAGAACATTTACTGTGTTTGGATGTAATAGATAATAAAAAATGGAATGGACCATAAATCTTTAAATCTTTTTTTAAACTTGGATATGAGAGTATTAATAGAACACTGCAGGGGTCTATATATGTTCCACTCTGTTTATGAAAGTAGCAGTTATAAAATATCAGATCGGTTGCATAAAGAAAGGTCGGGTCGGCAAGTTTCTAGATTCCTTATTGACCAGTGTGAGGCTACTCCTGGTTTTAAGTGCCCTGCTACCAAATCCTTTCATAATCTTGAGACAGAGCATTGAGACTGCTGCTCAGCAACAGGCCGAAGCAATTCTGTCCCTATGGGCCTCTTACAGAGGGATAAGAGAAGGCCATTCAGCCCATATTCGGCTGTTGCTACTTGAAAAGGTGGAAATCTAGAATATTGGCACATTTTGACAACAAGGAGAAAGTGAGGACTGCAGATGCTGGAGATCAGAGCTGAAAAATGTGTTGCTGGAAAAGCACGAAACGTCAATTCTCCTGCTCCTTGGATGCTGCCTGACCTGCTGCGCTTTTCCAGCAATACATTTTTCAGCACATTTTGCCAACAGAATCATTCAAAACAAAGAGCTGTATCGCTGCAGCTATATGAGGTGTTACTGAGAGGGGACCGGGAGTATATTGTGTTGGTTGTGTTTCTGTAACGGAAAAGGGATGGACCTCCATCAGATACAGTTTAACGGCTGCTCATAATCCACGGGTTGCTGTCTCATTTAATGTCTCGGGTCTGTTACACAAGGAGAAAGTGAGGACTGCAGATGCTGAAAATCAGAGCTGAAAATGTGTTGTTGGGAAAGCACAGCAGGTAAGGCAGCATCCAAGTAACAGGAGAATCGACGTTTCTTTGGGAACAAGGACAGGAGGAGGCTATTCAGCCTTTCCAGTCTATTAGAGGGCCACGAGGAGCCCATTCAGCCTCTCGAGCCTGTTACAGAGGGGCAGGAAGTGTTTCTTTAACTTTCTGTTACGCATAAATATTAATTTTAAATTAGTTCTGGAATAGGAAAGACCTGATGTAAACATTAAAGTTCTAACTTTGAACAAGGCCAACTTTGAAAGGGATGGTGAGCCCTGTGCAAGGCTAATTGGAATACCCTATTCACAGGTAAAGGGATGGTTGGAAAATGCTAGGCCATCAAAACCTGTTTTCAGAGATTCCAGAGCCAACGTGTTCCTATTGGTGAGAGGGGCAAGGCTCGTGTGTGCAGGGAGTTCTAGATTGCTAGATATATTGATGCTTTGATCAAGGTAAGGAAGGAGGCATATGTCAAGTAAACAGAGCTGAGATAAAGTAAATCCCGAGAGGAGTATGAGGGAAGTAAGTGCATAGTCAATGCGGAAATCGGGCCAGACAAAATGTGAACATGAGATGGCTTTAAAAATAGGGTTAACGGGGCATTGAAGAAATTCTACAGATCCTTTAATGGCAAAAGATTAACTAGGGAGAGAACAGGGCCCCTTAAAGATCAGTAAGGCTACCTATGTCTGGAACCACAGGAGATTGGAGGGATACTAAACAAGTATTTCTCCTCAGTATTTACTGTGGCGGAGGTTACAAGAGCGAGAGAATGAATAAATACATAGTGATACATTGAAAAGTGTCTATATTACAAGGAGGTGTTTGACATTTTAAAACACATAAAGGTGAACAAATCACTGGGACCTGATCAGTTGTATCCCAAATGTTTGTGGGAAGCTAGGAAAGAGATTGGTCAGAATTTTGCTGATATCTTTGTATCATTGATTTCTACAGGTGAGGTGTCAAAAGACAGGAGGACTGCTAACATAGTGTCATTATTTAAGAAAATAAGGAAACCAACAGGTAACTATAGATCGGTGAGCCTGACGTCAATGGTGACTAAATTGTTGGAGGGGATTTTTTTGGGAAAGGATCTACATGCATTTAAAAAGACAAGGACTGAAGAGGGCTTTGTACATTGGAGATCACTTCTCACCGATTGGTGTAATTTTTTGAGGAAGTTATGAAGATGATTGACGACGGCAGGACAGTGGATGTTGTCTTTATGGAATTCAGTAAGAAAACCAATATGTTCTACATGGTAGACTGGTTAACAAGGTTAGACTGCCTGGGATCCAGGGAGAGCTCGGCATTTAGATCCAACATTTTCATGAATATTGGAGACAGGGCGTGACAATGGACATTTCTTCATTAAACTTGGAGACCTGTGACCAGTGGCGTGCTGCAAAGATCAATAATGGGTCCACTGCATTTTGTGACTTATACAAATCATTTGCATTTGAGTATATGAAGTATGGTCAGTAAGTTTGTAGATAATAACAAATTTGGTGGCATCGTCGACAGTGAAGAATGATCTCTCAGACTATAACGGGAGTTTGTTTAGGTGAACAGAGGAGTGGCAGATAGAGTATATTTTAGTTACGTGTGAGGTGTTGCATTTTGGGAAGACAAATCAAGTCAAGACATATAGGTAGTGCCCTGTTGAAAGCTGCCAATGAAGGAGAACTCCATAGAAATTATCGAATCCCTATAGTTAGGAAACAGGCTTTTCGGCCCATCGAGGCCACACTGACCCTTTAAACAATATCCCACTGGACAAACACATGCCCTATCACTCTGAGCCTGCATTTCCCATGGCTAATCCACCTCCCCTACACATCCCTGGATACGGTGCGCTATTTAGCATGGCCAATCTACCCTTACCTGTATATCCTTATACTGTCAGAGTAAAACGTAGTACCCGGAGGAAACTCACGCAGACACGGGGAGAATGTGCAAACACCACACAGCCAGTCATTCAAGGATGGAATTAAACCCAGGTCGCTGCCCTGTGAGGCAGCAAAGCTAGACTAGTGGTGCAGGTTCTCCGTTCCTTGAAAGTGCTGTCACAGGTAGATAGCGCAGTGATGAAGGCATTTGGTGATCTTCCCTTTATTGGTGCGTGCTTTGAGTCGAAACATTTGCATGACAAAATCTGTACAGGATATTGGTTTGGCCACTTTTGTAATATTGCCCTTAATTCTGGTTTCCCTGCTGTCGGAAAGGCGTTGTCAAACTTGAAAGGATGCAGCAGAGATTTAAAAGAATGTTGCAGGTGTTGGAGGGTTAGAGTTACAAGGTGAGTTTGAATAGGCTGGGTTATTTTCAAGTGTTGAGGCTGAGGGGTGACCTTAAAGAGGTTTATAAAATCATGGGGGGCATAGATAAGGTAAACAGTCAATGTCTTTTCCCAGGATAGACGAGTCCAAAATTGGAAAACAAAGGTTTAAGGTGAGAGGAGAAAGATTTAAAAAGGGACATGAGGGACAACATTTTCACACAGAGACTGCTGTGTGTATGGAATGAACAGCCAAAAGAGGTGGTGGAGGCAGGTACAGTTACACCATTTAAAAGGCATTTGGATGGATATATGCATAGGAAGTGTGTAGAGGGAGATGGGCCAATTGCTGGCAAGGAGGACGAGATTAATTTAGGATATTGGACGGTATGGATGACCAGACCGAACAATCTTTTTACTTGATGTACATCTCTGAGAGTCTATTGACTCTTGATTGTATAACACTGGAACAGGAGGAGGCTATTCAGCATCTGAATTCTGCCAGTCGGCTTGTTTGCTCAATTACAGAGAGTCATATACAAAAATACATCATTAAGATTTTGATGGTGTTTTACAGAAACAGGGGAAAGGTCTTCAGTCAAGAAAAAGCTGTAAAGAATGTGATGAGGCCATTCAGTCGCTCACCTCAATTCCACAGAAGCAGCAGATGAGCACAGAGCTATTGGAACCGAATACTCAGGAGCAGGAGGCGGACATCTATTTTCACAATCTTGGGATCAGGAGGCAGTCATTCAACTGTTCGAGACTGGGGCACAGGAACAGGAGCCAGTTATTCAACTGCTCGAAACTGGGGCACAGGGAAATCTGGAGGCTACTGAGGCCTGAGGATCCTGTTACCCAGGAACAGGAAGAGGTGACTCACTCCCCACCAGTATGGGACACTGGGAGAGAAGGGGAGTTTGCTTGGAATAAACAGAAATCTATGAATAAGTTGCATTAGTGGTCCATTTAATCCTGCCCCACCATTTACTAAGACCACGGCTGATCTGATGGTGATTCCCTCATTCCATTTTACGGAGATTGTCCTCTCTGCAGCCTCTGTTCCATTTTTTTGCTCATGTTGCCGACACAGATGCTGTAACAACAGTCACCATGACTCATCCATAGGGCTGGGTCTAACCAGATGAGTCAGGATTTGAAGAGTCCAATCAGAAGAATTAAAACACAAAATAAAGGCATAGCCAGATGTTTAGTTCTCTCACATTCGCAATCCAACTCACATGACCAGCCCATCCATGACATATTCAGGATGGAGCACTGTGTATATCCGGCTAGTGCCTGCTGAATGCAACCCAGCTATGTGCAGAGTGAAACTCTGTGCAGCCCACACAAATGCTTGATTTATAATCCTGGGCTAAATGTCCAGCGTGGGGAGCTGTGCAGTCCGCACTGGTTCGTTCATAATTAAACCCAGGTTGTTGCAGTTTTCGGTAACACTGTGTTCGTTCGCAACCCAATGTGGGGAAACTTGCAACCAATGCTGGAACTGACAGGATGTACAGCTCCCATCCATTTACAGCTCCATTACTCCAATGTGTCTTGACAAGGTGTGCTGCAAATATGAAAGTCACTGCGAGGAAGAGATGTAAATGGAAACAATTTAAATACCAATAGTTCTAATTAAGGTGCGTATCACTCTAGTATTTGAAGATGAAATAACTGAGATAATATCCAATGAGATTTTGTAAATGATGCAAACAAGTAAGAGGGGGTGGTAATGTTATAGATGTTGCATTATAAGCCTTCAAATAATCAATGGGAATTAGAAGAACAAATATGCAGGGAGACTGGCGAGACTTGCAGGAGCAATAGGGTTGTCATAATAGGTGATTTTAATTATCCTAACATAGACAGGGACTTCCAGAGGGTTAAGAACTTAGATGGAACGTAATTTGTTAAGTGTGTTCAGGAAAGCCTCCACAAGCAGCATGTAACGGGTCCTACACGGGAAGGGACAAACTCGACCTCCTGTTGGGAAATAGGGCAGGATAGGTGACGGAGGTAAGTGGGCGACCATTTTGGGAAAAGTGACTAGAGCTGTATTAATTTTAAAATAGTTATGGTATGGACAAAAATTGGCCCACAGATTCAAGTTCTAAATTGGGGCAAGGCGAATTTTGTTGGAATTAGGCAGGGGATTGCAGGGCTTGATTGGAGTAGTTTGTTTCCAGGTAAAAGGATCCCGGGCAAGTGGGAGGGCTTCAAAAGTGAGATAGCTCGAGTTCAAGGTCTGCATGTTCCTGTGAGGGTGAAGGGAAAGTGAGGCTGGAAGAGAGAACCCTGCATAACAAGAAATATTGAGGCTCTGACCAGAAAAAAAGGAGGCGTCCCTCAAGTACAGGCGGCTGGGACCAAGGGAATATCTGGAGGTGCACAGGGGATACAGGAGTTTGCTGAAGAAGGAAATCAGCAGGGCTAAAGTGGGGTATGAGATAGCCTTGGCTAAGCAGATTAGGGTGAATCCAAATTCAGTATAGTAAAGAAAAAGAACAACTAGAGAGAGAATACGAAGCCTTAAAATCCAAAATGGGCATGCATGTGTAAAACCTCAAGAGAAGGGTGACGTCCTCAATTTCCCCTCTGTGTTTATCATGAAGAAAGACATGAAGACCTGTGACTTTTGGGAGGTTAGTTGTGATATCTTGGTACAGTCCATATCACAGTAGAGGTGCTGTTGGACATATTAGAATGCACAAAGTCAGATAAATCTCTTGGTCCTGACCAGATATATCTCAGAGCACTGCACGAGGCGAGAGAAGATAGTTCAGGGGTAAGGTCCCGGAAGACTGAGCAGCAGCAAATGTAATGCCCTTATTCAGAAGGGCTGCAAAGAAAAGCCTGGGAAATACAGATCTGTTTCTGGAAACCACTTGAGAAGGTTGGGAGATATAAGATATGCATGCATTTGGGAAGACAGAGTTTGACTTGGAGCAGTCAGCATAGCTTTGTGCATGGCAGATCATGCCTGACAAATTTTGATAGACTTTTTTGAAGAAGTGACCAGGAATGTTGACGAGGGCAGGGTGGTAGACATATTCTATATAGATTTCAGTAAGGCCTTTGATAAGGTTCCACATGGTAGGCCGCTCTGGAAGATTTGATTACATGGCCTCCAATGTAAACTGGCAAATTGGCAACACAGTTGGCTTGACGTTATGAAGCAAATAGCTATGGTAGAGGTACGCTTGTCGGACTGGAGGCCTGTGACTAGTGGAGTGCCTCAGTGGTCGGTCCTGGGCCCATTGCTGTTTGTTATCTATATCAATGATTTGGACAGAGTGCACAACGCAACATTAGTAGGTTTGCAGATGACACTAAATTAGGAGACATCGTTTACAGTGAGGAACGTTATCAGAAATTGCAGCAGTACCTTGATCAGCTGGGGAAGTGGGCTGAGAAATAATAAATGGAGTTTAATATAGATAAGTGTGACGTCTTGCATTTTGGAAAGTCAAATATAGGTAGGAGTTTAATGATGAATGAGAGGGCCTTAAGGAGTGTAATGGAACAAAAGGACGTTGGAGATCAGGTGCACAGTTGTCTGAAATTTGAGTCACAGATACACAGGACAGTGAAGAAGGCTGTTGGCACATTGGCCTTCATCAACGCATTGAATATAGAAGTTGGGACGTTATGTTGCAGTTGTACAGGATGGTGGTAAGGCTGCAGTTGGAGTATTGTGTTCAGTTTTGTTCACCTTGCTCTAGAAAGGATATTATTGAACTAGAAAGTATGCAGAACGAATTTCTGAAGATGTTTCCTGGGCTAGAGGCTCTAAGTTATAGGCAGAGGTTGGACAGATTAGAACTTATTTCATTATACCGTAGGAAACCGAGGGGGTTCTGATAGAAGTATAACTCTTATAAAATCATGAGAGGTGTGCATGGGGTGAATACTTAAAATTTGTTTCCCAAGGTTGGTGAATCGAGGACTAGAGGGCATCAAGTAATGTTTGAAATTGATAAAAAATATAAAAAGGAAACTGAGGGGCAACTTTTTTACATAGAGTCTGGTCCGCATATGCACTGAGCTGTCAGTGGAAATGATTGAGGTGGGTATAATAACAACATTGAAAAGGCAATTGGACAAATACACAGATAGGAAAGGATTAGAGGGATATAGAGCAAGGGCAGGGAAATGGGGTGAGTTTGGATGTACATTTTGATTGCCATGGACCAGCTGGGCCAAATGGACAGTTATACTGGCAGTCTCGTGCAATATGACTGTAAATGAGTACGTTTTGGGGTGGAGACAGGATGGGGGGGGGGGGGGGGTGGGGGTGGGGGGAGACTGAGATAAAATGTCATGGAGGGATATGTTCACAGGTTTCAGAATGAAGACATTTCGATAGAATCATGCAACACTGGTCAGTATTTCGAAGAATTATGAGTGAAAGGGATATTGCTGTGAGTTCAGGCGATGGAGAGTTTTGGATGAGCATTTGTTATGCAGCTTTGTAACTGGAAATGAGGACAGCAGAGTCTTCACCTCACTGGGCTGAATCTAACAAAAAACTGTCGCAGTGACATTTTCAATAAGTGTGACAGAGGGGTTGTCTGCACGAGGCTGAGCTCGTTTCCTGGTGCTATCTTACCAAACTCATCTCATTAACTACCCACCCCACTCCATAGTGTCCCTCTCATATAATTCCAGCCCCATTCTGCCACCCATCATGAGTGGAGGTACTCACAATCGCCCGGATGCCCCTGGATATTCTGTAATCCGTGACACTGGTGCCATATTTAAAAGGCCAATGGGTACATGGTTGCGCTTTCTCAGTTTGGAGCTGCCCTGCACATATTCCCCAAGCATGGCAGCGAAGTGGAAATTACACCACGGTTTGTCGACAGCAGCACGGAGGTCCTGGTGGATGGGCTAGAATAAAAGGGGACCATGCTCTTCCCAGAGGGGGCCACACGACCAGACCCACCGAGCATGGTCTGTTCTCACCACCCAGCTCAGTTCAATATCTGCAGTCTGAAGAAATGTCCATCAATAGAGGACAAGCATCAATAACCTTTCCCACTCTGTCAGGATAAGGGTCACCATATTCTCTCTGATCCCTCACACTCACTGTATATCTGTTATAGCACCGACCCCGAACAAGGCTCATGGTCCACCACTCTCACTGCTGCATGCAGCACCTTCCCTCTCTTTCTCTCTTGCCTTTCTAATGCCCCCCACATAGTTATAGGATATTCTGGGGAATGCCAATTATGGGATATTCTAGGTATTATTCCAACTTATTCCCAGTTTCAGGAAAACGGCTGTGTCCCAGTGTGTAACACGAAAGAGGATGGAGTAGAGATGTTCGTTTTTCAAATCACACACAATTAAAATCCATCATGAGGCCATTCAGTACTTCAAATATGTTCCAATATTCAATACGTTTGGGGGTGATCTGATGGTTTTCTCAGCTCCATGTTACAGGAACTTTCAGTCATTCAACCCCCAGGTTCCTGTTACCGAGCAGACGATTCTCAGACACTTCATACCCCGGGTTTCTTCCAGCATGTGTTCATAAGGCATTTCCCATGGGGACGGACTCTCCTTACAATATATTTCATCTGATTTATAAATTCATGCAATAATCAGCATGCTTTCCACAGACCAATCAAAAATATGCACTTATTTTATGGTTATCCATGTCCAATCACAATTAATCATGCTGGTTATTTCACTTGTCTCACCTTATTGTATTCAGCCAAAGACAGCTTCCAAACACTTGTCTCATTATAAAATACAATTTCTAGCAGAGAACATTTTTGTCTCAAATACACCTTTTTCCTTGTCATTAAAATTTCTCTTGCCCTTTTTCTGCGGCTGATTCTGTGTGTAGCAGTTGCACCGTCTCCCACTAAGTTGGCTGGATGGTTGGTTTGTGGTGCAGAGGGAGGCCACCAGCGCAGGTTCAATTTCCCACACTGACAGAGGTTACCATGAAGGGGATGCTCTCTCAACCTCACCCCATCACCCGTGTGGTGACCTTCAACGTAAACCACCACGAGTGGTCTCTCTAATAAGAGTTATTTGGGACTCTAATATATCAATATTAGCATTTTAATTCTTTAGCAAAATTTTTTATTGAAAAAGATATTTTTATTATTATATTAAACCAATAACAAAACAACTCAAATAACTGAACAAAGTTACACCCATGTGCATGTATATACAAAATAAGTTAGTCTCTAAACAGACAGAAGAAAAACAAAAATAAACAATAAATAATAAATAAATAATACGGTTCAGCATAACAAAGCGATAGCTCTTGTTCTTCGAGAGCATTAACTGATACACATGCATACGTTCATAATTCCTAATATGTGATTCATTAGACAATATCATCATGACTATACAAAAGTCCTTTTTAGAGTGGCAGATAAGCCTGTATCGCGGTAATCCAAAAAGGGTTGCCATACCTTACACAAATCTCTGCGTTTCGGCGCACCATACTGGTGAGAAAGTCCAAAGGGATATTCTCCATGACGACCTTACAACTACCCAATAGACCCGGAGGTTTATCAGACATCCAAAACAACAGAATATTTTTTCTAGCACAGGAAGTATGGGGGATTTATGAAAGGAATATTGTGCATCAGTATTTACTATGGAAAATGATATGGAAGATATAAAATGTAGGGAAATAGATGGTGACACCTTGCAAACTGTCCATATTACAAGGAGGTACTGCTGGATGTCTTGAAACGGGTAAAGGTGGATAAATCCCCAGTACCTGATCAGGTGTACCCTAGAACTCTGTGGGAAGCTAGAGAAGTGATTGCTGGGCCTCTTGCTGAGATATTTGTAATATGGATAGTCACAGGTGAGGTGCCGGAAGACTGGAGGTTGCCAAACGCTGTGCCATTGTATAAGAAGGGTGTTAAGTACAAGCCAGGGAACTATAGACCAGTGGACCTGACGTTGGTGATGGGCAAGTTGTTGGACGGAATCGTGAGGGACAGGATGTGCATGTATTTGGAAAGGCAAGGACTGATTAGGGATAGTCAACATGGCTTTGTGTGTGAGACATTATGTCTCACAAACTTGATTTAGTTTTTTGAGGAAGTAACAAAGAGAATTGATGAGGGCAGAGGGGTAGATGTGGTCTATATGGACTTCAATAAGGGTTTTGATGAGGTTCCCCATGGGAGACTGAATGGCATGGTTCGATCTCATGGAATACATGGAGAACTAGCCATTTGGATACAGAACTGGCTTAAAAGTAGAAGACAGAGGGTGGTAGTGGAGGGTTGTTTTAAGACTGGAGGCCTGTGAAAAGTGCAGTGCCACAATGATCGGTGCTGGATTCACTACTTTTTGTCATTGACATAAATGATTTCGATGTAAGCATAAGAGGTACAATTAGTAAGTTTGCAGATGACACCAAAATTGGAGGTGTAGTGAAGAGCGAAGAGGGTCACCTCAGATTGACCAAATGGTCAATGGGCTGAGGAGTGGCAGATGGAATTTAATTCAGATAAATGCGAGGTGCTGAATTTTGCGAAAGAAAATCTTAGCAGGACTTATACACTTAATGATAAGGTCGCAGGGATTGTTGCTGAACAAAGAGACCTTGGAGTGCAGGTTCATAGCTCCTTGAAAGGGGAGTTGCAGGTAGATAGGATAGTGATGAAGGCGTTTCCTTTATTGGTCAGAGTAAAGAGTACAGGAGTTGTAAGATCATGTTGCGGCTGCACAGGACACTGGTTAGGCCAGTGTTGGAATGTTGCGTGCAATTCTGGTCTCCTTTCTATCGGAAAGATGTTGTGAAACTTGAAAGGGTTCAGAAAAGATTTCATGGATGTTGCCAGCATTGAAGGATTTGAGCTACAGAGAGAGGCTGAACAGACTGGGGCTGTTTTCCCAGGAGCGTCGGAGGCTGAGTGCTGACATTATAGAGTTTTACTAAATTATGATGGGCATGGATAGGATAAATAGGTAAAGTCTTTTTCCTGGGGTCGGGGAGTCAGAACGAGAAGGTATAGGTTTAGGGTGAGAGTGGAAAGATATAATAGAGAACTACGGGGCAACTATTTCACACAGAGAGTGGTACGTGTATGGAATGAACTGCCAGGTGATGTTGGGGAGGCTGATACAAGTGCAACATTTAAGAGGCATTTGGATGGGTGAATGAATAAGAAGGGTTTGGAGGGATATGGGCCGGGTGCTGGCAGGTGGGACTAGATTGGGTTGGGATATCTGGCCGGCATGGACGGGTTGGACGGAAAGGTCTGTTTCCATGCTGTACATCTCTATGACTCTAGACCCTATGACTTACATTGATCTCTGTTTTTTGTTGCACCATGTTGGTGTGAAAGTCCATGATGACCTTACAAAGTCCTAACAGACCCGGGGAGTTTTCAGACATACAACACAACATAATACTTTCCCTAGCCCAGAAAGTAAATATTTTTTTTCCTATGTGCATCTGTGTAAGATTTTCTGGGCAGGCCCAGGAAAAGAGAAACCGGGTCCATCTCCAATTCGGTCCCCAGGACTCACTCTACCACGCCTAACGCAGTGCTCCAATATATACGAGGCCTGCAGCAGGACCACATGCAATGAGTAAGAGTGCCTGTAGTCATTCTGCATTTAGGACACGCTGAAGATAATCCCACTTTGAATTTTGAGAGAAACCCTGTGAAGAATTTTCAACTGCATGGAATGGGTCCTATTTCAGATCAAAATCCTTGGAGCATTTTCACAAATATCCTCCCATGTCTCCGAAGAGATCTAAACCCCCAACTCTTTCGCACAGACGTCACGAAGCTGCACAGTCTTGTCTGAGGGGACACACTCCAACAAATGGTAAAGGGTACTGACGGAGAGTATATTATTTACAATAATCACCTGCTTCTCTGTATTTGATCTGTAAGTTTCTTTTAAAATTGTGTTTTTTAATCAAATCTCTAATCTGGAAAACAAACAGAAGAAGTCTCTACTCCGTAGTCCATACTTACGAGTTACTTGATCAAACGGTATCATTGTTTCTCCTTCAAGTACACGTGGTGGCTCAGTGGTTTGCACTGCTGACTCACCGCACCAGGGTCACAGGTTTGGTTCCAGCCTTGGGTGACTGGCTGTGTGGAGTTAGTATAGTCTCAACTGTGACTGCGTAGGTTTCCTCCCACAGTCACAAACATGTGCAGGTTAGATGACTTGGCTATTGCTCAATCGCTCATCGTGTTCCAGGATCTGTAAGTTGGGGCATTAATCAGGGTAAATATAAGATGGGAGT
The DNA here is from genome assembly GCF_037043375.1 of Chiloscyllium plagiosum. NCBI lineage: Eukaryota > Metazoa > Chordata > Chondrichthyes > Orectolobiformes > Hemiscylliidae > Chiloscyllium > Chiloscyllium plagiosum. The sequence goes on from NW_028270189.1 coordinate 32,956,970, forward strand.
GGAACGGATGTGGGTGGGTTACTCTTCAGAGGATCGAAGTGGACTTGCTGGGCCAAAGGACCTGTTTCCACACTGTAGGGTTACTACTAATTCTAAATCACCCAAACAAGGTATCCCCTACGCTGCCCACAGTTTAAACCTAGAATCCATTATCCCTGGTATACCAATTATAGGGTAAGAAACATGGTTTTGGCTGTATTGCCTCGATCTGACGCATTGTCCTTCAAGTTTTAACAGTATTGATAATCATTATTTTATGACAATATTCCATAAATGTTGTCATTTTATCTAAGAACATCAGACTAATAAGGGTTCACTTTGTCTGAGAGCGCTCAATGTCAAGTCATATTGATGCCGAGACCTCAGCGGCCCAGGCACTAACATACGATTAAAAAAAAACTTAATTGATTGCTTTTAATCGGGGAGTTCTACTCCTCACAATCTGTGGGGCAGTTGCAATTTTATTAGCTAGATAAAGAATCGTTTATGGTGCCAAATAAAAGAGCTAAATCAGCCATTATGTTTCCGAAATATCTGTCTTGGAAACATCATAGAAAGCATTCGCACGGGGTGAAGGAAATGAGGAAGGACATTCATTTTCATAAAAGCTATCGGACCCAGCCAGGATATTGAAAATGCCTCCCATCTTTGAAGGTCTTGTTTAATTTTGTCAAACAAATGGACATAGTTCACATTAAATAAATGATCAAAGACAAATGTAATGAATATACTGAAATAGGGAAACCACCGCCATGACCATTTAAAAGGAAACTAGGATTTGCCCTCAGTATCAGGTATTTCCCCAAGACCTCCCATAGGCTTGGCCTCCAACTTTGTAAAATTAATCTTATTGCCCGGAAAGTCAACAAGCGAATTAATGCATTGCATCACATGAACTACCGAAATTGCGGGATTTGACTAAAAACATAAGACTAGAAAGTACATTTTTCCTCTTGACTGGACGATGGCTCCGCTTCTTGTTCCAGGTACACCATTTAAGCACACCATTATCCATCACATACTGTAGCAACATTTGAGCTCTAGAGAGGAAGAACTCGAATTACACATCACTGATCATGAATGAAAAAAGACTCATAGAGCTTAAAAACAACACAAACTAAGACTACTACATCTAACAAGCTCTCAAAACTTTCCAAAACTAAACACACAAAAAACAAAAAATGAAACAAAATCCAAAGTGCCAATGACACTCCATCGGGAATTTACCCCACGCCCGACCAGTGGGGACGGTTACATAGCCCAAAACGTCAGTTTTTCTGCCCGCTACCAATATGACATCCAGGGCAATTAACAACAAAAGTCGTGCTTCAACTGCTCTTTGGTTGATATTTAATCATCACAAGTACCTTTGTAACCCGCTCCAGCTTGAGCCGCACCCCAGACACAAGCCAGGAAAGAGAAAAAGAGAAGTAATACTAATGAAGAAGTAAAAACTGAGTACTCTACCCAGCCCCGACTACAATTTAACACTGGTTAATACCAGAAAAATCCAAGAAAATTTCTTTAAGAGAGAAACATAATTATTGAAACATCTATCTTACTTTAAAATGTCACAAAGTTTTCACTTTCTCTGGAGTGTCAGACGAGTGTATGGATCCATTGAAAGCAATATGGAGCACCGCTGGGTACATTAAGGAATACTGAATCCAGAGTTCCCTTACTCTTCTCTTGATATCATCAAAAGATTTTCTTTCCTGAATCACCGCCGTTGAAAAGTCCTGAACGAACATAATCCTGGAGCCCTCATGAATAAAAGCAATCGGATCTTTCCCCTGGGTTCTGGAAATTCCATCAGTCTTTGTTTATCCCCATAAATATGTAACCGCACAAGGACAGGGCGAAGGCGTTGGTCTGAGTCTGACCTCCGCACCATAACCCGACGAACTGTTTCAGTCTTCCCCTGTCCCTTTTCAGTTTTGAAGTGAAGGAATCGCGGCAGCCAGTTCTCAATAAACTCACCCGCTGACCACCATCCGTCCAGTCCAGCAAACGGACGCTGTGAACATTCTTCATCCTACCCCTGTTCTCGAGGTGGCCGTCATGTTCAGTTAAGGTATGGACCTGGCTTTCAAAGGCGAGGATCCTCTCCTGAAAGGAATTGATCGCGGTCTCTGTCACTGCAGTTTGGGGCTTGACATCGTCTGTTCTGGTTCCAAGGCTGTCAAGTTGCTGCTCATGTTTTTGGGGAACGGCTGAGAGCGGCTCTAGCCACGGCTGAACCCTTCTTCAATCATGGCTTCAATCATTTCACGTAACTTGGTGAACTCAGTGACCAAGGCCTGGTGAGTAACTGGGTCTATTGAACGAGCAGAGTGGGTTGCAGCTACAGCCTCAGGCAGGCTCGATGCTACTGACGGGTGCACCGTGTGTTGGGACTTACTCGATCCTTTCCCACGTTTTGTCATTGCCACTTGATAAAACGGGATGACTAAAGATTCTATCGCTCTTTTAGTGTTGCGTTTTATGTAAATGGGATGCGATGGGTTAGAGAACCACTTTGCCCTTGCTGCGATGCAGAGCCCAGCAAAGCAGACCTTCCGGATCGCCGCCATCTTGGATTCCCACTTAATGTTTTATCAATATTATCATTTAATTTTGCATTATATTCCTGGATGTTCTGGACCCGTGTAATTTGATACCACTGTCTACATTTTCCCCTACACTGCAGATTGCTGCCCATTCCTCGATAATCCTTGACTCTGTTGTTATTCATGAACCTTCTGTCGGTGCCTCAAAAATATTCAATATTTCTGCCTCCAATAGTATGTTGAGAAAACAATTATAAACATTATGATCTGAGTGTGAGATTTGTTTTTTTGTGTCTCCTTATCTGAGAAAAGATATAATTACATTGAAAGCAGTTCAGAGATGTTTCATTTCATGTATTCCTGGGGTGAAGGGCTTATATTATGAAGGCTTTTAAAGGTTACTCTTGGAATGAGAATGAAACATACAAGACGTTGATAAGAGTGGATTAGGGATGTACCAATGAGATTGTCATTGTCATAGAATCTCTACAGTGTGGAGGCAGGGCATTACGTCCATTACGTCCACACTGATGCACCAAACAGCATCCTACCTGGACGTGCCCTCCTACCTTATCCATGTAACCCTACATTTCCCATAACTAACCCACCTAACCTACACATCCCTGCGCACTATGGGCAATCCAATTTAAAGTGCACATCTTTGGACTGTGGCAGGACATTGGAGCACTGGGAGGAAACCCACACAGGTATGGGGAGGATGTTCAAACTCCACAGAGAGGGTCGCCCGAGGTTGGAATTGAACCCAGCTCCTTGGTGATGTGAGGAAGCAGTGCTATCCACAGATCCACCATACTCCTCCGTTAGTTCTGTGAGTAACTTGTGGCTGACTAAAGAAATCTGCCTGACTTGTTCTTATCAATGAACCTGACCCAGTCTGAGACCTTTATCATCGGCCATATCACCAAGCTGGTTACATTTACAATTTGTTGTGAGCAGTGGAGTGGTGGGACTAGAAAAGGAAATAGTGACACTCTTCATTCTCAGTCACAAATGGAGTGAGAAGAAATTCACAAAGTGGGAATTCAGTCAAGTGGAAATCCTCTTTCCTAGAAGTTTGGGATGGCTGAATCTTTATATTATATCGAGACTGGCTTCGTCTGATTTTCCATAGACAGGTGAATCAGGGATAATGGTGCATGGAGAGAAAAGTGCAGAAGGGAGCACAATGAGATGAGCCATGACCTTACTTCCTGGTGGAGTCGTGTTAAAAGGTCGATTGGCCCACTCCTATCCCTCAGCCCTGTCTTCTGATGTTCCATTCAGCCCTTCGGACCTGCGAATCGAGGCCACTCCGATGGTTAGGTGTAATTTTGGAAAATCCAGGCTGGATCAGGAAGTGACCCTCACCCCCAATCCCTGTTTCCAGCCTTCCCATCTCTGTAACTTCTGCTCTATATTTAAGTCATGTCCCAGACCCAAATTCGCTGTGACTACAGCCCCAAACCCCACCCAGGGTTAACTCAAACAAATCCTCTGCTCATCCGAATGTAGCATTTACACAACACAACTTCCAGGAAAATACTCAGTTACTTTCCAAAAGCATAACATATGAAATTATTAAAGAGGAACAACAGTAGGCTATTTGGCCCCTCAAGCTTGCCCTGTCATTTAATGCAGACATGGCTGATGTACTCCAGGACTCGACTCCACTTTCTTGCCGACTCCTTGAGGAGAGTGAATGAGGTATATACCCGCTGGGTGTTTGTACAATCCAAATTTGTTGTCCCTCCACACCTTTTCGGGTCAGGGAATTCCAGACATTCACTACTTTCTGAGAGAATACATCACTTTGCATCTCAGACTGAAATCCATGTTCCATATTCGGTATCTATCTCCTCAAGTTCGGGACTCTACCCAGGAATGGTAACAACTTCTCAACATCTACAGTGTCAACCCCTCTCTGTGTCTTGTATTTTTCAGCAGTATCACTCCCAGTTACTTGCTGCATCAGCTTGCTAACTTTATGTTTCAGACACAGGAAGACTCCAATCCCATCGTACTGCTCCTTTTCTGTAAGTCCTCTCAAGTAAATAACAGCCTGCCTTTGGTTCTCAATGTCATCCACAAACTCGGATGTATGTTGCACTCAACTCCCTCTTTCAGGCTATCAGTATAGATTGTAAATAACTGATGCCATTGGACTCATAGCTGTGGTTCTCCAGCAATTGCCCTTTATCATGAAGATTCATTAATCCTGACTCTCCGATTTCTATGTGCGAACCAATCATCATCCCATGTTAATTCATTATCCATCATCCTACGACCTTCTGTCATGTGTAAGAACTTTTATATTGTAATACTTTGTGGAAAATCTCTGGAAAGCCTGGTGTCTACCAGATCCCCTTTATCCAGTCTGCTTGTTACATTCTCAGGCATCTCCAGAAATACTTTTGCATAATTCTACAGGGCAAAGTATAATTTTCCTTTGACAAACCCACTCGGACCCTGCGTGAAGCTTTTCTAAATGTCCATGCTGGCCAAGTTTTCCAAATTAAGCTCGTCCCACCTGCCTTCATTTGGCCCATGTGCCTCTAACTGTTTCCCATTCATATGTTTGTCCAAATGAGTTTTAAATTTTGTACCTGTACTGGCATCTAGCACACTTCCTCTGACAGCTCATTCCATACCCAACCACCCTCTGTGTAAAAAAGTTGACCCTTCGTTCCTTTTAAAGCTTTCGTCTTTCACCTAAAACTTATGCCTTCTATGGCTGAACTCCCCCATGCCGTTGGCAAGATCTTGGCTATTCACCCTATCCATATCACTGATGGTTTTCGAAACTTTTACAATGTCACTACCCAACCTCCTACACTCCATCTGATACTAATTTCAAGAACAAGCATTTAAAGATAAGCACTGCAAATTTAAACAATATTAAACATGACAGGTAAACAATACTCAGATCAACTTCATATGGTGATTTGTTTTTCTCCATATTACAATACTAAGGCAGCATGAAACGATTACTAGTGCCAATAAGAAGTCAAACACCTGGATTCCTTTGTCTAAAGGGGGCGATGATCTCGACAGTGAAAACATATCTATGGCCAGATTTATATAATGCCACATAGTTAACATTCTCCCTCTTGGTCTCCCTATGACCTTGTGTGGTTGTGTCATCTTTATCTTGCAGTCAATAGAGAGAACCCCTTTCCCCCATTCACACCTTAATTAAACACATTTTACATCATCCACTCGTTCACCAGTGCTAAAATCCCGTTTATCTTTCTCCCACCCTGTTTTGCCTGTCAACCATCCCAGCTCTGACAAGGGATTAAAAATCCCAGGTTCCAATCCTCTTCAGTTCTGAAGAAGTGCCACACTGGGCTTGAAATGCTAACGCTGTTTCTCTGTCTCTGCAGATGGTGACAGGCCTGGTGAGTTTCTCCAGAAATGAATAGGCACAGAACAAATTTTCACTAGAACAAATAAATATGGATACTGGAAATAAAAATACAAAAATTGCTGGAGAAACTGGGAGCTTTGTAAAGGATCACTGGACCTAAAAGTTTACCTCTGCATTCATTCCAGAAGATGCTGCAACATTTTCAGTAATTTCTTCAGCAATTTCTATTTTTGGACAATTTCCAAAGAAGGATGTCAATGATGATCAAGCATCCCGTCCAACCTGGAGCGCCGTACACTGGGAACTGAACGATAATGCATGGTGGACAAGTTCCTTGACTCTGAAACTGCATACGACTGACATCACTGACACTACAGAGCTCTTAATCATGGTCAGGGAGAAAAACAGAGGAAAACACATTCACTTCAAATACCGAAGTTGACATTGTGGAAAAGAAACGATTTAGGTTATTACCTTAAATGGATTGAGATAAAGTAACAAATTGGGGGCGTGACACCAGGCAGATGCCATCAGCAGAATGAGAATATGAAAATGGAACTGTTACCGCATCAGAAACCAGGTTAGATCACTGAATACAGGGCTGATGCCAATGTCGGAATCACGTGCACCTAAACCTGTTGACAACCCACACATGACTGGTTGCATTCCAAACAGCAGAAATAACGTCTGATGGAGAAGGGGAAATGATCCCAAGACTAACAGATCGGATCTAAGCTCTGTCGTCCTGCTAAATCCAATCATAAATGTCGATGGATTATTAAATAATTTACTGGAGCAGAGGACGCCACAAATATCCTCATCCTAAATATCGTAACAACTCTAAATCAGTGAAAAAAAGTCAAGGATATGGTGTCTGCACTACCCTCAGCCAGAGGTGTTGACTGGATGATCAAACTCACACTCATCATGATGCCCACACACTCACAGATGCCAGTATTCAAGCAATTCGATTTGCTGTACGTGACATGAAATAACAGCTGGACACAGTAGATACGATAAAGACAATGGGCCCTGAAATCATTCCTGCAATGGGAGTGAAGACTTGTGCTGCACAACAAGCCGCATCCCTGGGGAAGCTGTTTCGTTCCAGCTCTAACTCTGACATCTCCCTGCCAGTGTGGAAAATTACTCAGCTATGTCCAGTCCCCGAAGAGGAGAATAATTACAATCTGACCAATTGCCACCTCGAACTCCCATCACGACAGTCAAACTGGTGGGAATTATTTTTGACAGAGCTGTCAAGTAGCACCCAAATAATCGGGTCCGTGTGGTTTCCGACAGGTCCCCATGTGGAGATGATATTGTTGTGGAAATATCATTGGATTACGAATCCAGACGAGGATAATGCTCTGGCAGCTGGTGGAAGTTAAAAATAATTAATAAAATATCGAGTCCGAAAATCTGGTGTCAGTAATATTGAGCTTTTGTCCAATGTTGATTTCAAACATTGATTTCCTTCCACATTGTTATTCTGGAAGTGAATCTCCCGTGCTTTCCTAGTCTGGCCTATTCCAGGCGCACAGATCAACTCTTCAATGGTCTCTGAATCGGCCAAGTAAGACACTCAATCGTATCAAACTGCTCTGAGGTCTTAAAGGATAAAGCCGGACAGAACACCTGGCACCAACCTCGTTATCAGAAAATGGAACGGGAAACACAGTCCGGTTGATCCTGCAGAGGCCTCCTTCCTAACATCTGAGAGCTTGTGACAACATTTACAGAGCATTCCCACAGACTGCACACAAACATCCGGAAGGGAGGGGGTCATTCAATACGTTGAGCTTTCCTCATGCTAGTTCATGACCGAATATCTCCTCAATGCAGTTTTCCCCATACAATGTTCATATCCCATAATATGTTTAAACATTGCGAAATTTAAAACAAGAACTGATGTAATGCTTTTGGCCCATCAAGTTTGCTTCTCTATTCAATATACACGCGGTTCATTGATAAGGCTTGTGTATTAAATACGATTTGACTGTTTTCTTTAAAGTGAACTATCATTCCTGCTTCCAATCTGTCTCACACTGTCAATGCTTGATATATTTTCTTGGACTGGTGAGGCCAGAAATAGGGCGATAATGGACTTGAACTTGTGGCTGGGGAACTGGTCCAGGAAGCAATGATTTAAATTCTTGGATCACTGGGGTAAGTTTTGTGGTCAGCATAAATTATACAAGAGAGATGGTTTGCACCTTAATAGGTTGGGGGACCAGCATTCTGGCAGGCAGGTTTGCTACTGCAACACAGCTGCATTTAAACTAAGTAGTGGGGCGGAGGGGAAGGGACAAACTGAATGTTTAAGAAGGAAATTGAAGAGAAAGTTAGAAAAAGGGAAGTTAAGAAAGACAACTGTATCAATGACGCAGAAAACTCAAAAAGGGATCATGTTGTAAGGTTGAGTGAAATAGGAGTTTTTGGGAAGGGTGAGGATAAGTAACAAATTAAAAATACTATATATGAATGCAGGAAGCGTTAGAAATAAGATGGATGAGCTTGAGGCTCTTTTGGAAATTGGCAGATACGATATTGTGGAGATAACTGAGACGTGGCTTCAAGTGGACAGGGCCTGGGAAATGGATATCCAAGGCTACACGTGCTATCGTAAGGACAGACTGACAGGCAGAGGGGGTGGGGTGGCCACGTTGGTAAGGGATGATATTCAGTCCCTTGCGCGGGAGGACCGAGAATCAGGGGATGTAGAGTCAGTGTGGATAGAGCTGAGAAATTCTAAGGGTAAAAAGACCCTCTTGGGAATTATCTACAGGCCCCCAAACAGTAGTCTGGATGTCGGGTTTAAGTTGAATCAGGAGCTGAAATTGGCCTGTCGCAAAGATTTTACCACAGTTGTTATGGGAGATTTCAACATGCAGGTAAACTGGGAGAATCAGGATGGTATTGGACCTCAAGAAAGAGACTTTGTGGAGTGCCTCCGAGATGGATTCTTAGAACAGCAAGTGCTGAAGCTTACTAGGGAGTAGGTAATTTTAGATATGGTATTATGCAACAAACCAGAATTGATCAGGGACCTCGAAGTGATGGAGCCATTGGAAAGTAGTGACCATAATACAATAAGCTTCAATCTGCAATTTGAAAGGGAGAGGGTACAATCGGAAGTGGCAATATTTCAGTTTAATAAAGGGAACTATGGAGCTGTGATGGGGGAGCTGGCCAAAGTTCAAGGTGCAATGCTTTAGCAGGGACGACAGTGTAGTAGCAATGGCGAATATTTCTGTGTATAATGCAGAAGATGCAGGATCAGTTCATTCCAAAAAGGAAGAAAGATCCCAGGAGGACGCAAGGGTGGCCGTGGCTGACGAGGGAAGTTATGAAACATATAAAGTTAAAAGAGAAAAAGTATAACGTAGCAAAGATAAGTGGGAAAACGGAGGACTGGGAAGCTTTTACAGAAAAACAGAGGATTACTAAGAAGGAAATACGTAGAGAAAAAATGAGGTACGAAGGTAAACTGGCCAAAAATATTAAGGAGGGTAGTAAACGCTTTTTTAGGTATGTGCAAAGCAAAAAAATGGTTAAGACTAAAATTGGGCCCTTAAAGACAGAAACAGGGGAACATATTACAGAGAACAAAGAAATGGCAGAAGAATTAAATTGGTACTTCAGATCTGTGTTCACTGGGGAAGACACAAGCAACGTCCCTGAGGTAACAGTAGCTTAAGGACCCGAACTGAAGGGAATTTATATTTGTCAGGAATTGGTGTTGGAGAGACTGTTAGATCTGAAGGTTGATAAGTCCCCGGGGCCTGATGGTCTACAACCCAGGGTACTGAAGGAGGTGGCTCGAGAAATCGTGGATGCGTTGGCGATTATTTTCCAGAATTTCATAGATTCAGGATCAGTTCCTGCGGAATGGAGGTTGGCTAATGTTGTACCACTTTTTTAAAAAGGTGGGAGAGAGAAAACAGGAAATTATAGACCAGTTAGTCTGACCTCAGTGGTGGGAAAGATGCTGGAGTCAATTATAAAGGACGAACTTACGACACATCTGGATCGTAGTAACAGGCTAGGTCAGAGTCAGCATGGATTTATGAAGGAGTGTGAGGGAGTGCTGCATTGTCGGAAGGTCAGTGTGGAGTGAGTGCTGCATTGTCAGAGGGTCAGTGTGCAGGTAATGCTGCATTGTCAGAGGGTCAGTGTGCAGGTAGTGCTGCATTGTCAGAGGGTCAGTGTGGAGGGAGTACAGCATTGTCAGAGGGTCAGTGTGGAGGGAGTGCTGCATTGTCAGAGGGTCAGTGTGCAGGTCGTGCTGCATTGTCAGAGGGTCAGTGTGCAGGTAGTGCTGCATTGTCAGAGGGTCAGTGTGGAGGGAGTACAGCATTGTCAGAGGATCAGTGTGGAGGGAGTGCTGCATTGTCGGAAGGTCAGTGTGGAGTGAGTGCTGCATTGTCAGAACGTCAGGATGAAGGGATTGCTGTGCAGGGAGAGGGTCAGTAGTGATGAAGTGTGCACTCTCTGACGGTCCGTACTAATGGATCGCCATGCTGTCAGAGTGTCGCACTGTGAGAGGGTTACTACTGACGGAGCGCTGCACTGTGAAAGGGTTAGAACTGAGGGAGCAACGCACTCTGAGTGGATGAGTAGTGAGGGATCACCATGCTGTGAGGGGTCAGTACTGAGGGAGTTCCATGCTATCTGTCGGACAGTCTGTACTGAGTGATTGCTGCACTGCCAGAGGGTCAGTACTGCGAGAGTGATGCACACTCAAAGGGTCATTACTGAGGGAGAGCTACACGGTCAGTGTGTCAGTTCTGAGGGAGTGTTGTTTCAGAGGGTCAGTACTGAGGGAGTGCTGCACTGCCAAAGGGTCAGTACTGAGGGAGTGCTGGACTATCAGAAGTGCAGGAATGAGGCAGTGCCGCACTGTCAGATTGTCAGTACTGAGGGAGTTCTGCTCTGCCGGAGGGTTGGTACTGAGAAAATGCCACGTTATCGGAGGGTCAGTACCGAGGGAGTGCTGCACTGTAAGAGCATCTGTATTGAGGGAGTGCCACATTGTCGGAGGGTCAGTACTGAGGGGATGCCACACTGTATGAGTGTCAGTACTGAGGGAATGCTGCACTGTGGAAATGTCAGGACAAAGAGAGTGCTGCAGAGTTAGAGGGTCAGTACTGAGGGAAAGCTGTTGTGTCAAAGCGTCATTTCTGAGAGCGTGCTGCAGGGTCAAAGGAGCAGTGCTGAGGGAGAGCTGTATTGTCAGAGGGTCAGTACTGAGGGAGCGCTGCACTGTCAGAGCGTCAGTACTGAGGGAGCGCTGCACTGTCAGAGGGTCAGTACTGAGGGAGCGCTGCACTGTCAGAGGGTCAGTACTGAGGGAGAGCTGCACTGTCAGAGGGTCAGTACTGAGGGAGAGCTGCACTGTCAGAGGGTCAGTACTGAGGGAGCGCTGCACTGTCAGAGGATATAGAACATAGAACATAGAACAATACAGCACAGAACAGGCCCTTTGGCCCACGATGTTGTGCCGAACATTTGTCCTAGCTTAAGCACCCATCCATGTACCTATCCAATTGCCGCTTAAAGGTCACCAAAGATTCTGACTCTACAACTCCCACAGGCAGCGCATTCCATGCCCCCCCCCCTCCCCCCCCCCACTCTCTGGGTAAAGAACCGACCCCTGACATCTCCCCTATACCTTCCACCCTTCACCTCAAATTTATGTCCCCTTGTAACACTCTGTTGTACCCGGGGAAAAAGTTTCTGACTGTCTACTCTATCTATTTCCCTGATCATATTATAAACCTCTATCAAGTCACCCCTCATCCTTCTCCGTTCCAACTAGAAAAGGCCTAGCACTCTCAACCTATCCTTGTACGACCTATTCTCCATTCCAGGCAACATCCTGGTAAATCTTCTCTGCACCCTCTCCAAAGCTTCCACATATTTCCTAAAGTGAGGCGACCAGAACTGCACACAGTACTCCAAATGTGGCCTAACCAAAGTCCTGTACAGCTGTAACATCACTTCACGACTCTTGAATTAATCCCTCTGCTAATGAACGCTAATACACCATAGGCCTTCTTACAAGCTCTATCCACCTGAGTGGCAACTTTCAAAGATCTATGAACATAGACCCCAAGATCCCTCTGCTCCTTACTAAGAACCTTACTAAGAACCTTACCGTTAACCCTGTATTCCGCATTCTTATTTGTCTCTGGGATTCCCTATCTCTGTGTGAGAGATAGGGAATCCCAGAGAGTTGCCGAGTGTGTGCGAGAGATAGTGAATCCCAGAGAGCCTCCGAGTGTGTGTGATAGAATCCCAGAGAGTCCACGAGTGCGTGTGCTAGAATCCCAGAAAGTCCCCGTGAGTGTGTGAGAGATAGTGAATCCCAGGGTGTCCCCGAGTGTGTGTGAGAGATAGGGAACTCCAGAGGGTCCCCAAGTGTGTGCGATAGAATCCCAGAAAGTTCCCGAGAGTGTGTGAGTGATAGGGAATCCCTGAGTGTGTGTGAGAGATAGGGAATCCCAGTGAGTCCCCGAGTGTGTGTGTGAGAGATAGGGAATTCCAGAGTGTGTGTGAGAGAATCCCAGAGTGTCCCCGAATGTGTGTGAGACAGTCCCAGTGAGTCCCCGAGTGTGTGTGAGAGGTAGGGAATCCCAGAGAGACCCCGAGTGTGTGTGTGAGTTAGGGAATCCCAGAGTCTGTCTGAGAGGTAGGGAATCCCAGAGTGTCCCCGAGTGTGTGTGACAAATAGGGAATCCCAGAGAGTCCCCGAGTGTGTGAGAAAGATAGGGAATCCAAGAGTGTGTGTGAGAGATAGGGAATCCCAGTGTGTGCGTGAGAGAATCCCAGAGAGTTCCCGAGTGTGTTTGAGAGATAGGCAATCCCAGAGTGTCCCCGAATGTGTGTGAGAGAATCCCAGTGAGTCCCCGAGTGTATGTGAGAGATAAAAATCTTCGAGGAGAAAGTGAGGTCTGCAGACGCTGGAGATCAAAGTTGAAACTTTATTGCTGGAACAGCACAGCAGGTCAGGCAGCATCTAGGGAACAGAAGATTCGACGTTTCGGGCACATGATTCCTGAAGAAGGGCATGTGCCCGAAACGTCGAATCTTCTGTTCCCTAGATGCTGCCTGACCTGCTGTGCTGTTCCAGCAATAAAGTTTCAACTATGTAAGAGATAGGTAATCCCAGAGAGTCTCCGAGTGTGTGTGAGATGTAGGGAATCCCAGAGAGTCCCCGAGTGTGTGTGAGAGATGGGGAATCCCCGAGTGTGTGTGAGAGATGGGGACTCCCAGAGTGTCACTGAGTGTGTGTGAGAGAAAGGGAATCCCAGAGAGTCCCCGTGTGTGTGTGAGCGATAGGGAGTCCCAGAGAGTCCCCGAGTGTGTGTGATAGAATCCCAGAGAGTCCTCGAGTGTGTGCGAGAGATAGGGAATCCCAGAGTGTCCCCGAATGTGTGTGAGAGAGTCCCAGTGAGTCCCCGAGAATGTGTGAGTGATAGGGACTCCCAGAGAGTCGCCGCGTGTGTGTGAGAGATAGGGAATCCCAGAGAGTCCCCGAGTGTGTGTGAGATATAGGGTTTCCCAGAGAGTCCACGAGTGTGTGTGAGAGATAGGGAATCCCAGAGTGTTTGTGATAGATAGGGAATCCCTGAGTATGTGTGAGAGATAGGGAATCCCAGAGTGTGTGTGAGAAATAGGGAAGCGAAGATAGTCCCCGAGTCTGTGTGAGAGATAGGGAATCCCATAGAGTCCCCGAGTGTGTGTGTGAGAAAGGGAATCCCAGAGAGTCCCTGAGTGTGTGTGTGAGAAAGTGAATCCCAGAGAGTCCCTGAGTGTGTGTGACAAATAGGGAATCCCAGAGAGTCCCCGAGTGTGTGTGAGAGATAGGGAAACCCAGAGTGTGTGAGAGAGATAGGGAGTCCCAGAGTGTGTGTGAGAGATAGGGAATCCCAGAGAGTCGCCGCGTGTGTGTGAGAGATAGGGAAGCGAAGACAGTCGCCGAGTGTGTGTGAGAGATAGGGAATCCCAGAGAGTCCCCGAGTGTGTGTGATAGAATCCCAGAGAGTTCCCGCGTGTGTGAGAGAATCCCAGTGTGTACTCGAGTGTGTGTGAGAGAAAGGGAATCCCAGAGAGTCCCCGTGTGTGTGTGACAAATAGGGAATCCCAGAGAGTCCCCGAGTGTGTGTGAGAGATAGGGAATCCAAGAGTGTGTGCGAGAGATAGGGAATCCCAGAGAGTCTCCGAGTGTGTGTGAGAGATAGGGAATCCCAGTGTGTGCGTGAGAGAATCCCAGAGAGTTCCCGAGTGTGTTTGAGAGATAGGGAATCCCAGAGTGTCCCCGAATGTGTGTGAGAGTATCCCAGTGAGTCCCAGAGTGTGTGTGAGAGATACGTAATCCCGGAGACTCCCAGAGTGTGTGTGAGAGATCGGGAATCCCAGAGAGTCCCCGAGTGTGTGTGAGAGAATCCCAGAGAGTCCCCGAGTGTGTGTGAGAGATAGGGAATCCCAGAGTGTGTGTGAGAGATAGGGATACCCAGAGTGTGTGTGAGAGATAGGGAATCCCCTAGTGTGTGAGAAAGATAGGGAATCCCTGATTGTGTGTGAGAGATAGGGAATCCCAGAGAGTCGCCGAGTGTGTGTGAGAGATAGGGAATCCCAGAGAGTCACCGAGTGTGTGTGAGAGATAGGGAATCCCAGAGAGTCGCCGAGTGTGTGTGAGAGATAGTGAATCCCAGAGATCCCCGAGTGTGTGTGAGAGATAGGGAATCCCCGAGTGTGTTTGAGAGATAGGGAATCCCAGAGTGTGTGTGATAGAATCCCAAAGAGTCCCAGACTGTGTGTGAGAGATAGGGCATCCCTGAGAGTTCCCGAGTGTGTGTGAGAGATAGGGAATCCCCGAGTCTGTGTGAGAGATAGGGAATCCCAGGGTGTCCCCGAGTGTGTGTGAGAAATAAGTAATCCCAGAGAGTCCCCGAGTGTGTGTGAGAGATAGGGAATCCCAGAGAGTCACCGAGTGTGTGTGAGAGACAGGGAATCCCCGAGTGAGTGTGAGAGATAGGGAATCCCAGAGAGTCAACGACTGTGTGTGAGAGATAGGGAATCCCAGAGAGTCACCGAGTGTGTGTGAGAGATAGGGAATCCCCGAGTGTGTGTGAGAGATAGGGAATCCCAGAGTGTGTATGATAGAACCCCAGAGAGTCAAAGACTGTGTGTGAGAGATAGGGAATCCCAGAGAGTTGCCGAGTGTGTGTGCGAGAGATAGTGAATCCCAGAGAGCCTCCGAGTGTGTGTGATAGAATCCCAGAGAGTCCACGAGTGCGTGTGCTAGAATCCCAGAAAGTCCCCGTGAGTGTGTGAGAGATAGTGAATCCCAGGGTGTCCCCGAGTGTGTGTGAGAGATAGGGAACTCCAGAGGGTCCCCAAGTGTGTGCGATAGAATCCCACAAAGTTCCCGAGAGTGTGTGAGTGATAGGGAATCCACGAGTGTGTGTGAGAGATAGGGAATCCCAGTGAGTCCCCGAGTGTGTGTGTGAGAGATAGGGAATTCCAGAGTGTGTGTGAGAATGTGTGTGAGAGAGTCCCAGTGAGTCCCCGAGTGTGTGTGAGAGGTAGGGAATCCCAGAGAGACCCCGAGTGTGTGTGTGAGTTAGGGAATCCCAGAGTCTGTCTGAGAGGTAGGGAATCCCAGAGTGTCCCCGAGTGTGTGTGACAAATAGGGAATCCCAGAGAGTCCCCGAGTGTGTGAAAAAGATAGGGAATCCAAGAGTGTGTGTGAGAGATAGGGAATCCCAGTGTGTGCGTGAGAGAATCCCAGAGAGTTCCCGAGTGTGTTTGAGAGATAGGCAATCCCAGAGTGTCCCCGAATGTGTGTGAGAGAATCCCAGTGAGTCCCCGAGTGTATGTGAGAGCTACGTAATCCCAGAGAGTCTCCGAGTGTGTGTGAGATGTAGGGAATCCCAGAGAGTCCCCGAGTGTGTGTGAGAGATGGGGACTCCCAGAGTGTCCCTGAGTGTGTGTGAGAGAAAGGGAATCCCAGAGAGTCCCCGAGTGTGTGTGAGAGAATCCCAGAGAGTCCCCGAGTGTGTGTGAGAGATAGGGAATCCCAGAGTGTGTGTGAGAGATAGGGATACCCAGAGTGTGTGTGAGAGATAGGGAATCCCCTAGTGTGTGAGAAAGATAGGGAATCCCTGATTGTGTGTGAGAGATAGGGAATCCCAGAGAGTCGCCGAGTGTGTGTGAGAGATAGGGAATCCCAGAGAGTCACCGAGTGTGTGTGAGAGATAGGGAATCCCAGAGAGTCGCCGAGTGTGTGTGAGAGATAGTGAATCCCAGAGATCCCCGAGTGTGTGTGAGAGATAGGGAATCCCCGAGTGTGTTTGAGAGATAGGGAATCCCAGAGTGTGTGTGATAGAATCCCAAAGAGTCCCAGACTGTGTGTGAGAGATAGGGCATCCCTGAGAGTTCCCGAGTGTGTGTGAGAGATAGGGAATCCCCGAGTCTGTGTGAGAGATAGGGAATCCCAGGGTGTCCCCGAGTGTGTGTGAGAAATAAGTAATCCCAGAGAGTCCCCGAGTGTGTGTGAGAGATAGGGAATCCCAGAGAGTCACCGAGTGTGTGTGAGAGACAGGGAATCCCCGAGTGAGTGTGAGAGATAGGGAATCCCAGAGAGTCAACGACTGTGTGTGAGAGATAGGGAATCCCAGAGAGTCACCGAGTGTGTGTGAGAGATAGGGAATCCCCGAGTGTGTGTGAGAGATAGGGAATCCCAGAGTGTGTATGATAGAACCCCAGAGAGTCAAAGACTGTGTGTGAGAGATAGGGAATCCCAGAGAGTTGCCGAGTGTGTGTGCGAGAGATAGTGAATCCCAGAGAGCCTCCGAGTGTGTGTGATAGAATCCCAGAGAGTCCACGAGTGCGTGTGCTAGAATCCCAGAAAGTCCCCGTGAGTGTGTGAGAGATAGTGAATCCCAGGGTGTCCCCGAGTGTGTGTGAGAGATAGGGAACTCCAGAGGGTCCCCAAGTGTGTGCGATAGAATCCCACAAAGTTCCCGAGAGTGTGTGAGTGATAGGGAATCCACGAGTGTGTGTGAGAGATAGGGAATCCCAGTGAGTCCCCGAGTGTGTGTGTGAGAGATAGGGAATTCCAGAGTGTGTGTGAGAATGTGTGTGAGAGAGTCCCAGTGAGTCCCCGAGTGTGTGTGAGAGGTAGGGAATCCCAGAGAGACCCCGAGTGTGTGTGTGAGTTAGGGAATCCCAGAGTCTGTCTGAGAGGTAGGGAATCCCAGAGTGTCCCCGAGTGTGTGTGACAAATAGGGAATCCCAGAGAGTCCCCGAGTGTGTGAAAAAGATAGGGAATCCAAGAGTGTGTGTGAGAGATAGGGAATCCCAGTGTGTGCGTGAGAGAATCCCAGAGAGTTCCCGAGTGTGTTTGAGAGATAGGCAATCCCAGAGTGTCCCCGAATGTGTGTGAGAGAATCCCAGTGAGTCCCCGAGTGTATGTGAGAGCTACGTAATCCCAGAGAGTCTCCGAGTGTGTGTGAGATGTAGGGAATCCCAGAGAGTCCCCGAGTGTGTGTGAGAGATGGGGACTCCCAGAGTGTCCCTGAGTGTGTGTGAGAGAAAGGGAATCCCAGAGAGTCCCCGTGTGTGTGTGAGCGATAGGGAGTCCCAGAGAGTCCCCAAGTGTGTGTGATAGAATCCCAGAGAGTCCTCAAGTGTGTGCGAGAGATAGGGAATCCCAGAGTGTCCCCGAATGTGTGTGAGAGAGTCCGAGTGAGTCCCCGAGTATGTGTGAGTGATCGGGACTCCCAGAGAGTCGCCGCGTGTGTGTGAGAGATAGGGAATCCCAGAGAGTCCCCGAGTGTGTGTGAGATATAGGGTTTCCCAGAGAGTCCCCGAGTGTGTGTGAGAGATAGGGAATCCCAGAGTGTTTGTGAGAGATAGGGAATCCCAGAGTGTTTGTGAGAGATAGGGAATCCCTGAGTATGTGTGAGAGATAGGGAATCCCAGAGTGTGTGTGAGAGATAGGGAATCCCAGAGTGTGTGTGAGAGATAGGGAAGCGAAGACAGTCCCCTATTCTGTGTGAGAGATAGGGAATCCCAGAGAGTCCCTGAGTGTGTGTGTGTGAGAAAGGGAATCCCAGAGAGTCCCTGAGTGTGTGTGTGAGAAAGGGAATCCCAGAGAGTCCCTGAGTGTGTGTGACAAAAAGGGAATCCCAGAGAGTCACCGAGTGTGTGTGAGAGATGGGGAATCCCATTGTGTGCGTGAGTGAATCCCAGAGAGTTCCCGAGTGTGTTTGAGAGATAGGGAATCCCAGAGTGTCTCGGAATGTGTGTGAGAGAATCCCAGTGAGTCCCCGAGTGTGTGTGAGAGATACGTGATCCCAGAGAGTCTCAGAGTGTGTGTGAGGGATAGGGAATCCCAGAGTGTGTTGAGAGAGAGGGAATCCCAGTGTATATTTGAGAGAGAGGCAATCCCAGAGTGTGTGAGGGATAGGGAATCCCAGAGTGTCCGGAGTGTGTGTGAGAGATAGGGAATCCCCGAGTGTGTGTGAGGGATAGGGAATCCCAGACAGTCCCCGAGTGTGTGTGAGAGATGGGGAATCCCAGAGTGTGTGTGAGAGATAGGGAATCCCAGAGTGACCCCGAGTGTTTGTGTGAGATAGGGAATCCCAGAGAGTCCCCGAGTGTGTGCGATAGAAACACCGACAGTCCCCGAATGTGTGTGAGAGTTAGGGAATCATAGAGAGTCCCCGAGTGTGTGTGAGAGATCGGGAGTCCCAGAGAGTCCCCGAATGTGTGTGAGAGATAGGGAATCCCTGAGTGTGTGAGAGAGATAGGGAATCCCAGTGTGTGTGTGAGAGATAGGGATTCCCAGGGTGTCCCAGAGTGTGTGTGAGAGATAGCGAATCCCAGAGTATGTGTGAGAGATAGGGAATCTCAGAGTGTCCCGGATTGTGTGTGACGGATAGGGAATCCCAGGGTGTGTGTGAGAGATAGGGACTCACAGAATGTGTGAATGAGGGAATCCCAGAGTATCTGAGAGAGATGGAATCCCAGAGATTCCCAGAGAGTGTGTGAGAGTTAGGGATTCCCAGGGTGTCCCAGAGTGTGTGTGAGAGATAGCGAATCCCAGAGTATGTGTGAGAGATAGGGAATCTCAGAGTGTCCCGGATTGTGTGTGACGGATAGGGAATCCCAGGGTGTGTGTGAGAGATAGGGACTCACAGAATGTGTGAATGAGGGAATCCCAGAGTATCTGAGAGAGATGGAATCCCAGAGATTCCCAGAGAGTGTGTGAGAGTTAGGGAATCCCAGAGTGTGTGTGATAGATAGGGAATCCCAGAGAGTCCCCGAGTGTGTGTGAGAGATAGGAAATCCCAGAGTGTGTGTGATAGATAGGGAATCCCAGAGAGTTTCCGACTGCGTGTGAGAGATAGGGAATCCCGGAGTGTCCCCGAATGTGTGTGAGAGAATCCCAGTGAGTCCCCGAGTGTGTGTGAGTGATACGTAATCCTAGAGACTCCCCGAGTGTGTGTGAGATGTAGGGAATCCCAGAGAGTGCCCGAGTGTGTGAGAGAGAGAGATGGAATTCCCGAGTGTGTGTGAGTGATCGGTAATGCCCGAGTGCTTGTGAGAGATTGGGAATCCCAGAGTGCGTTTGAAAGATAGGGACTCCCAGAGTGTCTCTGTGTGTGTGTGAGAGATAGGCAATCCCAGAGTGTCCCGCAGTGTGTGTGAGAGAATCCCAGTGAGTCCCCGAGTGTGTGTGAGAGATAGGGAATCCCAGAGAGTCCCCGAGTATGTGTGTGTGAGATAGGGAATCCCAGAGTGTCCCCGAGTGTGTTTGAGAGATAGAGAATCCCAGAGTGTCCCCGAATGTGTGTGAGAGAGTCCCAGTGAGTCCCCGAGTGTGTGTGAGTGATAGGGACTCCCAGAGAGTCTCCGCGTATGTGTGCGAGATAAAGAATCCCAGAGAGTCCCCGAGTGTGTGTGAGAGAATCCCAGAGAGTCCCCGAGTGTGTGTGAGAGATAGGGAATCCCAGAGAGTCCCCGAGTGTGTGTGAGAGATCCGGAATCCCAGACAGTCCCCGAATGTGTATGAGAGATATGGAATCCCAGAGTTTGTTTAAGAGATAGGAAATCCCGGAGTGTGTGAGACAGATCGGGAATCCCAGAGTGCCCCGGAGTGTGTGTGAGTGATAGAGAATACCAGAGTGTGTGTGAGAGATAGGGAATCCCAGGGTGTCCCAGAGTGTGTGTGAGAGATAGCGAATCCCAGAGTATGTGTGAGAGATAGGGAATCTCAGAGTGTCCCGGATTGTGTGTGGCAGATAGGGAATCCCAGAGTGTGTGTGAGAGATAGGGACTCACAGAGTGTGTGAGTGAGGGAATCCCAGAGTATCTGAGAGAGATGGAATCTCAGAGATTCGCAGAGTGTGTGTGAGAGTGGGAATCCCAGCGTTGTGTGTGAGACAGGGAATCCCAGAGAGTCCCAGTGTGTGTATGAGAGATAGGGAATCCCAGAGAGTGTGTGAGTGATAGGGAAACCCAGCGAGTACCCGAGTGTGTGTGAGTGATAGGGAATCCCAGAGAGTCCCCGAATGTGTGTGAGAGATAGGGAATCCCAGAGTTTGTTTGAGAGATAGGGAATCCCAGAGTGCGTGTGAGAGATAGGGAATCCCAGAATGTCCCGGAATGTGTGTGAGTGACAGGGAATCCCAGAGTGTGTGTGAGAGACAGCGAATCCCAGACTGTCCTCGAATGTGTGTGTTCGATTCCCAGAGAGTCCCCGAGTGTGTGTGAGAGATAGGGAATCCCAGAGAGTCCCTGAGTTTGTGTGAGAGATAGGGAATCCCAGAGTGTCCAGGAGTGTGTGTGAGAGAAAGGGAATCCCTGATTGTGTGAGCGTGAGGGAATCCCAGAGTATCTGAGAGAGATGGATTTTAAATATTCCCAGAGGGTGTGTGAATTGGAATCCCAGAGTGTGTGTGTGAGAGGGAATCCCGCAGTGTGTGTGAGAGGGGGAATCCCGGAGTGTGTGTGAGAGAGGGAATCCCGCAGTGTGTTAGAGAGATAGGGAATCCCAGAGTGTGTGTGAGAGATAGGGAATCCTAGAGTGTGTGTGAGAGAGATAGGGAATCCCAGAGTGTGTGTGAGAGTGATAGGGAATCCCAGTGTGTGTGTGAGAGAGATAGGGAATCCCAGAGTGTGTGTGAGAGAGATAGGGAATCCCAGAGTGTGTGTGAGAGAGATAGGGAATCCCAGAGTGTGTGAGAGAGATAGGGAATCCCAGAGTGTGTTTGAGACAGGAAAACCTAGAGTGTGTGAGAGAGTTAGGGAATCCCAGAGTGTGTGTGAGAGATCGGTAATCCCAGAGTGTGTGTGAGAGATCGGTAATCCCAGAGTGTGTGTGAGAGATATTGAATCCCAGAGTGTGTGTGAGAGATATTGAATCAGAAAGTGTTTGAGAGAGAGGGAAACCCAGTGTGTGTGAGAGACAGGGTAACCCAGAGAGTGTGAGTGAGAGCGAAACCCAGAGTGTGCGAGAGACAGGGAAACCCAGGGTGTGTGTGAGAGTGGGAATCCCAGAGTTTGTGTGAGTCAGGGAAACCCAGAGTGTGTGTGAGAGTGGGAATCCCAGAGTGTGTGAGGGAATCCCAGACTGTCCCAGTGTGTGTAAGGGAATCCCAGGGTGTCGGGGCGAGAGTCCTGGTGTCCCAGATTGCGTAAGGGAATCCCAGCGTGTCCCAGAGTGTGTTAGGGATTCCCAGAGTGTGTGAGAGAATCTCAGAGTGTCCCAAAGTGTGTGAGAGAATCCCAGAATGTGGGAGGGAATCACAGAGTGTGAGAGAGAACCCAGTGTATCCCCGAGTGTGGAACGGAATCCCACATAGAGTGAGAGAGAGTCCCAGAGTGAGTTAGAGAGTCCCAGAAACCCGTGGTGTGTAAGGGAATTCGCGAATGTAAGAGAGATTCCCTGAGTGTGCGAGAACATCCCAGTAAGTGTATGAGAATCACAGTGTGCCAGAGTGTGTGGGAGAGTGTCCCAGAGTGTGTGAGAGAGAGTCTCAGTCTCCCAGATTGCGTAAGGGAATCCCAGAGACTCCCAGAGTGTGTGATAGGTAATCCCAGAGTGTGTGAGAGAATCCCAGCATGTTTCAGAGTGTGTTAGGGATTTCTCGAGTATGTGAGAGAATCCAAGAAAGTTCCAAAGTGTTTGAGTGAATCCCAGAGTGTGTGAGGGAATCCCAGGGTGTGTAACATAATCCCACAGTGAGTGAGAGCGAGTCCCAGAGTGAGTGACAGAGTCCCAGAGTCCCATGGTGTGTAAGGGTATCCCCAAATGTAAGAGATATTACCTGAGTGTGCCAGAGTGTGCGAGAGAATGCCAGCGTGTGTAAAAGAATCACAGTGTCCCAGAGTGTGTGTGTGTGTGAGAGTCCCAGAGTGCATGTATGAGTCCCAGTGCCCCAGAGTGTGTGAGAGTCCCACAGTCTGTGTGAGAATCAGTGTCCGCGTTTGTATGAGAATCAGTGTCCCAGTGTGTGTGTGAGAATCAGTGTCCCAGTGTGTGTGTGTGAGTCCCAGAGTGTGTGTGTGTATGTGTGTGTGTGTGTGTGTGTGTGTGTGAGAGAGAGAGAGAGTCCCAGAGTGTGTGTGTGTGAGAGAGTGAGTCCCAGAGTGTGTGTGAGAATCAGTGTCCCAGCGTGTGTGTGAGAATGAGAGTCCCAGTGTGTGTATGTATGTGTGAGAGAGGGAGAGTCCCAGCGTGTGTGTGTGTGTGTCCCAGCGTGTGTGTGTGTGTGTGTGAGAGAGAGATGGAGAGAGAGAGTCCCAGAGTACCCCAGAGTGTGTGTGAACGAGGGGATCCCAGAGTGTGTATGAGAGAGGGAATCCCAGAGTGTCCCGGAATGTGTGTGAGAGAGGGAAACCCGGAGTGCATGAGAGATAGCCAATCCCAGAGTGTGTGTGAGAGAATCCCAGAGTGTTTGTGTGTGAGACAGTCTCAGAGAGAGTGTGTGAGAGGGAATCCCAGAGAGTCCCAGAGTGTGTGTCAGAGAGGGAATCCCAGACTGTGTGAGAGAGAGGAAATCACAGAGAATCCAAGAGTGCGTGTGAGAGAATCCCAGTGTGTGTTTGTGCGAGGGAATCCCAGAATGCCCCGGAATGTGTGTGAGATAATCCCAGAGTGTGTATGAGAGAGGGAATCCCAGAGTGTGTGTGAGAGAGGGAATCCCAGAGAGTGTGAGAGAGCGGGAATCCCAGAGTGTATGTGCGGGTTTTCCAGAGTGTTTGTGATAGAGGGAGTCCCAGGATGTGTGTGAGAGAGGGAATCCCAGAGTGTGTATAGAGACAGGGAATCCAGGAGAATCCCAGAGTGTGTGTGAGAGAGGCAATCCCAGAGTGTGTGTGAGAGAGGGAATCCCAGAGTGTGTGTGAGACAGGGAAACCCAGAGTGTGTGTGAGAGTGGGAATCCCAGAGTGTGTGAGGGAATCCCAGAGTGTGTGAGGGAATCCCAGACTGTCCCAGAGTGTCTAAGGGAATCCCAGGGTGTGTGGGCGAGAGTCCTGGTGTCTCAGATTGCATAAGGGAATCCCAGCGTGTCCCAGAGTGTGTTAGGGATTCCTAGTGTGTGTGAGAGAATCCCAGAGAGTCCCAAAGTGTGTGAGAGAATCCCAGAATGTGTGAGGGAATCACAGAGTGTTAGAGAGAACCCAGTGTATCCCAGAGTGTGGAACGGAATCCCACATTGAGTGAGAGAGAGACCCAGAGTGAGTTAGAGTGTTCCAGAAACCCGTGGTGTGTAAGGGAATTCCCGAATGTAAGAGAGATTCCCTGAGTGTGCCAGAGTGTGCGAGAGAATCCCAGTGAGTGTAAGAGAATCACAGTGTGCCAGAGTGTGTGGGAGAGTGTCGCAGAGTGTGTGAGAGAGAGTCCCAGTCTCCTAGAGTGCGTAAGGGAATCCCAGAGACTCCCAGAGTGTGTGATAGGTAATCCCAGAGTGTGTGAGAGAATCCCAGCAAGTTCCAGAGTGTGTTAGGGATTTCTCGAGTATGTGAGAGAATCCAAAATAGTCGCAAAGTGTGTGAGGGAATCCCAGAGTGTGTAACGGAATCCCACAGTGAGTGAGAGAGAATCTCAGAGTGAGTACCAGAGTCCCAAGTCCCATGGTGTGTAAGGGTATCCCCGAATGTAAGAGATATTACCTGAGTGTGTCAGAGTGTGCGAGAGAATGCCAGCGTGTGTAAGAGAATCACAGTGTCCCAGAGTGTGTGTATGAGAGTCCCAGAGAGTGTGTGAGAGTCCCAGAGTCCCCAAAGAGTGTTTGAGAGTCCCAGTGTCCCAGAGTGTGTGTGTGAGTCCCAGTGTCCCAGAGTGTGTGTGAGAATCAGTGTCCGAGTCTGTATGAGAATCAGTGTCCCAGTGTGTGTGAGAGAGAGAGTCCCTGTGTGTGTGTGTGTGTGAGAGAGAGAGAGAGAGCGAGAGTCCCAGAGCGTGCTTGAGAAACAGTGTCCCAGCGTGTGTGAGAATGAGAGTCCCAGCGCGTGTATGTGTGAGAGAGAGAGTCCCAGAGTGTGTGTGTGAGAGAGAGAGTCCCAGAGTGTGTGTGTGTGTGTGAGAGAGAGAGTCCCAGAGTGTGTGTGAGAATGAGAGTCCGAGCGTGTGTGTGTGTGTATGTGTGTGTGTGTGTGTGTGTGTGAGTGATAGGGAATCCCAGAGAGTCCCTGAGTGTGTGTGAGAGAAAGAGAATCCCAGAGTGTGTGTGGGAGATAGAAATGTGTTGCTGGAAAAGCGCAGCAGGTCAGGCAGCATCCAGGGAACAGGAGAATCGACGTTTCGGGCATTAGCCCTTCTTCAGGAAGGGCGATCACACACTCTGGGAGTCTCACACACACACTGGGACACTGGGACTCACACACACAGACACACTCTGGGACTCACACACACAGACACACTCTGGGACTCACACACACAGACACACTCTGGGACTCTCTCTCTCTCTCTCACACACACACACACACACATACACACAGGATGCCTGAAGAAGGGCTCATGCCCGAATCGTCGATTCTCCTGTTCCCTGGATGCTGCCTGACCTGCTGCGCTTTTCCAGCAACACATTTCCATCTCTGATCTCCAGCATCTGCAGACCTCACTTTCTCCTGTGTGTGGGAGAGGCAATCCCAGAGTGAATGTGAGGGAGGGAATCCCAGAGTGTGTGTGAGACAGGAAAACCCAGAGTATGTGTGAGAGTGGGAATCCCAGAGTGTGTAAGGGAATCCCAGGGTGTGTGGGCGAGAGTCCTGGTGTCCCGGATTGCGTAAGGGAATCCCAGCGTGTCCCAGAGTGTGTTAGGGATTCCTAGAGTGTGTGAGAGAATCCCAGAGAGTCCCTAAGTGTGTGAGAGAATCCCAGAATGTGTGAGGGAATCACAGAGTGTGAGAGAGAACCCAGTGTATCCCAGAGTGTGGAACGGAATCCCACATTGAGTGAGAGAGAGACCCAGATTGAGTTAGAGTGTACCAGAAACCCGTGGTGTGTAAGGGAATCCCCGAATGTAAGAGAGATTCCCTGAGTGTGCCAGAGTGTGCGAGAGCGAGTCCCAGAGTGTGTGTGAGAGAGTCCCAGTCTCCCATATTGCGTAAGGGAATCCCAGAGACTCCCAGAGTGTGTGATAGGTAATCCCAGAGTGTGTGAGAGAATCCCAGCATGTTTCAGAGTGTGTTAGGGATGTCTCGAGTATGTGAGAGAATCCAAGAAAGTCCCAAAGCGTGTGAGTGAGTCCCAGAGTGTGTGAGGGAATCCCGGAGTGTGTAACGGAATCCCACAGTGAGTGAGAGTGAGTGACAGAGACCCAGAGTCCCATGGTGTGTTGGGGTATCCCCGAATGTTAGAGATATTACCTGAGTGTGCCAGAGTGTGCGAGAGAATGCCAGCGTGTGTAAGAGAATCACAGTGTCCCAGAGTGTGTGTGTGTGTGTGTGTGTGTGAGTCCCAGATTGTGTGTGTGTATGAGAGTCCCAGAGAGTGTGTGAGAGTCCCAGTGTCCCAGAGTGTGTGTGTGTGTGAGAGTCCCTGTGTGTGTGTATGTGTGTGTGAGAGAGAGAGAGAGAGAGAGAGTCCCAGAGTGTGTCTGAGAATCAGTGTCCCAGCATGTGTGTGAGAATGAGAGTCCCAGCGTGTGTATGTGTGTGAGAGAGACAGAGTCCCAGATTGTGTGTGTGTGTGTATGAGTCCCAGAGTGCGTGTGTGAGTCCCACAGTCTGTGTGAGAATCAGTGTCCGTGTCAGTATGAGAATCATTGTCCCAGAGTATGTGTGAGAATCAGTGTCCCAGTGTGTGTGTGTGAGAGAGAGAGAGAGAGTCCCAGATTGTGTGTGAGAATCAGTGTCCCAGCGCGTGTGTGAGAGAGAGTCCCAGAGTGTGTGCCAGTGAGGGGATACCAGAGTGTGTGTGAGAGAGGGAATCCCAGTGAGTGTGTGAGAATGAGAGTCCCAGAGTATGTGAGAGAATCAGTGTCCCAGACTGTGTGTATGTGTGTGAGTCCCAGAGTGTGTGTGTGTGAGTCCCAGAGTGTGTGTGTGTGAGTCCCAGAGTGTGTGTGTGTATGTGTGTGTGTGTGTGAGAGAGAGAGTCCCAGTGTGTGTGTGCCCAGAGTGTGTGTGTGTGTGTGTGTGTGAGTCCCAGAGTGTGTGAGAATCTGAGAATCACAGTGTCCCAGTGTGTGTGTGAGTCCCAGCGTGTGTATGTGTGTGTGAGAGCCCCAGAGTGTGTGAGAATCAGTGTCCTTGTGTGTGTGTGTGCGTCCCAGAGTGTGTGTGAGAATGAGAGTCCCAGAGTGTGTGTGTGTGACTCCCAGCGCATGTGTGTGTGTGAGTCTTAGCGCGCGCGCGCGCGTGTATGTGTGTGTGTGTGAGAGTCCCAGCGGTTGTGTGTGTATGTGAGTCCCAGCGTGTATGTCAGTGAAGGGATACCAGAGTGTGTGTGAGAGAGGGAATCCCAGAGAGTGTGTGAGAATCACAGTGTCCCAGGATGTGTGTGTGAGAGTCCGAGAGAGTGTGTGTGTGAGTCCCAGAGTGTGTGTGTGTGTTAGTCCAAGACTGTGTGAGAATTAGAGTGTGTGTGTGTGTGAGAGTTCCAGTGTGTGTGTGTGTGTGTGAGAGAGAGAGTCCCAGTGTGTGTGAGTCCCAGAGTGTGTGAGAATCAGAGTCCCAGTGTGTGAGTCCCAGACTGTGTATGTGTGTGTGTGTGTGTGTGTGTGTCCGAGAGAGTGTGTGTGTGTGTGTCCCAGAGTGTGTGTGTGTGTGTGTGTGAGTCCCAGAGAATGTGTGTGTTTGTGTCCCAATGTGTGTGTGTGTGTGTGAGAGAGAGTCCCAGAGTGTGTGTGTGTGTGTGAGAGAGTCCCAGCGTGTGTGTCAGTGAAGGGATACTAGAGTGTGTGTGAGAGAGGGAATCCCAGAGTGTGTGAGAATCACAGTGTCCCAGAATATGTGTGTGAGAGTCCGAGAGAGTGTGTGTGTGAGTCCCAGAATGTGTGTGTATGTTAGTCCCAGAGTGTGTGTGTGTGTGTGTGTGTGTGTGTGTGTGAGTCCCAGTGTGTGTGAGTCCCAGACTGTGTGAGAATCAGAGTCCCAGTGTGTGTGTGTGTGTGTGTGTGTGTGTGAGTCCCAGAGAATGTGTGTGTGTCCCAGAGTGTGTGTGTGTGTGTGAATCCCAGAGTGTGTGGGTGTGATTCCCAGTGTGTGTGTGTGAGAGAGAGTCCCAGAGTGTGTGTGTGAGTCCCAGAGTGTGTGAGAATCACAGTGTCCCAGAGTGTGTGTGTGAGTCGCAGTGTGTGTGTGTGTGCGTGTGTGTGGGTCCCAGAGTGTGTGTGTGTGTGTGAGTCCCAGTGTGTGTGTGTGTGAGAGAGAGAGTGAGTCTTAGAGTGTGTGTATGTGAGTCCCAGAGTGTGTGTGAGTCCCAGAGTGTGTGTGTGTGTGTGTGAGTCCCAGAGTGTGTGAGAATCAGTGTCCCAGTGTGTGTGTGAGTCCCCATGTGTGTGCGCGCGTGTGTGTGTGAGTCCCAGAGTGTGCGTATGTGTTAGTCCCAGAGTGCGTGAGAATCAGTGTCCTTGTGTGTGTGAGAATGAGAGTCCCAGTGTGTGTGTGAGAGTCCCAGCGCGCGCGCGTGTGTGTGTGTGTGTGTGTGAGTCCCAGCCTGTGTGTGTGTGTGTGTGTGTGTGTGAGTCCCAGCGTGTGTGTGTGAGTCCCAGCGTGTGTGTCAGTGAAGGGATACCAGAGTGTGTGTGAGAGAGGGAATCCCAGAGAGTCCCAGAGTGTGTGAGAGAGAGGGTTTCCCAGAGTGTGTGTGAGAGAGGGTATCCCAGAGAGTGTGTGTGTGTGTGTGAGTCCCAGTGTGTGTGTGTGTGAGTCCCAGTGTGTGTGTGCGTGTGTGAGTCCCAGAGTGTGTGTGTGTGTGTGTGAGTCCCAGCGTGTGTGTCAGTGAAGGGATACCAGAGTGTGTGTGAGAGAGGGAATCCCAGAGAGTTTGTGAGAATCACAGTGTCCCAGAATGTGTGTGTGAGAGTCCGAGAGTGTGTGTGTGAGTCCCAGAATGTGTGTGTATGTTAGTCCCAGAGTGTGTGTGTGTGTGTGTGAGTCAGTCCCAGTGTGTGTGAGTCCCAGAGTGTGTGAGAATCAGATTCCCAGTGTGAGAGTGTCCCAGTGTGTGTGTGTGAGTCCCAGCCTGTGTGTGTGTGTGTGTGTGTGTGAGTCCCAGCGTGTGTGTGTGAGTCCCAGCGTGTGTGTCAGTGAAGGGATACCAGAGTGTGTGTGAGAGAGGCAATCCCAGAGAGTCCCAGAGTGTGTGAGAGAGAGGGTTTCCCAGAGTGTGTGTGAGAGAGGGTATCCCAGAGAGTGTGTGTGTGTGTGTGAGTCCCAGTGTGTGTGTGTGTGAGTCCCAGTGTGTGTGTGCGTGTGTGAGTCCCAGAGTGTGTGTGTGTGTGTGTGAGTCCCAGCGTGTGTGTCAGTGAAGGGATACCAGAGTGTGTGTGAGAGAGGGAATCCCAGAGAGTTTGTGAGAATCACAGTGTCCCAGAATGTGTGTGTGAGAGTCCGAGAGTGTGTGTGTGAGTCCCAGAATGTGTGTGTATGTTAGTCCCAGAGTGTGTGTGTGTGTGTGTGAGTCAGTCCCAGTGTGTGTGAGTCCCAGAGTGTGTGAGAATCAGATTCCCAGTGTGAGAGTGTCCCAGTGTGTGTGTGTGTGTCCCAGAGTGTGTGTGTGTGTGAGTCTCAGAGAATGTGTGTGTTTGTGTCCCAGAGTGTGTGTGTGTGAGAGAGAGAGAATCCCAGAGTGTGTGTGTGTGTGTGTGTGTGTGTGTGTGTGTCCCAGAGTGTGTGAGAATCAGTGTCCCAGTGTGTGTGTGAGTCCCTGTGTGTGTGCGCGCGTGTGTGTGTGAGTCCCAGAGTGTACGTATGTGTGAGTCCCAGAGTGTGTGAGAATCAGTGTCCTTGTGCGTGTGAGAATGAGAGTCCCAGTGTGTGTGTGTGAGAGTCCCAGCGCGCGCACGCGCGTGTGAGTCCCAGCGTGTGTGTGTGTGTGTGTGAGTCCCAGCGTGTGTGTGTGTGAGTCCCAGCGTGTGTGTCAGTGAAGGGATACCAGAGTGTGTGTGAGAGAGGGAATCCCAGAGAGTCCCAGAGTGTGTGAGAGAGAGGGTTTCCCAGAGTGTGTGTGAGAGAGGGTATCCCAGAGAGTGTGTGAGAATCACAGTGTCCCAGAATGTGTGTGTGTGTGAGTCCGAGAGAGTGCGTGTGTGAGTCCCAGAGTGTGAAAATCACAGTGTCCCAGAGTGTGTGTGTGTGTGTGTGAGTCCCAGAGTGTGTGTTCGTCCCAGAGTGTGTGAGAATTAGAGTATGTGTGTGTGTGTGTGTGTGTGAGAGAGAGGGTTTCCCAGAGTGTGTGTGAGAGAGGGTATCCCAGAGAGTGTGTGAGAATCACAGTGTTCCAGAATGTGTGTGTGAGAGTCCGAGAGTGTGTGTGTGAGTCCCAGAATGTGTGTGTATGTTAGTCCCAGAGTGTGTGTGTGTGTGCGTGTGTGTGTGTGTGAGTCAGTCCCAGTGTGTGTGAGTCTCAGAGTGTGTGAGAATCAGAGTCCCAGTGTGTGTGTGTTCCAGAGTGTGTGTGTGTGTGAGTCTCAGAGAATGTGTGTGTTTGTGTCCCAGAGTGTGTGTGTGTGTGTGTGAGAGAGAAACCCAATGTGTGTGTGTGTGTGTGTGTGTGTGAGTACCAGAGTGTGTGAGAATCACAGTGCCCAGAGTGTGTGTGTGAGTCCCAGTGTGTGTGTGTGCGTGTGTGTGAGTCCCAGAGTGTGTGTGTGTGTGTGTGTGTAAGTCCCAGAGTGTGTGTGTGAGTCCCAGTGTGTGTGTGTGTGTGAGAGAGAGAGAGAGAGAGAGAGTCCTAGAGTGTGTGTGTGTGAGTCCCAGAGTGTGCGTATGTGTGAGTCCCAGCGTGTGTGAGAATCAGTGTCCTTGTGCGTGTGTGTGCGTCCCAGAGTGTGTGTGAGAATGAGTGTCCCAGTGTGTGTGTGTGAGTCCCAGCGCGCGCGCGCGCGTGTGTGTGTGTGTGAATTCCTCAGGGAATTTCTCACAATCGACCTCCCTCACTCAAACCCCCTCACTGGAACCCCGTCACTCGACCCCCATCTCTCCCCCTTTCTCCCCTCTCTCTCCCCGCTCTCTCTCCCTCACCCGCTTTCTGTCCCCCTCTCTTCCCACTCCTTCTCCCACTTTCCTCACCCTCCACCTCTCACTCCCTCCTGTCTCTCCCCACTCTCTCCGCGCTCTCTCACCCCCTCACTCTCCCCCAACAATATCCCCCTCTCTCTTCCACCCCTTCTCCCCCCACTATCTGCCCCCTCTCTCCCGCACTCTCTCCTCCTCTCTCCCCCTCTCTCCCTCACTATCCCCCTCACTCTTCCCCAACAGTCTCCCCCTCTCTCTTCCCCTTCCCTTTTGTCTCTCCCCTCTGTCTCCCCCTCTCCCTCTCTCTCCACACTCTCTCGCCTCTCTCACCCTCCCTTTCTCCTTTCTCTCTCCCCCTCTCCCTTGCCTCTTCTCCCTTGCCTCCTCTCCCTCCCTTCTTTTGCCCTCCCTCTCTTGCCCGTATGTCTCTGCCCCTGTCTCTGCCCCCTCTCTCTCCCCTCACTTTGTCACCTCACTCTCCCTCCCTCTCTCCCTTCCTCCCTCTCTCACCCTGTCATTCACTATCCTCTCTCTCCCCCATTCACTGCTCCCTCTCTGTCTCCCCTCTCTCAAACCCACACTTCCCCATCTCTCCACTTCTCTCCCTCCACCCCTTTTTCTCTCCCCTCTTTCTCTCTCCCCAATCTCCCCCTCTCTCTACCGTCTCCCTCTCACCACCTCTCTCTACCCCTCACTCTCTCTCCCCTCTCTGTTTCTCTTCACTAATTCTCTCCTCCACCTGTCACCTAACTTTCTCCCCTCTGTCTCACTCCCTCCCTCCCTAATCCTCTCCCTCCGCACTCTCTCCCCCACTGTCTCCCCCACTCTCTCTCCACTCTTTCCCCTCACTCAATCCCCCACTCTCTCTCTCCCCCACTCTCTCCCCACCTCTCTCTCCGCCTCTCTCTCCCCACCTCTGTCTCCCCCTCTCTCTCCCCCTATCTCCCCCTCTCTCTTCCCCTCTATCTCTCCCCCCTCTCTCTCCCCACTCTCCCCTCACTCTTCCCCTCGCTCTCCCCTCTCTCTCTCTACACCCTCTCTCACCCCTTCTCTCTACAGTCTCTCCCTATCCCGCTCACCTCCTCTCTCTACCCCTCATTCTCTCTATCCACCTCTCCCTCTCTTCACTAACTCTCTCCCCCACTCTGTCACCTAAATCTCTCCCCTCTCTCTCCGTCTCTCACTCCCTCCCTCTCTCACCCTCTCTCTCCCCTCTCTCTCCCCTATTTCCTCTTGTCTCTCCCCCTCTCTCTCCATCTCTCTATCCCCCCTCTCTTCCCCCTCTCCCCCTCTCTCTCGCTCTCACACCCCCCTCCATCTCTCCCTCTCCCCATCTCCCCCTCTCTCTCCCCGTCTCTCTCCCCACTCTCTCTCCCCTTCTCTCCACTTTCTCTCTCTCCCCCTCTCTCTCCCCCTCTCTCTCCCCCTCTCACTCCCCCTCTCTCTCCCCTCTCTCTCCCCCTCTCTCTCCCCCCTCTCTCCCCCTTTCTCTCCCCCTCTCTCCCTCTCTCTAACCCTCTCTCTTCATCTCTCTATCCCCACTCTCTCCCACCCTCCCCCCTCTCACCCTCTCTCTACCCCCCTGTTTCCCTCTACCCCTCTCCCCCTCTCTCTTTCCCGTCTCTCTCTCCCCCTCTCTCTCCCCCTCTCGCTCCCCTCTCGCTCTCCCCCTCTCTCTCCCCCTCTCTCTTTCTCCCCATCTCTCTCTTCCCCCCTCTCTCCCTTCTCTCTCACTCCCCTCTCTCTCTCCCCCTTTCTCTCCCCTCCTCTCCCCTCTCTCTCTCCCCCTTCTCTCACCCCCCCTCTCTCCACCCATCTCTCTCCACCCATCTCTATTTCCCCCCTCCCACTCTCTCTCCCCCTCAATGTCCCCTCTCTCCCCCTCTCTCTCTCACCCTGTCCCGCCCCCGCTCCCTCCCCCTCTATCTCCACCCCTTCTCACTCCACTCACTCCACTCTCTCCCGCTGTCCCCTCTCTCCCCGTCTCTCTCTCCCCGTCTCTCTCGTCGTCTGTCTCCCCCCTCTCTCCTCCCACGATTCCCTCCCTCTCCCCCCTCTCTTGCTCCATAAACTCTCACCATGCTCTCCCCCACTCGCTCTCCCCTCTCTCCCCCCTCTCCTCCTCTCTATCCCCTTCTCTCTCCCCCTCTCTCTCCCCCCTCTCCCTCCCTCCCCCTCTCTCTCCCCTAATCTTCCCCTCTCTCCCCGTTTCTCCACCCACTCTCTCTCCCCTCTCTCCCCCCTCTCTCCCACTCTCTCGCCTTCTCTCTCCACCCACTCTCTCCCCCTTTCTGTCCCCGTCTCTTCCTGTCTCTCTCCCCCTCTCTCCCCGCTCTATTCCCCCGCTCTCTCCCCGCGCTCTCAAACCTCTCTCTCCCAAAACCCTCAATCCCCCCTCACTCTCCCCCCCACTCTCTGCCCCCTCTCTATACCCCTCTCTCTACCGCCTCTATCTCTCCACGATTCTCTCTCTATCTCCCCCTCCCTCTCTGTCCCCCTCCCTTGCCCCCTCCCTCTCGCCTCTCTCCCTCTCCCCCTCACTCTCCCCGTCTCCCTTGCCCCTTCTCCATTGTCTCCTCTCCCTCCCCTCTTTCACCTTCCCTCTCTGCCCTCTCTCTCCCTCTACTCTGTCACCTCACTCTCCCTCCGTCTCTCCCTCCCTCCCTCTCTCACCCTATCACTCACTATCCTCTCTCTCCCCAAACTCTCTCTCCCCCTTTCTCTCCCCTTTCTCTCCCCCTCTTCCCATCTCTCGCCTCTCTCTCACCCCGTCTCTCTCCTCCCATTCTCTACCCCTCTCTCCCCTCTCTTTCCCACCTCTCTCACTCCCCCTCTCTCCCACCTCTCTCACCCCCCTCTCTCTCCCAAGTCTCTCACCCCCCCTCTCTCCCACCTCTCTTTCCCCATACTCTCTCTCCCCATTTCTCTCCCCTTTTCTCATTCCCTTTTTCACCCCTTTCTTTCACCTCTCTCCCACACACGCTGCCCCCTCCCTCTCCCCTCTCTCTCTCCGCCCTCTCTCTCCCCTCTCCCCCTCTCTCTTCCCCCTCTCTCTCATCCCCTCTCTCGCCCCCTCTGTCCTCGTCTCCCCCTCTCTCTTGCCCCACTCTCTCTTCCCATCTCTCTCTCTTCTCAAGCTCTCTCCCCTGACTCTGTCGCCTCACACTCCCTCCCTCTCTCTCACCCTCCCTCTCTCACTCCCTCCCACTTACTTTCCCCTCTCTCCCCCACTCACTCCCCCCTCTCTCCTCCACTCCCTCTCCACTCTCTCTCTCCCTCTCTCCCCCTCCCCGTCTGTCTACCCGTCTCTTTCTCCCCGTGTCTCTCTCTTGCCACTCTCCTCCCACCAATCCCTCCCACTCCCCCCTCTCTAGCTCCATACTCTCTCGCCACTCTCTCTCCCACTCTCTCCCCATCTCTCTCTTCCCCCCTCTCCCCTCTCTCTCCCCCTCTCTCTCCCCCTCTCTCTTTCTCCCCATCTCTCTCTTCCCCCTCTCTCTCCCCTTCTCTCTCTCTGCCCCTCTCTCTCTCCCCCTCTCTCTCCCCTCCTCTCCCCTCTCTCTCTCCCCCTTCTCTCACCCCCCCTCTCTACCCATCTCTCTCCACCTATATCTATCTCCCCCTCCCCCTCTCTCCCCCTCACTCTCCCCTCTCTCTCCCCTCTCTCTCACCCCGTCCCGCCATCGCTCCCTCTCCCTCTGTCTCCACCCCTTCTCACCCCACTCTCTCCCGCTCTCCCCCTCTCTCCCCGTCTCTCTCTCCCCGTCTCTCTCTCCCCGTCTCTCTCTCCCCGTCTCTCTCTCCCCGTCTCTCTCTCCCCGTCTCTCTCTCCCCGTCTCTCTCTTCGTCTGTCTCCCCCTCTCTCTCCTCCCACGATTCCCTCCCTCTCCCCCCTCTCTAGCTCCATAAACTCTCGCCATGCTCTCCCCCACTCGCTCTCCCCTCTCTCCCTCTCTCTC
Source organism: Chiloscyllium plagiosum (assembly GCF_037043375.1). Taxonomy (NCBI): domain Eukaryota; kingdom Metazoa; phylum Chordata; class Chondrichthyes; order Orectolobiformes; family Hemiscylliidae; genus Chiloscyllium; species Chiloscyllium plagiosum. Next base: position 32,991,553 of record NW_028270189.1, read on the forward strand.
CCCCTCTCTCTCCCCCTCTCTCTCTCCCCCTCTCTCTCCCCTAATCTCCCCCCTCTCCCCGTCTCTCCCCGTTTCTCCACACACTCTCTCTCCCCCTCTCTCGCCTTCTCTCTCCACCCACTCTCTCCCCCTCTCTCTCCCTCTCTGTCCCCGTTCTTCCCCGTCTCTCTCCCCCTCTCTCCCCGCTCTATCCCCCCGCTGACTCTCCCCGCGCTCTCAAACCTCTCTCTCCCAAACCCCTCAATCCCCCCTCACTCTCCACCTCACTCTGCGCCCCTTTTCTATACCCCTCTCTCTCTACTGCCTCTATCTTCCCCCTCTCTCTCCACGATTCTCTCTCTATCTCCCCCTCCCTCTCTGTCCCCCTCCCTTGCCCCCTCTCTCTCGCCTCTCTCCCTCTGCCCCTCACTCTCCCCGTTTCCCTTGCCCCATCTCCACTGTCTCCTCTCCCTCCCCTCTTTCACCTTCCCTCTCTGCCCTCTCTCTCCTTTTACTCTGTCACCTCACTCTCCCTCCGTCTCTCCCTCCCTCCCTCTCTCACCCTGTCACTCACTATCCTCTATCTCCCCAAACTCTCTCTTCCCCTTTCTCTCCCCCTCTCCCCATCTCTCGCCTCTCTCTCACCCCCTCTCTCTCCTCCCATTCTCTCCCCATCTCTCACCCCCTCTCCCCTCTCTCCCACCTCTCTCACTCCCCCTCTCTCCAACCTCTCTCACTCCCCCTCTCTCCCACCTCTCTCACTCCCCTCTCTCTCCCACCTCTCTCACCCCCCCTCTCCCACCTCTCTCTCCCCATTTCTCTCCCCTTTTCTCACCCCCTTTTCCACCCCTTTCTTACACCTCTCTCCCACACACTCTGCCCCATCCCTCTCCCCTCTCTCTCCTCCTCTCTCTCCCCTCTCCCCCTCTCTCTTCCCCCTCTCTCTCATCCCCTCTCTCGCCCCCTCTGTCCCCGTCTCCCCCTCTCTCTTGCCCCACTCTCTCTTCCCATCTCTCTCTCTTCTCAAGCTCTCTCCCCTGACTCTGTCGCCTCACACTCCCTCCCTCTCTCTCACCCTCCCTCTCTCACTCCCTCCCACTTACTTTCCCCTCTCTCCCCCACTCATTTCTCTCTCTTTCCTCCACTCCCTCTCCACTCTCTCTCCCCCTCTCTCCCCCTCCCCGTCTGTCTACCCATCTCTCTCTCCCCGTGTCTCTCTCCGCCACTCTCCTCCCACCATTCCCTCCCACTCCCCCCTCTCTAGCTCCATAATCTCTCGCCACTCTCTCTCCCACTCCCTCCTCTCTCTCTCTCGCCCCCTTTCTCCCCCTCCCATCTCTCTACCCATCTCTCTCTTCCCGGTCTCTCTCTCCCTCTCTCCTCCCACGATTCCCTCCCTCTCTCCCCTCTCTAGTTCCATACTCTCTCTCCACTCTCTCCCCGACTCTTTCCCGCCTCTCTCTCTCCTCTCCCCTCTCTCTCCCCGTTTCTCTCCCCTCTCTCTACCCCTCTCTCTCCCAGCGCTCTCCCCATCACTCTACCCCCCCTCTCTCCCCGTCCCCCTCTCTCTCCCTCCCCTCTCTCTCCCCCCTCTCTCTAACCCACAGTCTCCCCCACTCTCTCACCCCCACTCAGTTACCCCCGCTCTCTCATCCCACACTGTCTCCCTCTCTCTACCTCCCTCTCACCCCACTCACTCTTCTCCTCACTTTCCCCCTCCCTCTCCCCACACTCTCCCCATCTCTCTTCCCCCCTTTATCCCTCCTCTCTCTGCCCCTCTCTCTACTCCCCTCTCTCTCTACCCATCTCTCTCTTCCCCCTCGCTCTCCACGATTCTCTCTCTATCTCCGCCCACTCTCCCCCTTCCACATTCCCCCTCCGCCTCTCTGTCTCTCCCTTGGCCCCTCTCTCGCCTCTCTCTCTCCCCTCCCCCTCTCCATTGCCCTTCTCCCATGTCCCCTCTCCCTCCTCTCTTTCACCCTTCCTCTCTCGCCTCTCTCTCTGCCTCTCTCTTTGCCCTCTATCACTCCCTTCACTGTCACCTCACTCTCCCTCCCTCTCTCACTCCTTCCCTCTCTCACACCCTCCTTCTCTCCCTCCCTCCCTCCCTCTCTCACCCTATCACTCACTATCCTCCCTCTCCCAAACACTGCCTCCTCCCTCTCTGCCCCTTTCTCACCCCCTTTCTCTCCCCTTTCTCTCCCCCTCTCTAACCCCCTCTCACCCCCTATCCCTCGCCGCTCGCTTTCCCCTCTCTATCCCCTCTCTCCCACCTCTCTCATCCCCTCTCTCAGCCCCTCTATCTCCACCCTCTCTTTCCCCTCTCTCTCTCCCCCTCGCTCTCCCCATACTCTCTCTCCCCATTTCTCTCCCCCTTTCTCACCCCCTTTCTCACCCCTTCTCTCCCCCTCCCTCCCACTCTCTCTACCCCCTCTTGCCCTCTCTCTCACCTCTCTCTCACCCCCTCTCTCTCCTTCTCCCCCCCCTCTCTCTCCCCGTCTCTCTCCCCCTCTCTCCCCCTCACTGTACCCCCTCTCTCTCACCCTCCTCTCTTGTACCCCCCTCTCTCCCCCTCTCTCTCGTCCCCTGTGTCCCCCGTCTCCCCCTCTCTCTTGCCCCACTCTCTCTCCCCTCTCCCTCCCCATCGCTCACCCCCTCTCTCTACCCCTATCTCTCTCCCCATCTCTCTCTCTCTTCACTAGCTCTCTCCCCTTGCTCTGTCACCTCCCTCTCCCTCCCTCTCTCTCACCCTCCCTCTCTCACTCCCTTCCTCTTACTCTCCCCTTCTCTCCCCCCACTCACACCCCTCTCTCTCCCCACTCTTTCCTCTCTCTCTCCACCCCCTCCCCCTCCTCGTCTCTCTACCCATCTCTCTCTTCCCTGTCTCTCTCTCCCCCTCTCTCTCCTCCCACCATTCCTTCCCACTCTCCAACTCCATACTCTCAAGCCATTCTCTCCGCCACTCGCTTTCCTCTCTTTCCCCATCTCTCTCCCCTCTCTCTCCCCTCTCTCTCCCCCTCTCTCACCCTCCTTTCTGTCCCCCTCTCTCCCCCTCTCTCCCCCTCTCTCCTCCTCTCTCCACCCTCTCTTCCACTCTCTCCCACCCTCTTGCTCCCCCTCTCTCTTCCCCCACTCTCCCCCCGGCGCTCTCATACCCGCTCTCTCAACCCCCTGTCTCCTTCTCACTCTATCTCTCTACCTCTCTCTCACCCTACTCACCCTCCCCCTCACTCTTCACCCTTTCTCTTTCCCCTTTGTCCCTCCTCTCTCTGCCCTCTCTCTCTCTCGCCCCTCTCTCCCCTCTCCCTTGCCCCTTCTCCCTTGCCTCCTTTCCCTCCTCTCTTTCGCCCTCCCTCTCTCTGCCCCTCTCTCTGCCCCCTCTCTGTCCCTTCACTCTATCACCTCACTCTCCCTCCATTTCTCACTCCCTCCCTCTCTCACACTATCACCCACTATCTGCTCGCTCCCCCACTCACTACCCTCTCTCTCTCCCACTCTCTCAACCCCACACTCTGCCACTCCACTTCTACCCTCCACACATCTCTCTCTCTCCCCCCTCTCTCTCCTCCTCGCTCTCCCCCTCTCTCGCCCTCTCTCTCTTCCCCTCTCCCTCCCATACTCTCACCTACCTTTCTCCCCTCCCCCTCCCCGTCTCTCTTCCCCTCTCTGTCTCTCTACCAACTCTCTCTCTCTTCCCCTTCTCTCCACCCCTCCTCTCACCCCACTCTCCCTCTCTCCCCTCTTTCTCTCTCCCCTCCTCTTTCCCCACCTCTCGCCCGCCTCTCTCCCCCTCACTCTACCGTCTCTCTCTCTCTCTCACCCCCCGTCTCTATACCTCTCTCTCTACCCCCCTCTCCACCCCACACACTCTCGCTCCCTCTCTCTCTTCACTAACTCTCTTCCCCACTCTGTCACCTAACTATCTCCCCCTCTCCCACTCTCTCCCTCCCTAACCCTCTCCCTCGCCCACTCTCTCCCCCCACTCTCTCCCCCTCTCTCTCCTCCTCTCTCCCTCTCTCTCTCTCACCCTCTCTCTCCCTCCACTTTCTGCCCCCTCTCTCTCCGCACACTCTCCCCTCTCTCTCCCCCCTTCTCTCCCACTCCCCTTCTCACACCTCCCTCTCCCCCTCTCTCTCTCTACACCCTCTCTCACCTCCCTCTCTGACCCTCTCTCTACCCCGTTCACCCCTTCTCTCTACCCCTTAATCGCTCTCCCCTCTCTCTTCAGTAACTCTTTCCCCCCACTCTGTCACCTAAATCTCTCCCCTCTCTCTCCCTCTCTCACTCCCTCCATTTCTCCCCCTCTCACTCTCTCCTCTCTCTCCCCTACTGTCTTTCCCCACTCTCTCCCCCACTCTCTTCCCCTGCTCTCACCCACATCTCTCTCTCTCCTCTCTCTGTCTCCCCTTCTCTGCCACCCTCCCCCTCTCTCCACAAACTCTCTCTCCCCCTCCCTCTCTCACCCTCTCACTCTATCCCTCTCTCTCCCCACACTCTCCCCCAATCTCCTTCCCCCTTTCTCTCCCACCTTTCTCTGACCCCTCTCCCCCCACATGCACTCTTCACCACCCTCACCCCCTTCTCACCACCTCTATCTCACCCCTCTCTGTCACACCCACTCTCACACCCTCTCTCTCATCCCCTCTCTCACAACTTCTCTCTCTCCATCTCACCAACTCTCTCACTCCCTCTCTCTCAACCCGCTCTCTCACAACCTCTCTCTCACAACCTCTCTCTCACACCCTCTCTTACAGTCTCTCTCTCCCACCCTCTCTCTCGCCGCTCTCTCTTCACGTCTCTCTCCCCCTCTCACTCCATCTCTCTCATCCCCTCTCTCTCATCCCTCTCTCTCACACTCCCTCTGTCTCTCCATCTCTCCCCCTCACGCCAACCACACACTCCCTTTTCTCTCCCCCTCTCTTCTCGTCTCTCTCCAGCTCTCTCTGCCCCTTCTCTCTCTTCCCCCCTCTTACCCCCTCTCTCCCCCTCTCTCCCCTCTCTCGTACCCCCTCTCTCGCCCCCACTTTCCCCTCTCTCGTACCCCCTCTCTCGCCCCCTCTCTCTCTCGCCACCACTCTCTCGCCCCCTCTGTCCCCCCCGTCTTCCCCTCTCTCTTGCCCCACTCTCTCTCCCCTCTCCCTCCTCCATCGCACACCCCCTCTCTCTACTCCTCTCTGTCCCTATCTCTCTCTCTTCGATACCTCTCCTCCCTTACCCGACCACCTCACTCTCTCCCCTCTCCCCCTTTCTCACCCCCTCTCTCACACCAGCTCTCTCACACCCTCTCTCACACCCTCTCTCTCACAATCCCTCTCTCACACCCTCTCTCTCACACCCTCTCTCTCCCCGCTCTCTCCACCTCTCTCTCCCACTCTCACCCCATCTCTCACCCACTCTCTCTCACTCCCTCTCACTCACCCTCTCTCTCTCACACCCTCTCGCTCACACCCTCTCTCACACACCCTCTGTCTCCCCCTCTCTCTCCCCTCTCTCCCCCTCACGCCAAACTCTCTCGACCCTCTCTCTCCCCAAACTCTCTCTACCCCTTTCTCTCCCCCTCCCCGTCTCTCTCCCCCTCTCTCTTCCCTCTCTTGCCCCCTCTCTCCCCTCTCTCTCCCCTCTCTCTCGCCTCCTCTCTCTTCATTCATCTCTCTCCACCCACCTCTCTCTCTCCCTCTCTAGCCACAAACGCTGTCTCCCCCTTTCTCTCTCCCCATCTCTCCCCAAACTCTCTCTCCCCCTTTCTCTCCCCCTCTCTCCCCCTTTCTCTCCTCCTCTCTCCCCCTCTCTCTGCCCCCTCTCTCTGCCCTTCTCTATGCCCCTCTCTCACCACACTCTCTATTCAATCATCTCTCTCCACCCACTTCTCTCTCTCTCTCCCCCTCTCTCCACTCTCTCTCCACCCCTCTCTCCACACTCTTTCTCCACCTCTCTCTCCACCCTCTCACTCGCCCTCCCTCTCTCCCCCTCCTCGTCCCCTCCCTCTCTCCCCCTCCCCTCACTCTCTCTCTTCTCTTTCTTCCTCTCTCCCTCCCTCCTTTCTCTCCCTCCCTCCTTTCTCTCCCTTTCTCTTCCCCATTCTCTCCCCTTTCTCCCCACTCTCCCCAACCCCCTCTCTCCCCTCCCCTCTCCCCTCTCACCCCCTCTCTCACATCCTCTCCCACACAATCTTTTACACCGTCTCTCAGACTGTCTCTCACACACTCTCTCTCCTCCTCTCTCTCCTACTCTGCCCCCTCCCTAACCTCTCTCTCCACTGTCTCTTCCCAAACTCTCTCTCCCAACTCACTCTCCCACCTCTCACTGCCACCTCTCTCCCCTTTCTGTCTCCCACCTTTTTCTCTCTCCCCTCTCTCTCCCCACTCTCTCTTCCCCCTCTCTCTACCCCGCACTGTCTGTCTCCCACACTCACTCTAACCCCGTTTCTCTACCCTCCCTCTCCCCTCGCTTCCCACCTCTCTCTCTCCCCTCCCAAACTCCCCTCTTTCCATCTCCCATCTCTCCATCTCTCCTCCATCCATCTCGCCTCTCTCTCTCCTCTCTCTCTCTTTCCACTCTCTCTCTCCCTCCCTCTCTCTATCGCCTCTCTCTCCCTCCACTCTCTCTCCCCCCTCACTCCATTCCCTCTCTGTCTCCCCGCTCTCTTACTCTGCTCTCTTACTCCACTCTCTTACCACAGTCTCTCTCCCCCCTCGCCCCCCATTCTACCCCCACACTCCCTCAGTCTCCCCACCAACTCCGCCCCCCCACTTGGCTCCCAATATCTCCAAATCACTTTCTCCTCCTCACTTTCTCCCCCTCACTCTCTCCCCCTCACTCTCTCCCCGAATCTCTCCCCGAATCTCTCCCCCACTCTCTCCCCCACTCTCTCCCCCTCTCCCCCCTCTCTCTCCACTCTCTCCTCCTCTCCCCCCTCTCTCTTCCCCTCTCTCTTTCCCCCTCTCTCTCCCCATCACTCTCTACTCGTCTCTCCCTCTCCCCATCTCTCTCACCCCTCTCCCACCCCTGTCTCTATCCCACTCTCTCTGTCCCCCCCACTCTCTATCCCCCTCTCTCTCTGTCCCCCTCTCTCTGTCCCCCTCTCTCTGTCCCCCTCTCTCTGTGCCCCTCTCTCTGTGCCCCTCTCTCTGTCCCCCACTCTCTGTCCCCCACTCTCTGTCCCCCCACTCTCTGTCCCCCACTCTCTATCCCCCCACTCTCTGAACCCCTCTCTCTCTGTCCCCCTCCCTCTGCCCCATTCTCTCTGTTCCCCTCTCTCTGTCCCCTCTCTCTGCCCCTCTCTCCGTGCCCCTCTCTCTGTCCCCCCACTCTCTGTCCCTCCACTCCCTGTCCCCCCACTCTCTGACCCCCTCTCTAATCCCCTCTCTCTGCCCTCCTCTCAGTCCCCCCTCTCTCTGTCACACTCTCCCTGTCCCCCTCTCTCTGTGCCCACTCTCTCTACCCCGCACTGTTTGTCTCCCCCTCTCACTCTAACCCCTTTTCTCCACCCTCTCTCTCTCCCCTCTCTTCCCACCTCTCTCCCCTCCCAAACTCCCCTCTCTCCATCTCCCATCTCTCCATCTCTCCTCCCTCCATCTCGCCTCTGTCTCCTCTCTGTCTCTTTCCATCTCTCTCTCACCCCCTCTCTATCGCCTCTCTCTCAATCCCCACTCTCTGTCCCTTCCCTCACTCCATCGCCTCTCTCTCTCCCCGCTCTCTTACTCTGCTCTCTTACCCCGTTCTCTTACCAAAGTCTATCTCCCCTCTCCCCCATTCTCCCCCCACTCTCCCCCCACATTCCCCACTCACTCACCCCACCCACTCTCCTCCCCACTCTCCCCCAACTCTCCCTCCAATATTTCCCCTCACTCTCTCCCCTTCACTCTCTCCCCATCACTCTCTCGCCACACACTCTCCCCCTCTCTCCCCAACTCTCTCCCCCACTCTCTCCCCCACACTCTACCACCACTCTCTCCCCCTCTCTCTTTCCCCATCTCTCTTTCCCCATCTCTCTCACCCCTCTATCTGTCCCCCTCTCCCTGTCGCCCTCCCTTTGTCCCCCATCTCGGTACCCCCACTCTCTGCGATCCACGCTCTGAACACTTCTATCTCCCCCCCCGTCCCCGCACTCTCTCCCTCCTCTGTCCCCCTCTCTCTACCACCTCACATGACCTCTTCCTCTCCCTCTCTCTACCACCACTCTCTCCCCCTCTCTCTTTTCCCATCTCACTTTCCCCATCTCTCTCTCCCCCTCTCTCCCTCTCCCCATCTCTCTCACCCCTCTATCTGTCCCCTTCTCCCTGTCCCCCTCTCTTTGTCCCCCATCTCCGTACCCCCACTCGCTGCGCCCCACGCTCTGAACCCTTCTATCTCCCCCCCGGCCCCGCGCTCTCTCCCTCTCTCTGTCCCCCTCTCTCTGTCCTCGCTCTCTCTGTCTCCCCCTCTGTCCCCCGACTCTCTGTACCCCTTCTTTGCCCCCTCTTTGTTCCCCCCTCTGTGCACCCTCTCTGTCCCCGCATTCACTGTCCCCCACTCTCTGTCCACTCTCTCTGTCCCCCCACTCTCTGTCCCCCTCCCTCTGTCCCCCCACTCTCTGTCCCCCTCCCTCTGTTCCCCCACTCTCTGTCCTCCCACGCAATGTCACCCCCCCCTGTCCCCCTCTCTCTGCCCCCCACGCTCTTCCCCCCCACTCCCCGACCCCTGTCTGTCCCCCTCTCTGTCCCGCTCTCTCTGTCACCCCTCTCTCTGTACCCCCACTCTCTGTCCCCCCTTTCTATCCCCATCTCTCCCCCTCTCTCTGTCCCCCTCTCTCTACCCTCACTCTGTTCCCCTCTCTATCCACCCTCTCTGTCCCCATTCTCTGTCCCCCACTCTCTATCCCCCTCTCTCTCTATCCCCCTCTCTCTCTGTCCCCCCTCTCTGTCCCCGCCTCTCTGTCCCCCCCTCTCTGTCCCCCTCTCTCTGCCCCCCCCTCTGTCCCCCTCTCTCTCTGTCCCCCTCTCTCTGTCCCCCTCTCTCTGTCCCGCTATCTCTGTCCCCCTCTCTCTATCCCCACTCTCTGTCCCCCCACTCACTGTCCTCCTCTCTGTCCCCCTCTCTCTTTCCCCTCTCTGTCCCCCCTCTCTTTCCCACCCTCTCTCTGTCCCCCCACTCTCTGTCCCCCCACTCTCTGTCCCCCAAGTCTCTGTCCCCCCACTCTCTGTCCCTCCACTCTCTGTCCCCCACTCTCTGTCCACCTCTCTCTCTCTGTCCTCCCTCTCTCTGTCCCCCACTCTCTGTCCGTCCTCTTTCTGTCCCCCTCTCTCCCCATCTCTCTGTCCTCACTCTCTCTGTCCCACTCTCGCTGTCCTTCCTCTCTATACCCCTCTCTATGTCCCCCCTTACCCCTCTCTCTTACCCCCTCTCTCTGTTTCCTCTCTCTCTGCCCCCCTCTCTCTGTCCCCTCTCTCTCTGCCCTCTCTCTCTTTCCCCCTCTCTGTTTCCTCTCTCCCTCTCTCTGCCCCATTTCTCTGTCCCCACTGTCTCCCTCCCCTCTCCGTACCCCTCTCACTCTGTTCCCCCCTCTCTCTGTCCCCCTCTCTCTGTATCCGCTTTCTGACACCCCTCTCTGTCCCTAACTCGCTGTCCCTAACTCTCTGTCTCCCTCTCTCTGTCCCCCTCTCTCTGTGTCCCACTCTCTCTATCCCCTCTCTCTGCCCCCTCTCTCTGTCCCGCACCCTCTGTCCACCCACTCGCTCTGTCACCTCTCTCTGTCCCCTCTCTCTGTCCCCTCTCTCTGTCCTCCCTCTCTCTGTCCCCCCTCGCGCTCTCTGTCCCCTCTCTCTCTGCCCCCCAGCCTCCCTCTCTGTCACCCTCTCTCTCTATCCCTCTCTCTGTACATCCCTCTCTCTGTCCCCCTTCATTTTCCCCCTCTAACTCTGTCCCCTCCTTCTCTGCCTCCTCTGTCTGTCCTCCCTCTCTCTGCACCCTCGCATTATCCCCTCTCTATCCCCTTTCTATCCCCTCTCTCTATGCCCCTTCTCTATCCTCCTCTTTCTGTCCCCATCTCTCTGTCCCCCCTCTCTCTCCTCCCTCTCTCTGTCCCCTCTCTATCTCTGTGTCCCCTCTCTAACCCTCTGTCCCCCCCTCTCTGTCCCCCCCTCTCTGTCCCCCCTCGATCGCTCTGTCCCCCCTTTCTGTACCCCCTCTCTGTCCCTATCTCTCTCTTCCCCTCTCTCTGTCCCCCTCTCTCGATCCCACCTCTCTCTATTCCCTCTCTCTCTCTGCCCCTCCTCTGTGTCCCCCTCTCTCTGCCCCACTTCTCTCTGTCCCCTCGCTATCTCTCTGTCCCCTCTGAATCTCCCTGTCCCCCGTCTCTCTCTCCCCCTCTCTCTCCACCCTCTGTCGCTCTCTTTCTCTCTGTCCTCCCTCTCTCTGTCCCCCTCTCTATCTATCTCCCTCTCTCTCTGTCCGCCCTCTTTCTGTCCCGCACCCACTGTCCCCCCACTCTCTCTGTCCCCCCACACTCTCTGTCCCCACTCTCTCTGTCCCCCCTCTCTGTCCCGCACCCACTGTCCCCCCACTCTCTCTGTCCCCCCACACTCTCTGTCCCCACTCTCTCTGTCCCCCCTCTCTGTCCCGCACCCTCTGTCCCCCAACTCTCTCTGCCCCCCTCTCTCTGTTCCCCTTCTCTCTGTCCCCGTCTCTCTGTCCCCCATTTGTCCCCCTCTCTCTGTCCCGCACCCTTTGTCCCCCCTCTCCCTTTCGCCCGTCTCTCTGTCCCCCCTCTGTCCCCTCGATCTCTCTGTCCCCCGCCTTCTGTCCCCCTCTCTGTCCCTATCTCTCTGTCCCCCTCTCTCTGTCCTGCACCCTCTGTTCACCACTCTCTCTGTACCCCCCCTCTGTCCCGCACCCTCTGTCCCCCCTCTTTCGTTCTCGTCTGTCTGTCCTGCCTCTGTACCCCCTCTGTCTGTCAGCCCTCTGTCTACTCTTCATCTCTGTCCCCCTCTCTCTCTGTCCTCCTCTCTCTGTCCATTCTCTCTCTGCCACCCTTCTCTGCCCCCCCTGCCCCCGCTCTCTGCTTCCCCTCTTTCCGTCATCCCCTCCCTCTCTGTACCCCCCACTCTGTCCTCCCAATTTATGTCCCCCCCTCTCTCTGACCCCTTCTTTCTCCCACGTCTCTCTGTCCCCGGCTCTCTGTCGCCCCCTCTGTCCCCCTTTTTGTCAGCCTTCTCTCTTTGACCCCCTCTCTCTGCACCGCTCTCTCTGCCTCTCTCGCTGTCTCCCCTCTCTCTGTCCCCTCTCTCTGTCCCCGTCTCTGACGCTCCTCTCTCTGATGCCCCTCTCTCTGTCCCCCCTCTCTTTCTGTCCTCCACCCCTCTGTCCCCCCGCTCTGTCCCTTCCCTCTCTGCACCCCTGCCCCTCTCTGTCCCCCCTCTGTCCCCCGTCTCCCCTCTCTCCATCTCCCCACTCTCTGTTCCCCTCTCTCTGACCCCTCTATCTCCCCCTTTCTCTGCCCACCTCCCTCTGTCCCGCGCTCTCTGTCCCACTCTCTCTGTCCACCCGCTCTCTATTCCCCCCTCTCTGTTCCCCCCTCTCTGTTGCCCCCTCTCTGTCCCCCGTCCCCCTCTCATTATGTCCTCCCCTATTTCTCTCTCTCCCTCTCTCACCTTATCTCTCCCTTGCCCCCCCTCTCTCCCTGCTCCTTCACTCTCTCTCCACCTTCTCTCATCCTCGATCCCCCTACCGCAGTCTCTCTTTCTCCCCACGTCACTCTGTTTCTCTCTGACTAAATATCTCTTCCTCCTGCCCCTCCATCTCTCTCTGACACACTCTGTCTCCCTGACGCATCTCTCTCTCTCTGATCCAGAGACTGGGGGGTGGTGTGGGGTGGTTGGTGCTGTGGCTGAATGTGGTTGGAGGGGTGGTTGCCAGATGATACAGAGATGTGGGAGGTGGAACGAGGGGGGAAATGGGGTAGAAACGGAATTGCAGGAGGGAGACAGACGGCAGGAGAGAGAGAGAGTGTGCAGGGGAGGGGGGAGAGGCAAGAGTTGAGGCAGGTGGAGAAACCAGGGTTAGGTGTGTGAGAGAGAGAGAGGAGTGGAAGAGGGAGTGTGAAAGGCAGAGGTGGTGAGAAAGAGAGAGTGTGCAGAGAGAGAGAGGGAGAGAAATGAGGAGAAAGAGTAGGGGAGAGGAAATGGGGAGGCCAGGTTGGAGTGGGGGGACAGAGGGAGTTAAACCCAGCTCCTGAGCTCAGAGACCGGTCCCTTCCCCTTCCTGAGTTCCAGGACTTGGGGCTGAGTCTGTCTCTCTCCAGCTCAGCGTCTCTAACACAAAGACACACAACAACATCGGTCACTCTGCTGCTCAGCACGCTTTAATGTACATTTTTATTGTTTACAAATGGAAGTGATGGATACAGTCAGTGGGATGGTGCCTTTTCTCACCGGCTCCTGAGTTGTGAGAAACATTGAAATGTTTCCCTGTAACCCCCTTGTGGGACAAGGATGGACAAACCAGCGCTACCCTCAGTCTGTTACCATAGCGACAGGCTGCTCCATCACTGAAACACTGAACTGAAATGAGAAAATCCCGGATGGATTGATTAATGAGGGAATTTGATGGATGGATGGATTTGGGTGAAGGGATATTTCAGCACATTCTTCAGCTGCTGCCTGAACTTAGTCTGGGTCACGGCATAAATCGCGGTGTTTGTGCAGCAACTGAGGAGCTGCAGCATGAAGCCCAATTCCAGTACAAAGTCATGGAGATACACAGACTGATACCCAATATAATACATCCGACTCCATATAGAATACAGCATTAATGTTGACCATAACAAGATGAAATTGGCCGAGATCACAAACAGTAAAAGGATGGATTTTTTTCGGTTTCCCATTTCAGTGTCAGACTGAGCGTCCCCATTGGTGTGAGCGCGGAGTCTCCTGCGGGCTCTGCTGGTCACTACAATGTGTCTGACGGTGAGAACATTGAGCAGCAGAATCAGGAGAAATGGGACACACGGGGTTAGAATGTGGTGGAGGAACTCGATTGTGACCCAGACTCTGGAGGATAGACCAGCGTCTGTTACATCACAAAACCAGGGCTGGTTCCCCAGGTAATACCCAGCCGAGAGCATAAAATACCAGGAAATGTTCTTTAAACAGCTCAGCACAGTCACTGCTCCCAGAACCACAGCCGCCGTCTTCTCACTGCAATATTTACTTTTCAGCTTCTGGCAACAAATGGCCACAAACCGATCAAAGGTGAAAGTGACGGTGAACCAGACAGAGCAGTCAGTGGCTGCATAAAGCAGGACGGCATGGATATTACACACGCGGACATAGTACAGGAAATAAAACTGTTCCCGATAAACAATGGGAATGTGTCTCAGGATCAGGTCGAGGATAATGACCAGGAGATCCGCCGCTGCCATGGCCCCCAGGTAACGTCTGACACATGGAGACAATCCACAATCTTATATAAAGCAGGACGTAGATGGTCACTACGTTAGCTGTGAGGAAGGAAAACAAACCCATTATCCATCAGCCTGGAGGCTAAGGGACCCGTTTGATCGGGGACCCAGTGAGATTTTCAAATGTGTCCCTGTATTCAGGGATTTATTAAAATAACTGGAGCTGGAATAACAATTGGGAAGGTCGGAATTACTGACAAAAATGTGACATAAACCACAAGAAACCCTCCCTCCCCAAACACACAGAGACACATCCATAAGGACAGATGGTTTCTAGAACATTCCCACACACTTGATCACTCGAGAGCAGACACAGGTCAGTCCTTCCCAGTTCCTAATACGGAGGGTGGAAACGTTGCTGTCCTGAAGGATTATCTCCCAGTTTCCTGAAGACAAATGGAGTTTGGCAATTCCTGTATTTCGGTCTAAGTTGTGTTCGATTCTGTGTCGGGAAGAAATGTAAACGCAGGGAAAACGCATTCACCCCTTTAACTGCCTGAGGGGCCTTCGGAACAGTGTCTCCTTCTCCCTGGAACGGGATCTCTTCCCTCGGGATCTTATCGTTTGTTCAATTCACTGACGTCCGGCCGTTCACAAACAATGTCAGGGACAGAACGTTCCGGGGGATGTCAGTTATAGAATGTCAGGGACAGAACGTTCCGGGGAATGTCAGTTATAGAATGTCAGGGACAGAACGTTCCGGGGAATGTCAGTTATAGAATGTCAGGGACAGAACGTTCCGGGGAATGTCAGTTATAGAATGATAGGGACAGAACGTTCCGGGGAATGTCAGTTACAGAATGTCAGGGACAGAACGTTCCGGGGAATGTCAGTTATAGAATGTCGGGGACAGAACGTTCCGGGGAATGTCAGTTATAGAATGTCAGGGACAGAACGTTCCGGGGAATGTCAGTTACAGAATGTCAGGGACAGAACGTTCCGGGGAATGTCAGTTATAGAATGTCGGGGACAGAACGTTCCGGGGAATGTCAGTTATAGAATGTCAGGGACAGAACGTTCCGGGTAATGTCAGTTATAGAATGATAGGGACAGAACGTTCTGGGGAATGTCAGTTATAGAATGATGGGGACAGAACGTTCCGGGGGATGTCAGTTATAGAATGTCAGGGACAGAACGTTCCGGGGAATGTCAGTTACAGAATGTCGGGGGCAGAACATTCCGGGGAACCCCTTGACTTGTCCATCCCTTTTCCCCACTACCCACCCCACCAACATGATGCACTGTGCCTGGGTACACTGTAACATTAATGGGGTGAGAGACCGAGGGTACAATCTCAGGAATGGGAACTAAAGGCATTGCCAGATCAGCTGAAATGGTTAGATATACCACATTCTCAATCCACCTCACAGAACCAGCCCAGACACCATACACCCAGAGGAGATATCTGTTCACTGTGGAACACTGTGTAGACCAGGCCAGTGTACTGCTCAGTACAAACCAGCATTCTGTCCAGATTCATCCATTGCACTGTTCAATACAATCCAGCGATCTGTCCAGAGTGGAACACTGCGCAGACCACAGCAGTGCATTGATCTATAAACCCTGACCATATGTCTGTCCATCACTGGGAGCTGTGAAGACACTAATGTGTGAACCTGAAACATCATTGCAGTATCTATAAACCTCAACCAGAATGACTGACCAGCACAGCGACCTGTGCAGTGATCACCCGTGAATTAATTTGCAAACCTGGAGCAGTTACCCTCCCAACATGTAGGACTGTGTATCCCATCCCAGTCCATTGATCTGCAACGCAGGAGCACTTACACTCCCAGCATGTAGGACTGTTTACAGAACCCCAGTGCATTGATCTGTAAACCAGGAGCAGTTACCCTCCCAGCATGTAGGGCTGTGTACACCAAACCAGGGCATTGATCTGTAACCCAGGAGCAGTTACCCTCCCAGCATGTAGGGCTGTGTACCCCACCCCAGTGCATTGATCTGTAACCCAGGAGCAGTTACCCTCCCAGCATGTAGGGCTGTGTACCCCAAACCAGGGCATTGATCTGTAACCCAGGGGCAGTTACCCTCCCAGCATGTAGGGCTGTGTACCCCACCCCAGTGCATTGATCTGTAACCCAGGAGCAGTTACCCTCCCAGCATGTAGGGCTGTGTACACCAAACCAGGGCATTGATCTGTAACCCAGGAGCAGTTACCCTCCCAGCATGTAGGGCTGTGTACCCCACCCCAGTGCATTGATCTGTAACCCAGGAGCAGTTACCCTCCCAGCATGTAGGGCTGTGTACCCCAAACCAGGGCATTGATCTGTAACCCAGGGGCAGTTACCCTCTCAGCATGTAGGAGTGTGTACCCCACCCCAGTGCATTGATTTGTAAACAAGCAGCAGTTAGCTTCCCAGCACGTAGGACGTTGCACCCGACCCCAGCACAATGATCACAAAACCAAGAGTAGTTACCCTCCCAGCATGTAGGAGTGTGCACACCACCCCACTGCATTGTTCTGTAAACCAGGAACTCCCAGAATGTAGGACTGTGAACACCACCCCAGTACAATGATCTGTAAACCAGGAGCAGTTACCCTCCAGCATGTAGGACTGTGTACCCCACCCCAGTGCATTGATCTGTAAACCAGGAGAAGTTACCCTCCCAGCATGTAGGACAGTGTACACTACCCCAGTGCATTGCTCAGTAACACTGTGTTAGATCCCTGCCCAGCGTGGGGAAACTTGGAGCCCATGCTAAAAGTGACAGGGTTTGAACATCACTGCTACAGAGAGATGGAGGGTGATTCAATTTAAATACCACCACATGGGAGGGGTTTGGGAAATATACAGAGATGGGGGATACTGAGAGACAGTGTCAAGGAAGGATATGTTCCCAGGTTGCAGAATGCTGAAGTGTAGACACTTCGATAGCATCCTGTAACATGAGCCAGTCTTCCCAGGAAAGATGGGGAAAAGGGATATTGGTGTGAGGTCAGCTGCTGTGTGGTTTTGAAATTACGTTCATGTAATTTTGATGTGTCTTTTTGAAACAGTATATTGCTGTAGAGTTGGGTTAGGGTAATAAGCAGTTAAGAGAAATGGGGTCTCAGAGTTGTGAATAGTTGATGTAAAATGTTCAGTTTCAGAGTTAAAATAATCAATTGATGGTTTTATTTAAACAGTGGAATTTGGGAGTTCTCTGTCACTCATATTTTAACAGTTTACAAGGCAAATTGAGCATTTCTTTATGTTTAGTTTAAATTACCAGATGAGCCCAATGCCGTGTCCTAACAATTCCTGTGTGTGTATCTGTGTGTCTCTGTGTGGGGCAGGTCTGGCAGGCTCTGTGGTTCTTAAAGTGATACAATGCCACCCTCTGCTGGCCTACCTAATTAATTTATGTCCTACCGTGTCGAATGCTTTCGCCAGGTCTATAAAGACCACCGCGAGATTTTTCTTCCTTTTCTTAACACCTTTCATACTGTTCTCAAGGATTTTGATGTTCTCCTCACACCCTGAGATACCGGACATAAATCCCTTTTGACGTTTATTTATTATTATTACTTTGTTAAGCCTACCCGCTACGATTTTAGTAAAAAGTCTGAGCAGGATTGGCCCAATTGTTATTGGCCTCCAGTTGTCTATATCCTTGAGTTTATCCTCACTGCTCACCTTTGGGATTACAACTGTTCTACTCATTTTTAACCTATCTGGGATCCTACCACTTTGTAGCCAAATGCTGTCAATTCTAGGCCGTATTGAATTATCTTTATTAAAACCTTTAATAATCTCCCTTAACGTTACCCCATCAGGTCCTGTGGCGGTGTTTACATCCATCGCCCTTAAGGCCTGATCGACTTCTTCCACCGTCACAGGACCCAACAGAGCAACGTCCAGGGATTCCTCCCCTTGATTTTTGTATTTGGCGAATCCCCTTAGACTATTCTGCACAGACATTGGCAGAGGGTGAAAACCAACAGGGATTCATTCAGAGAGGGGGAGGGAGAGGGCAGCTGCTCACAGCACCATCCAAATTGATGTCTTATCCATGGACTGATCTAAATGTCCTTCAAACATTGTAACTGTCCCCGCTTTCACCACTTCCTCTGGAAGTTCATTCCACGCCCAAGCCAGATTCTGTCTAACACAATTACCTCTCATGACTTTTGTAAATCTTTTTCCTCGCACCTTAAAATATCCCTCAGTTTTGAACCCCCAATTCTAGGGAAAAGACATCAGCTCTTTAGCTTATCTGTACCCTTCATTATTTTATAAACCTGTGTAAAGTTACCGCAGAATCTCATATTCTTCAGTGAAAAAAAGTCTCATAGCTCACTCCCTCCATTCCCAGCAACATCCAGGTTAATCTCTTCTGAACCCTCTCCAGCTTAATAATACAAACGTCAGTAATATCAAATATTGAATAGTCAAGGCATTTTCTAATGGTACGGGGAGTCCAAAACGAGAGGACATAGTTTTAAGGTGAGAGGGGAAACATTTAAAAGTGACCTAAGGGGCAGCTTTTTCACCCAGAGGGTGGTGTGCCTATGGAATGAAAGGGCAGGATGATCAGACTGGACACAGTATTCCAGAAGGGGTCTCACCAATGAACTGTACAACCACAACATGACGTTCCAATTCTGATAATCAAAGGTATGACCTATGAAGACAAGTGTTTTAAACACCTTCTTAACCACACTATCTATATGAGATGCAAATTTTAAAGAATTGAACCTGACGGCCTAGGTCTCTGTCCTACAACACTGCCAAAGGCTCTACTTTTAATTTTATAGGTCCTGTTCTTGTTTGATTTACCAAATCCAATACCTCGCATTCATCCAAACTAAACTCCATCTGCCACCCCTCAGCCCAGTGTGTGATATTACTGCCACCTCACCCGCCCCCTTCAATTTTAAAATGCCCATCACTCTCCAGCATGCCTACACTCTCCGGCCTTGATTTTCACAAAGACCCTGAGCTTGGTTTGCCTTGTGTGGTTGGGGGAGAAGGGACAGATTGCAGGCACAGTCAGTGGGGAGGAGAGGCTGGACAGTAATCAGCGGCTTGGTATCATTTCATGGTTTTAGGAAGAGGGCAGTCGCACGTTAGAGGTGGGTAAGTGTGATCGGTGTTTTGGAGTCAGAAATTAAGCTCTTCCTTCGTCTCTGGTGTTCAGTAATAAATATCTATTTGAGACCCTTCATTGGGCAGAGTGTGTCTGCAGGATTTCTTTCCTTAATATTGCAGACTACAGATAATAGCAATTAAAGATGTTTATAATTAATTTCGATAGCATAGCAAGTACACTCAATATCTGACAGTTGAGACAAATATCTTGCATTGGTTTAATAATACAACGTGTTTTTTTTTGTAGTTCAGTAATGGTAACCTAATTATAATAAATCACACCAAGCTGAAAGCGGGCACTTAAAATATGACCAAAATATGGGTATGGTAGTTGTAGTGGATTATGTCCCTGTCTCTGCGCCAGAACTCTGGATTTGATTCCAATTCCTGAACTTGTGTGGTAGTGCTCCTAACTCAGGAATAGAAGGCCTGGATTCAAGTCCTGCCTGTTGCAGAGGTATGACCCAGCATGAACAGACTGATGAACAACACACAGGAGAATAATGTTACAGCTTTATTGGTATTGCTGAGTGATGCTAATAACAGAATGTGAGAACATCAGAAACAGGGGCAGGTCATTCATCCCCCAAGCCTGCTTTGCCCTTCACTAAGATCATGACTGATCTGCTCCTGGCCTCAAATCCTCTTTTATACCCAATTCTTCATTGCCCTCAACTCTCTGACAAGTCAATATACATCTATTTTCTCTTCAAATACTTTCAGTCATCTAGCTCCCCGAACACTCTTGAGAAGAGAAATCCTGACATTCAATACCACTTGTTTGAAGAAAACATTTGCTGCTCCTATATCATGATCAATTGATATGAACAAAAGAGGTTGGCTCAAGGGTTCAGGAAAAGATGACTGGCCCTGATATCAAGGCAGTGGTTAACTCTGTTTACATCAAGGAGCATAGCAAACCTGGACTTAATGGGAATCAGAGTAAACTCTCCAGTTTTTGGAGTCAAACAATGGAAGATGTTCATAATCTCAGTCCTGGGTCACCTCTGTGGGAGATCCTCAGGGTAATTCCTCTTCACAAACAGCTTCAGCTGCTTCATCAATATCTCTCCGCTCCCAACCATAAGATCAGAATGTTGGGATGGTCACTGAAGATTCCACAATGTTCAAAGCGTTTTGTCCCCCGTCAGCTCCTGAACTGGCCTGTGTCCATGTGCAGCAAGACCCAAACCCCACTCAGGTTTTTTTTCTGTTAAAGTGTCTGTAACATTCATGTAGCAGCACTGCCGGACACTGCACATTGCCACAGTAAAATAGAGTTCATTCAGCACCTCACGCTGGTTTCACAGGAATATGAGGAAGTCGTTCAACCCATTGACACTATTGGAGAAGAACAGTGACAGCCCATTCGGTGCCTGCAGCCTATTACTCAGGAAGGGAAGGATTATAGTGTGATGGACCACATCAGAGCTCCTCGAAAATATTTGAAGGCGGTAGCCTTGACTCTAATGTTTTCATATTTTAAAGGAAATGTAAAGTGTCTGTTTCAGATGCAATGTGACAGGTCAAACTACTCGGTATGAAGCAAAACACCATTTATTTTAACACGGAAGATAAAATGAAACCAAAGAAAAGGGAATTTAGAGTAACTTAATTTTATTGGACAAGTTAACAGAATACTAGATCTAGGAACTATTACTGATGAACTGTTCCAATATAGGAAATCGCATAAAAATAGCCCTCGACAAAAAGGAATATTCAGACACAGATTGTCACAAACATTTCTCCAATCCAGGAATTAAAATCAGCATCAAGAGAAATTTCAGAGAGAGTAGCAGCCAGGAAACATTCACTGAAGCTTCCAACTCTGTGGAGACCCCAGTAGTTTCTGATGTTGCCGAGAATCCAAAACCCAGAGATCCTAATCTGTGAGAGCTGGCCACACCCATTCAAGCTGCATTAAAATAAACACAAGGCCTCCCTCGCTGTTTACTCAAGTGGTCTTAACTAACCAGCTAGGTAACGATCGTTCAATCTCTCTCTTAAAAGAAACCAGGACAAAATAAGGTCTTAATGCTACAGCATCATCACACTTGTCAGCACATCGATCTGTCAAACAGGAACCGGGGTAACTCAGTTAGGCCCTTGGCCCTGTCCAATTGGACGAGGAAGGAGCCAGTCAGTCCGTTGAGTCACTGACACAGCAATAGGATGAGGCCATTCAGCCCCTTGAGTCAATTACGCAGGAACAAGAGGAAGCCATTCAGCCCCTTGAGCCACTTATACAGGAACAGGAGGAGGCCATTCCCTGTCAATGCACTTACATAGGGACAGAATGAGATAATTGATGCTGATTCCTGATGAACGGCTTATGCCCAAAATATCGATTCTCCTGTTTCTTGGATACTGCCTGACCTGCTGTGCTTTTCCAGCAATCCACTCTCTACTCTGATCTCCAGCATCGGCAGACCTCACTGTCTCCTAAGTGATGCTCTAACATGATGAACAAATGGAGCAGAGGCTGCACAGATGGACTGCTCCACGTTGTTCCTCCTGGCCCCGTTGCTCATGACACACACGTGGGACTTTAATGTGGTTTTCTAGTGTTGAGGAGGGAAGCCATATGTTTTGTGTGAAGTCTCAAGAAGGCATCTTTCATCTCCGAGAAGCCAGCCTGGTGTTCTCTATGTAGGGTGGAAGCCGATGGGAACGGCTACCTGTTTCAGATGGAAGGTATTGTGGCTGCTGTTGGGGATTGTGAGCAACATGCATTCAGTACGTTCACACGCCGACTGCACAATAACGTGGGGAGAGTTAATTTAGGCCTAGAAACTTTTAGGAAAGTCACGTTAGACTGATGAATGTACTCTCTAAGTTCAAATAATGCTGATCTTGCTCATGTTGATCTTGTCCAGTGCACGTACTGTTCAGTGTAACATGTATGCCTTACTCTGTCCAAGTCTATTTCCACCCTATGATTTATCTGGCCATGCTTACTATGATCTGCCTCCATTGCTCTTAATAAAGTGTTTCCCTGTACTGAGGTACACGTGACCATAAATCAAACCAATCAACCCTGGGTAAAGTATGGAATTTCTCCATGACTCTTTTGCAAATAAGTGATCGCTGCCACTCCTTGTGTTTCAGTATCACCATTTATTCATCTCTCACAGCTCTACAGATTAAACACTCAGCTTCTTCACTCTATCCTCATGTTACCATCATCCGTGTCTGTGGGAAGAAGATCATTCCTTACAAAGGAGATCAAATTTGTAGAGAGTGCCTCAAACGCTCTCTCAGCAAAGCTCTACAACAGCAGGAATATGGCTTTACTTATGTATTCAAATCATTTTACAATGAAGGACAGCATACCATTGACTGCACACATTACTTAGAGAGGGTTTGATTCGGAGCAGTCAGCATAGACTTGTGAGTGGGAGATCATGCTTCCCAAATTTGTTAGAGTTCTTTGATGAAGTGACCAGGAAGGTTGATGAGGTCAGAGCGGTAGATGTAGTCTCTATGCATTTCAGTAAGGCCTTTGATAAGTTTTCACATGGCACACTGCTCAGGAAGGTTACATCACATGGAATGCTGGGGGGACTGACAAATTGGATACACAGTTGGCTTGATGGTAGGAAGCAGAGGGTTTAGTGGAAGGATGCTTGTCAGACTGGAGGCTGGGTCCATAGCTGTTTGTTATCTATGATTTGGTTGAGAATGTACAAGGCATGATTAGTACGTTTGCAGATAACACTAAAATAAGTGGGAGCATGATCAGTGAGGAAGTTTATCAGAAATTGCAGCAGGACCTTAATCAGGTGGGGAAGTGGGCCGAGAAACGACAAATGGAATTTAATATAGATGTGTGAGGTCTTGCATTTGGAAACTCAAATCAAGGTAGGAGTTTCACGGTGAAAGGGAGGGTCTTAAGGGATGTAGTGGGCAGAGAGACCTTGGTGTTCAGGTGCACAAGGTTCTCTAAGAGTGGAGTCATAGGTAAACAGGGCAGTGAAGAAGGCTTTTGGCACATTGGCCTTCATCAGGCAGGATATTAAGTATAGAAGTTGGGAAGTTATGTTGCAGTTACGCAGGACTTTGGTAAGGCCGCACTTGGAGTATTGTGCTCAGTTTTGTCACCTTGCTATAGGGAGGATGTTATTAAATTAGAAAGAGTGCAGAAGAAATTCAGAAAGACGTGTTGCCAGGAACCAATGGTCTGAGTTATAGGGTGAGTTTGGACAAGCTAGGACATTTTCTTTAGCTTGTAGGAGAATGAGGGAGTCCTTACAGAGCTGGATAAGATCACGAGGGGTAACGATAGTGTTAATGCTCTCTTCCTCTTTCCAAGATGTAGAGAATCGAGGATTAGATGGGATCAGTTTAAGGTTAAAGGGGAAGAAATAAAAGGGAACCTGAGGGGCCACTTCGTTACACAGAGCCTGGTACGTGGATGAGCTGCCAGCAGATGTGGTTGAGGGGGGTACATTAACAACATTTCAAAAGCATTTGGATAAATATGTAGATAAGAAAGGACTGGAAGGATATGGGCCAACTGCAGGGAAATGGAGTGAGCGTGGATGGACATTTACAAGGTGGAGTCGAACCTCTCTGTTAATTGAAACCAAACATCCAGAAAAGATCGCCTCAGCTCGTAATCTGTTAAAATACGAGTGACACAGATCTCCTACATTCCACTATTTAAACAACAAACAACAAGTTAGTATCTTAACTTTAATAGTGAATACTAAACAAAAACTATTCACCAATACAAGCCCCTCTTTTCTTAGCTACTTACGATCTGACTCCAACTCTGTAAAAAATGCTAGTCCAACAACCCACATATTAAACATTACAATCTCAAGACCACACAGAATCCATCTTCCCCGCTGTGTTCACTCTTCTAGCTGCTGATTTCCCTCGGTCTTGTTTTTTTTTCATTGCAAGTAGCTTTTACATGGACAAGTATCTTTGATAGAAGGTGTTTGAGATGGCTAGTTAGCACTCCTGCTCTACAGCAGTTACTCTGCTGTTGGATGGCAGTGGCTTTCCCTCTAGTGTTCAAAATGCTGGGCTTATATACTCCCCATGATACTCCCCATAATTTGATTGCTTTCCAGGTGTCCAAACAATAATATTCAAATTCCGTTGGCTTCTGGTATCCTGAGCGTTATTTAAACTCTTTGGTTGTATTTGAATTGTTTCCAAAGCTATTGTCTGTCATATTGTTGGAGGAAAAAGTTATGGCATCAGACCCAGCATTTGAAAATATTGCTCTGTTGTATGTGCACTGTACAAAGGACCACAGCACACAGGAATTGCCAAAATATTGAGGGAAGTATATCTACTTCTTTCGATAATATAGTTTTCTCATTTTCCACATCTCCATATCTATATCCTCTCTCTCTCTCGTACTCCCTTTATATCTAGTTAAGAAATCCACCAGTCCTTCTTCGTTGCCCATCTTTCAAAACTCTTTCTTTCAGTTTATACGCAATGCATTCTTCAAGATGTAATGTGGTTATAATTAAGCAATGTAACTACAAAGACATGCTGGAGGAGCTGGCCAGGGTTAATTGGAAGGGGAACTGAGCAGGAAAGACCATGGAGCAGCAATAGCAGAAGTTTGTGGGGATAATTCGGAAGATAATACTAGAAATGCAACCTCAAGAAGATGAAACATACTCATGGGAGAACAAGGCAGCCGTGAGTGAAAAGGCATCAAACCACAAGAGAAAACATACAATGTGGTGAAGATGATTGGGAATCCAGAGAATTC
The DNA here is from genome assembly GCF_037043375.1 of Chiloscyllium plagiosum. NCBI lineage: Eukaryota > Metazoa > Chordata > Chondrichthyes > Orectolobiformes > Hemiscylliidae > Chiloscyllium > Chiloscyllium plagiosum. Next base: position 33,015,800 of record NW_028270189.1, read on the forward strand.
ATTGGCTCTGAAACTACATAAGGCTGGCATCACTGACACTACAGAGCTCTTAATCATGGTCAGGGAGAGAAACAGAGGAAACACATCCACTTTAAAGACAGAAGATGGCATTTCTCAAGAAAAAAGATTCAGGTGAACTAAATATTTGAATTCAGATCAGTTAAATGCTTTTGCAGAATGTTTCAGATTGGAAGCAAGACTCAGGGAGACAGACCCTTAGCAGAATGAGAGTTTGAAAATGGAAGTATTTCCACATCAGAAACCAGGTTAGGTCACTGAGTGCAGGGCTGATGGGTGAATGGGTCTCAGTGAGAATTGGGGAACAGACAGCAGAATTGCATTCCAGATATTGCAGCTCGAAACTGCGTATTCATGTAGTGCTGTAGACCACAGCCACAGGAGAAACAGAACAGCATTCAACCACAACCTGCAACTTTTTTCCAGGATGACACCTCAGTCTGCCATTACCATCAACACCATCTATGGCTCAGTGACGAGTGTGGGTGAACATGTCAGAGTCAGATTCACATGAACTTTAACCTGTTGCTAACTCATTAAAGATACCGGACTTGACCAACAGATCTGATCGAAGACCTGCAGTCCTGCCACATTCAGTCATAAATGGTGATGGACGATTGTTTTAAAAAAAATTCTCAAGGTCAAGGACCAGGCTCGCAGGAAAGTAGTCTGACACAGAACAAACAGCCAAGAGGCGAGTCTGCTAGAATATAAGTGTTTTATTCCCCGCAGCGTCGCCACAACCAGGTCTCGTACTTACAACGGGTCTGGCTTATACTCACTCTACATGTTACCGGAACTGGGAGCCGTCAGTTCTCGTAGAGCGGTTGCCAACAACCCACGCTCGGCGGTTAAATGTAACCCCGGAGCAGACTCACCGAACTGGAGACTTTTCCAGCTGATATACTCTTTTCCAGATATAAACATTCATGTGAACAGCAGAGCAAGGCTAAAAAACACATTCCTTTCTGGTTACATACAGATAAGAAGATTCACACGGGGAGGTGTGTAATAAGATTCACACGGGACTAAGCAACACCTCCATTCCGGTTAGATTCACACATGTATTGGGACATAAATTTTAACCGTTTCACCACAACGATTAAACAAATAACTGGAGGAGAGGGCTCTACAAACATCCCCATCCTAAATAATGGAACAGATCTGCACATCAGTGTAAAAGAGAAGGATGTTTTATCGGCACCATCCTCTGCCAGAAGTGTTGAATCGATGACACACCTCACCCTCATCATGATGCCCACAAAATCACAGATGTCAGTCTTCAACTAATTCGATTTGCTGCATGTGAGAGGAAGAAACAATATACGACAAAGGCAATGGGTTCTGACCCCATTCCTGCAACAGGACTGAAGCCTTGTGCTACACAACAAGCCGTGTCCCTTGGGAAGCTGTTTCAGTCCAACTCCAACTCTAACATCTCCCTGGCAATGTAGATAATTACTCAGCTACGTCCAGTCCCCTAAGAGGGGAATAACTACAATCTGACCAATTATCACCTCCTCAGTCCCATCACCACAGTCAAATTGGTGGGAGTTCTTTTTGATAGAGGTGTCAAGCAGCACAGAAATACCCTGCGCAGTGTGGTTTCCGACAGGTCCCCATGTGGAGATAGTGTTGTGGAAATGTTACTGGATTACTAATCTAGACCAGGCTAATGCTCTGGCAGCGGGTGGAAGTTAAAAACCATTAATAAAAAATCGAGATCTAAAATCTGGTGTCAGTAATAGTGACCTTGAAGCCAATATGGATTGTAAACAGAATTTAGTTCTCCAATGTACTTTTCGGAAGAGAATCTCCCATGATTTCCTGGGCTGGGCTAAAAGTGACTTCAAAGAACCTGACATGTGATAAACATTACAATGGTCTCTGAAACGGCCAAGCAAAGCACTCATTTGTATCAAACTTCTCCGAGGTCTGAAAGAATGAAACCGGACAGAATACCTGGCCACAGCATCAGTGTCGGAAAAGGGAATGGGAACACAGTCCTGTCGACCCTGCAGAGACCTCCTTCTTAACATCTGAGAGCTTGTGACAACATTTACCGAGCTTGCCCAGAAAACAGAAACAGCGGGAAAGGAGTAGATCATACAACACATTGAGCCTCCCCATTCTAGTTCATGAAAAAAATCTCCTCAATGCACTTACCACACACGATATACATATCCGTTAATGTGAGTAACCTTGGGAAACTATAAAATAGGTGGTGCGGTAGTACGTTTGTTCCATCGAGTTTGCTAACCAATTCAATGAAATGATGGTTGGCCATTTATTTCCACACCGTACTCCTGCTCTCCCACCATCCCTTTACTGTCTCTAAATCCTTATTTCTAATCAGTGTCTCGGTTTCCAGGTGCGAGCGAATTCCCCATATTCACCAGTCAATGAGAGCAGACATTTATTCTCATCTCAATGCAGAGTGACCTGCTTGTACCTAATACTGTGGCCCCTTGTTTTAGATGTCCCAGCCAGGGGAATTATCATCCCTGCTTTCAATCTGTCTCACCATGTCAGAGTTTTGTATATTTCACTGAGATCTCCACTCATTTTCCTAAACCCCATGGAATACTGGCCCAGTCTCCCAAACTCTGCTCCCACAACAAGCCCGTCATCCCAGAGACGAGTCTGGTCATCCTTCACTGCTCTCCATCAATGTCAGGTTTGTCCTTTATTAGGCAAGGAGACCAAACCTGCACACAATACTGCACAATGCTCGAGATGGTATCTCTCCAAGGCCCTGTACAGCTGCAGTAAGCCACCCTTTGTCCTGGACTCACATCCCCCTGAAATGAAGGTTAACACACCATTTATCTTCTTTCCTGCTTTCTTTCCTGCAATATTGCTTTCAGTGACTGGCGTACAAGGAGATGCAGATCCTTTTCCGTGTTATAGCTCCCCACTTGCTGGTTGTATATACACTGGTCAGCGTGGCAATGTCATGCCCAGTATTGACTTCTGGTTACAGAACTCACTGCGCTGCATGGGCCTCAGAGGTTTATACAGAAGGAAACAACAAAAAGGAGCATACGTCCCTTTCTAGATCAACATGTTTCCACCAATTCTTTTCAAATGGTAGGCTGCCAATTTATCGTTTCCATCAAAGGGCACACCGTCACCTCTATCCACATTGTTCTTCCTCTGTCACGTATTTACCCATTCACTCCACTTGTCTTAGTCTTCTCGGTGCTTTTTTACATCCTCCTCCCCCACTCACAATCCCACATTCGTTAGTGCTGTCAGCAGGCTGGGATATATTGTATCTGATTCCAGCAACCAAATTTTTAAAGGGGATTGTGAACACCTGGGCGCCAAGCACTGATCCCTGTGACACCGCAGCAACCTTCCTCTGTTAATTTCTATTTATTTATTTCGTGAATCTGGGTGTCACTGGCTGGGCCAGCATTTATTGCCTGTCCCTAGTTGCCCTTGAGAAGGTGGTGGCCAGCTGCCTTGTTGAACGCTGCAGTCCACCTGCTGTGGTTGACCTCCAATGCCATTAGGAAGGGAATCCCAGGATTCTGACCCAGTGACTATGAAGGAGCGGTGATATATTTCCAAGTCAGGATGGTGACTGGCTTGGAGGGGAACCTAAAGATGATGGTTTTTCCATACATATGCAGCCCTTGTCCTTCTAGATAGACGTAGTCGTGATTGGGAAGATGGTCTCTGAGGATCTTTGGTGAATAATTTTATTAGTAAAACACTGCTGCTGCTGCTGAGCATTGATGGTGGAGCATTGTGGATAAAGGGACAGTCAAACTGGCTGCATTGTCCTGGATGGCATAAAGCTCCTTGAGTGTTTTGGGGGCCGCACTCATCCAGGCAAATTGGGAGTCTCCTATTACACTTCTGACTTATGCATTGTAGATGATGGACAGAACTTTGGAAGTCAAGATGTGAGTTACTCGCCGTAGTATTCCCAGCTTCTGACCTGCTCTTGTAGTTACTGTGTTTATGTGGCGAGACCAGTGTGTGTCTGAGCAATAATTACCTACCAAAACTTTGATACTGGGGGATTCAGTGATAGTAACACCATTGAATGCCAAGGGGCAGGTTAGATTGTATTTTATTGATCATGGTCACGGTCTGGCATTTGTGTGGCCTACATATTACTTGCCACTTGTCAGCCTGGATACTGTCCAGATCTTGTCGCATTTGAACATGGACTGCTTCAGTATCTGAGGAGCCACAAATGTTGCAGAATATTGTGCAATCATTAGCGAACATCCCCACTCTGACCTTAAAATGGAGGGAAGGTCGTTGATGAAGCAGCCCTGAAGAAGTTATCGGCCACTGCCCGAGGGACTCCTATAGACTTGGAGCTGAGTTGACTGACCTTTATCAACCATGACCATCTTCCTACGTGTCAGGTATGATTCTAACCAGCGGGGAGTTTGCCCCTGATACCCATTGATTGCAGGTTTGCTAAGGCCCCTTAATGCCGCACTTGGTCGAAGGCAGCCTCGTTTTAAAGGACTGTCACTCTCACCCCACCACTGGAATTCAGCTCTTTTGTCCATGTTTGAACCACAGTAATGAGGTCAGGAGCTGAGTGGCCCTGGTGGAGCCCTAACTGGGCGTCATTGACCAGCGTATTGCTGAGCATGTGCTGCTTAAAAGCACTGAGATCTTTCACCACTTTACTGATGATCGAGAGTAGACTGGCAGAGTGGGAATACCATCATCTTTAGGTTCCCCTCCAAGCCATTCACCTTCCTGACTTGGAAATATATTTGTTTTTTTTTAAACAGGAGATACTTGGGGTAATTTTCCACATAATCGGGGAAAGCCATTGTTGTAACTGTATTGAAACAGTTTGGCTTGGGGAGTGGCAAGTTATGGAGCACAAGTTTTCAGTACTATTGCCAGAATGTTGTCAGAGTATGGACCCTTTGGAGTATCCAGTATCTCCAACCGTTTCTGGATATCGCGTGGACTGAATCGAATTGGTTGATGACTGGTAACTGAATCGCTGAGGACCACTGGAGGAGGCCGAGATAGGTCACCCACTCAGCACTTCGGACTGAAGATTGTTGCGAATGCATCAGCCTTATCTTATACACTGAAGTGCTGGGCTCTTCCATCATGGAGGAAGGGATTATATGTGGAATCTCTTCCTCCAGTGAATTGTTTAATTGTCCCCAACGTTTGTCGACTAGATGTGGAAGGACTGCAGAGCTTAGATCTGATCCTTTGCTTGTGGGATCACTTAGCTCTGTCTATCACTTACTGCTTATGCTGTTTGGCACATAAGTTGTCCTGCTTGGTGGCTTCACCAGGCTGACACCTCATTTTCAGGTATGCCTGGTGCTGCTCCTGCTGTCCTGCACATCCATTGAACCAAGGTTGATCCTCTGGAATGATGGTAATTGTTGTGAGGGGGATACGCCAGGCCATGAGGTTGTGTGGGTGCACAATTCTGCTCCTATAGATGACCCACAGCACCTTATGGACACCCAGACTTGAGCTGCTAGATCTGTTCAAAGTCTGTCCTATTTTGCACCGTGATAGTACCACCAAAATTAGTGGAGGATATTCTCAATGTGCAAGTGTGACTTTGTCTCCACAATGACTATGCAGTGGCCATTCTTACCGTTACTGTCATGGCCAGATACTTCTGCAACTGGCAGATTAGTAAGGCTGTGGTCAGCATGTATTTTACACTTGTTGGTTCCTTCACCACTTGCCAGTCTAGCAGTTATATCCTTTAGGACCCAGCCAGCTTAATCAGTAATGCTGCTGCTGAGCCACTTTTTTGTGGACATTGAAATCACCACCCAGAGTACATCCTGCGTCCGTGCTACCCTCAGTGCTTCCTCCAAGTGTTGATCAACATGGAGGAGTACTGATTCATCAGCTGAAAGAGGCTGGTACATGGTTATCAGCAGGAGGTTTCCTTTCCCATGTGTAAACTAATGCCATGAGACTTCATGGGATACGGAGTCAAGAGCAATTCCCTTCCAACTGTATCCCAATGTACCGCCACTTCTGCTGTGTTCGTCCTGCTGATGACACAGGATATCCGGGAAAGGTGATGGGGAATCTGGTACATAGGCTGAAATGGATCATCCACTCAGCACGTCTGACTGAAGATTGTTGCGAATGAATCAGCCTTATCTTATACATTGATTTGATGGGCTCTTCCATCATGGAGGAAGGGGTTATTTGTGGAATTTCTTCCTCCAGTGAATTGTTTAATTGTCCCCGAAGTTTCTTGACTAGATGTGGAAGGACTTATACCTTACAGAATCATACCTTACAGACAATGTCAGGCTGTTGCTTGACGAGTATGCTTATTTCTATTCACTGTTTCCTGCCAGCTCTCCCATTCTAGAAACATATCCATACATTAGCCCCAATCCACTCAGATTTGATTTTGAAAACTGGGCTTGGAGCTTTACCAAAACTTTTCTAAAAATCAAATGTTTTACATCCATTGCTTCTCTTTCATTTGTCTCCCGGTCTGTTTCTCAAACATAATTCCCATTTCATAAATTTATGTTAGTGTGTCTGTGACCATTACTTTCAACCCCAATAGTTTCTCCTGAACCATTTTCTTACTATCTTCTATGTTCCATGTACTCTGTCATTTTCCCACACCAGACTCGGTTTTCCTTGTATTGTTAGAAAATTTTGTGAAGATAGAACTGAAGTAGTGGCTTCATAGTTCTGCCATTTCGTGTTCCCCATTCTCCATTCTTTGGTTTCAAACTGTAAGGAAACTGCACTTGTTTTCTCATATTTTTCACATTTACATGATTTATCAAGTTATTACAGTTCACTCTTATAACCCTTGCCAATATACTCTTCAGAAATTCATCAATTCCTGCGTTAAACTGCTCAGTAATTGACCTGCCACACCATACACTCACAGAAGCATAGCCTCTGTGCCAACAGAAGTACAGCACGATCGATATTAGTCCCACTTTCCTACAGCAGGCCCACAGCCTGGAATGTTATGACAATTCCAAGTGCTCGTCCAAGTACATTTTAATGATTGTGAGGTTACCCGTGATAATTCCCCTCTCAGGAAGTAATCCCAGAACACAACACCCTCTAGGTGAAAAAAAGTTTAAATCCTCTCTGAACCTCAAACCTTTCACTTTAAAAGTGTGCTCCTTTGTTCTTGACCCTCTCACTAAAAGGAACAGCTGCTGTCTATCCACCCTTATAATCTTATCCGTCTGAATCGTGGACCTCTCAGCTTTCTCTGCTCCAAAGTAAACAACCCGAGGTTATCCAGCCTCACTCCATAACTGATATGCTCCATCCCTGGGAACATCCTGGTGAATCACCTCTGCACCCCCTCCAGTGCAATTACATCCTTCCTGGAATGTGGCTCCCAGAGCTACATACAGTATTCCATTTTGGCCGAACCAAAGCCCTGTATTGCTCTTATAATCTCCACCCTGATTAGGAAACGCAACACCCAAGGTCCAATTCTTAACTAGCCCATTAACCTGTCCAGTCACATTCAGGGATGTGTGGAGAAGCACACTCTGAGGTTCCGAGTGTGCTACCATTCACTGAGTCCTCCCCTGCCTGGTTCCTTCTCCCAAAGTGTATCACCTCATATTTATCAGGGTTACATTCCATCTGCCATTGATCTACCCATCTGACCATTCCATCTGCATCTTCCTGTAACTTAAGGTGGAAATTTGTCAAAGGCCTTCCTACAAAACTAAAGAATCCACCTCCTCAAACTAATTCAATCAAATCCATTGGATGTGACTTCCTTCTGATAAAGTCATGATAATTATCCTTGATCAAACCTTGCGACTCTGATTGGAGTTCGATATTCTCATTCCCTATTTTATCCAGTAGTTTCCTTAACAGTGATCTAATACTCACTGGTCTATAGTTACCTGGTCTATCTCTCCCACCCTTACTGTGAAGAGGAATCGTATTAGCAGTTCTCCAGTTCTCTGGTACCTCCCCTATGGTCAGATTCTAATTAAAATATTCAGTCAGCGTCTTTCGTCCCTTGACCCCAACAGCTTCCTGTGATACAACTCATTCAGACATGGAGATTGGTCCAAATCTATACACAACAACGCCTCAAATTCCTGCTCGTATTTTACATCCATCTGTTCAGAAGCTTCCCAGTCCATCTTCTTGAATTCTGTACCTGCCTCCTCCTTCTTCCAAGTAAAATAGATGTGAAGGTCTCATGTAACAATCCATCAATGTTCTCCGGGTTGACACATAGATTGCCCCTTTGGTTTCTAATGGACACTAACTGTTTGCTGATTATTCTGTTCGACTTGTCCGTGTAGAAAATAGTGGAATTCTTCCTGATCTCGCCAACTTGTACTTCTCCAGGTACCTCTGTTATTCAGTCCGCTCTATGTTTCTAAGTTTCACTACAATCACCTATCATGTTTTGAAACTCGAGATCACAGGCTGACTTTCCACATCAGACAATCTTGCCATTTTAGGCATTAATCTTGATAATACCTTTTGCAGTTCCTCTGTAGTCAGTACATTCTTTCTTAGATTGGGACTCTGAACGATACACAATACTGTAAGTGTAGTCTCATGAACACTCGATGCAACTGGTGCACGACATCCTCTAACATCCAATTACATTCACATGAATGTAAACCTAATTTTTACTTTTCCATTTGCATATATTCTTCCTAATACCTCTCGCTTTAACTTTTCTTATGAGCTTAGTGTGTAAAAAGCTCATGAATATCCACCTCGACGTTACCCATTAGTTCTTCATTGCCTATGTCCACAAGAATCATCTTCAAACCATTCCAAAACAATGTTTGCCACTTCTGGTTTTCCTTTCATCGGTACATTCTCACACTCCCTAGTTATGTTATTACCTTCTGTATATCGAGTAGCATGTTCTTTGTAATCGAGTCCAACAGACACCTGACTGCGGATGACAAGATAACTGGTCTGTAGTTCACCATTCTCCAAATTCATCCTTTCTGAAACTATTGGATAATATTTATAACCTTTGCCTTATCCAGTTTGGCTAAATGACTTTCGGGAATGTGTCGGAAAATAAACTGACAATCCGCGATGCACTCAACATGTCTATTGCTGCTTCCTCTGAAATTCTTGTATCAAGTACATCTCGGCTGTCAGGTTTATAAATACACAATTCAGATTTGTTTTCAAAGATAGGTTCAACACTGATAAGAATGATCTTAGACTTTAATTACACAAGTCCCATGGTCACTTGGTATTTCTGGAAGAATTTCTGGACATTCTTCCATGAAGATAGACACAAAGAAACTGTTTATTTTCCCGGCGATTTCTCTGTTCTCTGCAATAAATTATCCTGAACGCACACCAACTGCTCCACATTTGACCTTGTTTTTATTTGTTTTTCATGCAGTGATAGACGCTTTTTAGCAGTCTTCATGTTTTTCTTTCGTTTGCACGCTTTTTCTTTTTTTGATTTTCTTCCCAGTTTCTTGATCATCCTTGGGTCCTACATTTCTCTGAATCCACTGGCTTACTGCAACACTTGGCATTTTTCTAAGCTGCCTCCTGTCATCTAATAGGTAGATGAAGGTGGGGTTGAAAGTGATCGTCGAGGGGAGGGTGGACCAGATTGATAGGAAGGAAGGTGGACACATAGGAACGTTCAAAAGGGCGGTGCTGATTTTGAAGGTTGGAGTGAGATAAGGTGGGATTAGGGGAAATGGGGAAATGGTGAGGTCCACTATGATGCCCTGTGGTTGGAGGGTCCCAAGGCAGAAGAGGAGGCTTTCTTCCTCCAGGATTCTGGTGGCTCGGGTTTGGTGATGGATCAGGCCCAGGGCCCTCATGTCCTTAGCAGAATGGGAAGGGGAGTTAAAGTGCTCAGCAACAAGGCGATGGAGATGTTCAATGTGGCTGTCCCAGAGATGTTCTCTGAAATGATCCACAAGTTGACCTCCTGCCTCGCCAATGTAGAGAAGATCACATTGGGTTTAATAAATGCAGTAGATGAGGCGTTTTGTCTCTCTTCATCACCTATTACTTTCAACCCACCTTCATCTACCTATCACAATCCCATCTACCTCCCCCCGCTGGACCCCCTTCTCATTTATCTCTCAGCCCTCTTGGCCCAGAAGCTTCATTCCTGATGAACGGCTAATGCCCGAAACATCGAGTTATCTGCTCTTAGTATGCTGCCTGACTGTGCTTTTCCAGCACCGCACTCTTCGACTCTGATCTCCAGCATCTGTAGTCCACACTTTCTCCTCACACTTTCATGGCTGCATGACTCATATTTATAACGGTTACTTCAAATAAAACAAAAACTGCCGTGTACTCAAACAGCACAAAAGAAAACCAATACATTGTGGTCAATGTTCCCAAAAGATCCTTTCCAGCAAAAGTTTCAATGAGCTCTTCTGCTCACTCAACACCAATTCCTAAATAACCTGATCTCGAGCTCAGTGCTCGACATAATGTTAATTCAAACCATCTCACACGTGGTCGCGAAATCCATTTTCCCAGCATCAGCATTCAATTGGGTTAACACAGTTTAGATATAATTTAAACAGTACATTATTACTGCAGTACCCACATATGTGTATATCTCATTTCCTGTTTTATAACATGTCCAGCATTTGTATTGCAGCTTTCACTTTGATATATAACTCCCATCAATGTTTGCTCCTCCTTGCTGTTTTTGCGCTCCACCTTACTAGATTCTGTGGAATCTGAGCGACGTGGGCTCTGGGGAGATTAATGGTGGATATCATCTCGCCACATCATTTGTGATCTTCTCAAACTTTAACTTCTCCAGATCTCCCGTTATGCCAATGGTGTAGAGAAGGACAATGACCTTCCAACAATGCTCTATATTCCCCCAGTGAGCTGAGACAGCTCTACCCTGGGTGGGAAACTTATAACAGGCTGGTAAAGTGTTGCTGCTGGTAAAGTGTCATCTGCAGAGACATAGAAACAGCGTTATCATTTCAAGCCCAGTTGACACTTCTTCAGAACTGAATAGGATTGGAAACTTGGATTTTTACTTCCTTGTCAGAGATGAGGGATGGGTGACAGGGAAAAGAGAGTGTGGCAAAGATAAACGGGCTTTTAGCATTGGTGAACGAGTGGATGATGTAAAATGGGGTTTAAATTATGGTGTTCATGGGAAAAATGAGTTCTCTCCATTGAGTGCAAGATAAAGAAGACACAACCACACAAGGTCTTAGGGAGGCCAGGAGGGAGAATGTTGACTATATGGCATTTTATACATCTGGCCATAGATGTGTTTCCACACTCGAGATCATCGCCCCCTTTAGACAAAGGAATCCAGGTGTTTGACTTCTTATTGGCACTAGTAAGCATTTCATGCTGCCTTAGTATTGTAATAGGGAGAAAAAGCAAATCACTATATGTAGTTTGGGCTGATTATCATTAGCCTGTCATGTTTAATATTGTTTCAAATTTGCAGTGTTTATCTTTAAGTGCTTGTTCTTGAAGTTAGTATCAGATGTTTGTAGGAGGTTGGGTGGTGACATTGTAAAAGTTTCTAAAATCATGGGAGATATGGATAGGGTGAATAGCCAAGAGCTTTCCAACGACATGGGGGAGTTCAGCCATAGTAGGCATAGTTTAAGGTGAAAGAGGGAAGATTTAAAAGGAACAGATGGTGGTGTGGATATGGAATGAGCTGACATAGGAAGAGTGGTAGATGCATGTACAGCTCCAACACTTAAAACTCCTTTGGACAAACATATGAATAGGAAACATTTCGAGGCATACGGTCCAAATGAAAGCAGATGGGACTAGCTTAATTTGGAGATGCTGGCCAACATGGTGATTTAGAAATGCTTCACGCAGGGTCAGTGTGAGTTTGTGAAAGGGAATTATATTTTGCCCTGTAAAATCATGCAAAGTATTTCTGGAGATGCCTGAGAATGTAACAAGCCGATTTGATAAAGGGGATCTGGTAGACATGAGGCTTTCCAGAGATTTTCCACAAGGTATTACAAAATAAAAGTTCTTACACAAGACAGAATCGGGCTGGCATTGTATGAGAGGTACACCATGGAGTGGGGTGGGTAGTTAATGAGATGAGTTTGGAAACTAGCTCGGCCTCGTGAAGACAACCCCTCTGTCACACTCAATGAAAATGTCACTGAGACAGTTTTTTATTAGATTCAGCCCAGTGAGGCGAACACTTTGCTGTCCTCACTCACAGTTACAAAGCTGCAGAACAAATGGTCATCCAAAACTCTCCATCACCTAAACTCACAGCAATATCCCTTTCACTCATAATTCTTCATAATACTGACCCGTGTTGCATGATACTATCGAAATGTCTTCATTTCAGCATTCTGGAACCTGTGAACATATCCTTCAATTACATTTTTTCTCAGTCTCCCCCATTCTGCCTTGAATCCAAAACACACTCATTTAGGCCCAGCTTGTCCATACCAACCAAATTGTCCATCCACTCTCACCCCATTTCCCTGCCCTTGCACTGTATCCCTCTAATCCTTTCCTATCTGTGTATTTGTCCAAATGCCTTTTCAATGTTGTTATTGTACCCACCTCAATCACTTCCACTGACAGCTCAGTCCATTTGCGTACCACACTCTGTGTAAAACGTTTGCCCCTCAGGTTCCTTTTTATATATATTTTCTCCTTTCCAATCATTAATGGATATCCTCTAGTCCTCGATTCCCCAACCTTAGGAAAAGATTTGTAGTATTCACCCCATTCACCCCTCTCATGATTTTATAAGATTTACACTTCTATAAGAACCCTCTCAGTTTCCTACACTGTAAAGAAATAAGTTCTAATCTGTCCAACCACTGCCTATAACTTAGAGGCTTTAGCCCAGGAAACATCTTTATAAATTTCTTCTACACTCTTTCTCGTTCAATAATATCTTTTCTAGAGCAAGGTGAACAAAACTGAATACAATACTCCAACTGCAACCTTACCAACATCATGTACAACTGCAACATAACCTCCCAATTTCCATACTCAATGTGCTGATGAAGGCCAGTGTGCCAACAGCCTTCTTCACTGTCCTGTGTATCTGTGACTCAAATTTCAGACAACCGTGCACCTGATCTCCAACGTCATTTTGTTCCACTACACTCCTTAAGGCCCTCTCATTCATTATTAAACTCCTACCTGGATTTGACTTTCCAAAATGCAAGACGTCCCACTTATCTGTATTAAACTCCATTTCCTATTTCTCAGCCCACTTCCTCAGCTGACCAAGGTACTGCTGAAATTTCTGGTAATGTTCCTCATTGTAAATGATGTCTCCTAAGTTAGTGTCATCTGAAAACTTACTAACCTTGCGTTGTGCACTCTGGTCCAACTCATTGATATAGATAACAAACAGCAATGGGCCCAGGACCGACTACTGAGGCACTCCACTAGTCACAGACCTCCAGTCCGACATCATACCTCCACCACAGCCATTTGCTTCATAAAGTCAAGCCAATTGTGTCGCCAATTTGCCAGTTTATAATGGAGTCCATGCGATCTACCTACTAGAGCGGTCTATCATGTGGAACCTTATCAAAGGCCTTACTGAAATCCATATAGACAATGTCCACCACCCTGCCCTTGTCAACCTTCCTCGTCACTTCCTCAAAAACTCTAACAAAATTTGTAAGGCATGATTTGCCACGCACAAAGCTATGCTGACTGCTCCAAGTTACACTCTGTCTTTCCAAATGCATGCATATGTTATATCTCAGAACCTTCTCAAGCGGTTTACCGAAAACAGATGTGAAGCTTACTGGTCTATCTTTCCCAGGCTTTTCTTTGCAGCCCTTCTTGAATAAGGACACATTTGTTACCGCCCAGTTTTCCGGGTCCTTGGCCCATGAACTGTCTTCTCTCGCCTCTTGCAGTACTCTTGGGTATGTCTGGTCAGGACCAAGAAATTTATCTGACTCTATGCATTCTAATATGCCCAACAGCACCTCTACTGTAATATGGACTGCACCAAGATATCACAACTAACCTCTCAAAGGTCACAGATCTTCATGTCTTTCTTCATGGTAAACACAGAGGGGAAATTGAGGACTTCATCCATCTCTTGTGGTTTTACACATGTGTGCCCATTTTGGATTTTAAGACGTCCTATTCTCTCTCTGGTTGTTCTTTTTCTTTCCTATCCTGAATTTGGATTCACATTAATCTGCTCAGCCAAGGCTATCTCATACCCCCTTTTCACCTTGCTGATTTCCTTCTTCAGTAAACTCATCTATCCCCTGTGTACCTCCAGGGATTCCCTTGGTCCCAGTTGCCTGTACCTGAGCCACGCCTCCATTTTGTTCTGGTCAGAGACTCAATATTCTTGTCATCCAGGGTTCTCTCTTCCAGCCTCGATTTCCCTTCATCCTCACAGGAACATATAGGAACATATCTCACTTTTGAAGCCCTCCCACTTGCCCGGGATCCTTTTACCTCGAAACAAACTACTCCAATAATCCCCTGCAATCCCCTATCTAATTTCAACAAAATACACCTTGCTCCAATTTTGAACTTGAATATGTGGACAAATTTTGTCCCTACCATACCTATTTTAAAATTAATACAGCTCTAGTCACTATTCCCAAAATGCTCCCCCACTTCACCCACCCTACCCTATTTCCCAAAAGTGGGTCGAGTTTGTCCCTTCCCCAGTAGAAACCTCTATATATTGCTTGTGGAAGTTTTCCTGAACACATTTAACAAATTACGTTCCATTTAAGTTTTTAACCATCTGGAAGTTCCCGTCTATGTTAGGAAAATTAAAATCACCTATTATGACAACCCTATTTCTCCTGCAAGTCTCGCCAGTCTCCATTAATATTTGTTCCTCTAATTTCCATTGAATATTTGGAGGCTTATAGTGCAACCACTATAACATCACCATCCCCCTCTTACTTCTTTGCGCCGTTCATAAAACCTCTCAGTTATTTCAACTTTACATACTAGAGTGATATGCGCCTGAATCAGAACTATTGGTATTTAAATTGTTTCCATTTACATCTCTTCCTCGCAGTGATTTTTACATTCGCAGTCCCCCTTGTCAAGGTACAGTGGAAGTATGGAGCTGTAAATGGATGGGAACTACACATCCTGTCACTTCCTGCATTGGTTACATTTTTCCCCACACTGGGCAGTGATCCAACACAGTGTTACCGAAAAATGCAACAGCCTGGGTTTCTATATGAATAAACCAGTGCGGACTGCACAGCTCCCCACGCTGGATATTTAGTCCAGGATTATAGATCAAGCATTGGTGTGGGCTGCATAGAGTTTCACTCTGGAAATTGCTGGGTTGCATAGAGCTGTATACTAGCCGGATCTACACAGTGCTCCATCCTGATGGGCTGGTTATGTGAGCTGGATTGCGAATGTGAGAGAACTAAACATCTGACAATACCTTTATTTTGTGTTTTCATTCTTGTGATTGGACCCTTCAAATCATGACTCATTCCGTTAGATCCATCCTTCTGGGTGAGTCATGGTGAGTGTTGTTACAGCATCTGAGTCTGCAACATGACCAACAAATGAAGCAAAGGCTGCAGAGAGGGGAGTCTCTGTAAAATGGAATGAGGGAATCACAATCAGATCAGACGTGGTCTTTGTGAATGTTGGGGCAGGATTGAATGGACCACTAATGCAACTTATTCATATATTTCTGTTTGTTCCAAGCGAACTCCCCTTTTCTCCCAGTGTCCCATACTGGTGGGGAGTGAAACACCTCCTGCTGCCCCTGCATAAAAGGATGCTGGGGCCTCACTAACCTCCAGATTTCCCTGTGGCCCAGTTTTGAGCTCTGAGTGACTCCCTCCTGTCCCTGTGTCCCAGTCTCAAGCAGTTGGATGACTGCCTCCTGTTCCTGTGTAACAGACTCAGGCAATTGAATAATTGCCTCGTGTTCCTGTGTCCCAATCTCGAACTCTGAGTGACTCCGTCCTTTCCCTGTGCCCCAGTCTTAAGCAGTTGAATGACTGCGTCCTGTTCCAGTGTCCCAATCTTGGGAAGCTTAGTGACTGCTTTCTGATCCAAGGTTTGCGATAGTAAATGTCCTCCTCCGACTGCTGACGAACAGGCTCCAATAGCTCTGAGCTCACCTGCTGCTCCTGGAGAATGGAGATGAGGGCCTGAATGGCCTCTTCACATTCCTTACAGCTTCTCTTGACTAAAAGCCTTTCTTCTGTTTCTGTAAAACTTCATTAAAATCTGAATGATGTATTTTTGTATTTTACTCTCAGCAATTGATCAAACAAGCTTACTGACAGAATTCAGAACCTGAATAGCCTCCTCCTGTTCCTGTGTTATACACTCAAGAGGCAATAGAGTCTCAAAGATTGAGTACAGAAAAATACCTTTCAGTCTGATCGTCCATCCCGACCAAATATCCTAAATAAATCTCGTCCCCCTTGCCAGCACTTGGCCCATCTCCCTCTAAACACTTCCCATGCATGTATCCATCTAAGTGCCTTTTAAATGGTGTAACTGTACCTGCCTCCACCACCTCTTTTGGCTGTTCAATCCATACACACAGCAGTCTCTGTGTGAAAATGTTGTCCCTCATTTTCCTTTTTAAGTCTTTGTCTTCTAATTTTGGACTCGCCTATCCTGGGTAAAAGAAGTTGACTTATCTATGGCCCTCATGATTTTATAAACTTCTTTAAGGTCACCCCTCAGTCTCAACGCTTGAAAATAGCCCCAGCCTATTCAAACTCTCCCTGTAACTCTAACCCTCCAACACCTGCAATATTCTTTTAAATCTCTTCTGCACCTTTTCAAGTTTGACAACATCTTTCCGACAGCAGGGAGACCAGGAATAAAGGCAGTATTACGAAAGTAGCCAAACCAATGTCCTGTACAGATGCAACATGTCATGCAAACACTCAGACTCAAAGCACGCACCAATAAAGGGCAGGTCACCAAGTGCCTTCTTCACTGCGCTGTCTACCTGTGACGGCACTGTCAAGGAACGGAGAACCTGCACCACAAGGTGACACAGTAGCTCAGTGACTAGCACTGCTGCTTCAGAGCGCAGCGATCTGGGTTTAATTCCATCCTTGAATGACAGCCTGTGTGGAGTTTGCACATTCTCCCCGTGTCTGCATGAGTTTCCTCCGGATGTTATGTTTTCCTCCGACAGTGTAAAGATATACAGATTAGGATAGTTTGGCCATGCTAAATTGCGTAATGTACCCAGGGATGTGTAGGCGAGGTGGATTAGCCATGGAAAATGCAGGCTCAGAGGGATAGGGGAGGAGTTTGTCCAGTGGGATATTGTTTAGAGGTTCGGTGTGTCCTCGATGTGCCGAATAGGCAATTTCCTCACTGTAGGGATTCGATCATTTCTATGGAGTTCTCCATTATTGTCAGCTTTGGACAGGGCCCTACCTATACGTCTTGCCTTGATTTGTCTTGCCAAAATGCAATACCTCACATTTAACTAAAATAATCTGCATCTGCCATTCCTCGGCTCACCTAATCAAGGTCCCATTATAGTCTGAGAGATCATTCTTCACTGTCGACTACACCAACCAATTTGGTATTATCTACAAATTTACTAACCATACTTCATATACTCAAGTGTAAATGATTTGTATAAGTGACCAAAAGCAGTGGACCCACTTTTGATATTTGCGCACGCCACTGGTCACAGGTCTCCAAGTTTAATGAACAAATGCCAACTGTCATGCCCTGTCTCCAATATTCAAGAAAATTTTGGATCTAAATAGCGAGCTCTCCCTGGATCCCTGGCAGTCTAACCTCGCTAACCAGTCTACCATGTTGAACATTTTGGTTTTCTTACTGAATTCCATAAAGACAACATCCACTCTCCTGCCTTCATCAATCATCTTCATCACTTCCTCAAAAAATTCCACCGAGTCAGTGAAACGTGATCTCCGATGTACAAAGCCCTCTTCAGTCCTTGTCTTTCCAAATGCATATCGATCCTTTTCCTCGAAATCCCCTGGTTTTTTCTTACTTTCTTAAATAATGACTCTATGTTATCAGCCCTCCAGTCTTTTGACACCTCACCTGTGGAAATCAATGTTACAAATATGTCAGCAAACTGCTGAGCATTCTCTTTCCTAGCTTCCCACAAGCATCTGGGATACAACTGCTCAGGTCCCAGGGATTGTTCACCTTTATGTGTTTTAAAATGTCCAATGCCTCCTTGTAATATAGACACTTTTCAAGGTATCACTATATATTTCTTCATTCTCTCGCTCTTGTAACCTCCTCTACATTAAATACTGAGGAGAAATACTTGTTTTGTATCCCTCCAATCTCCTGTGGTTCCATACATAGGTAGCCTTGCTGATCTTTAAGGGACACTTTTCTCTCCCTAGTTAATCTTTTGCCATTAAAGGATTTGTAGAATTTTTTCAATGCCTCGTTAACCCTATTTCTAAGACCATCTCATGTCCACATTTTTCTGGCCCGATTTCCCCATTGACTATACACTTACTGCAATTATACACCTCTCAGGATTCACTTGATCTCAGCTCTGTTTACCTAACATATGCCTCCTTCCTTACCTTGACCAAAGCATCTATATTTCTAGCTATTCAGCATTCCCTGCCCTCACCAGCCTTGCCCATCTCAGTAATGGGAACACGTTGTCTCTGGACTCTCTGAAACCAAGTTTTGATGGCCTTACATTTTCCAACCATCCCTTTACCTGTGAATAAGGTATCCCAACCAGCCTTTCACAGGGCTCACCGAACACTTTCAAAACTGGTTTTGTTCAAAGTTAGAACTTTAATGTCTACATCAGGCCTTTCCCATTCCAAAACTAATTTAAAACTGATATTTATGAGTTAACAGACATGAAAGTTAGATAACCACTTCCTGCCCCTCTGTAATAGGCTCGAGAGGCTGAATGGGCTCCTCGTGGCCCTCTGTAATACACTGGAAAGGCTGAATGACCTCCTCCTGTCCTGGTGTAACAGACCCGAGACATTAAATGAAACAGCAACCCATGGATTACGAGCAGCCGTTAAACTGTATCTGATGGAGGTCCATCCCTTCTCAGTTACAGTAACACAACCAACGCAATGTACTCCAGGTGCCCTCATAGTAGCACCTCATACATCTGCAGTGACACATCTCTTTGTTTTGAATGATTCTATTGGCAAAATGTGCCAATATTCTAGATTTCCACTTTTTTAATTAGCAATAGGCTTATATGGGCTGAATGGCCTTCTCTTATCCCTTTGTGAGAGGCCCATAGGGACGGAATTGCTTCGGCCTGACGCTGAGCAGCAATCTCAATGCTCTGTCTCAAGGTTATGAAAGGAATTGATAACAGGGCATTAAAACCAGGAGGAGCCTCACACTGGTCAATAAGTATCATACTTTGGGTTAAGGTATCTAGAAACTCGCCCACCCGACTTTTTTTTATGCAGCTGCTCTGTTATTTTATAACTGCCTCCTTTCATAAACAGAGTGGAACATATATAGTCCCCTGCAGTGTTCTGTTAATACTCTCATAAACAAGTTAAAAAAAGATTTAAAAGTTTTGAAGATTTATGGTTCATCCCTCAGCAACCCTCATCCATTCCATCCAAATTCAGTAAATGTTCCCTTTTATAGTGATATGAAAAGTGATGTGTGGAACTGGTTAACTGAGCCTGTTTGTTCAGTCATGATTTGGAAATGCCGGTGTTGGACTGGGGTGTACAAAGTTAAAAACCACACAACACCAGGTTATAGTCCAACCGGTTTAATTGGAAGCAACACTAGCTTTTGGAGCGCCGCTCCTTCATCAGGTGATAGTGGAGGACACAATTCTAAGGCACAGAATTTATAGCAAAAATTTACAGTGTTATGTAACTGAAATTATACATTGAAAAATACCCGGATTGTCTGTAGAGTCTTTCATCTGTTCGACTACCATGTTAGTTCACTTATTTCATGTGTAAATCACAAAACCCTTTTTTTTTAAAAGTTACATTCTCAGGTTAGCTGCAACATAAGTGTTAGCTAGACAATATGTGAAAGGTGTTAGCCCCCTGTGTTCTCTGTCTATGCCATGATGTTTAGATTGATTCTAATCTGAAAAGTGAGAACATAGAGTTTTACATGAATTCATGCAGTTTTTGAGCAAAGTACAATGCAACTCTGCAAGTACAAATTCACCCCACAAAATATCTGCATAGATGTAGGTCGTCTGTTTGTGTATGTGTGTGTTTGTTTGGGTTGGGGGTTGTGAGTGTGAGAGGGAGTGTTTATGTGTGTGTAGATGAAGAGTGTCTTAAGTCTGTGAGGGGATGCATGTGTGAGTGTGGCAGTGTGTGTGCGTGTCTGGGGTGGGGGGCTGTGAGTGTCTGTGAGAGAGAGTGTACATGTGTGTGCATGAGTGTAGAGTGGTCCACGTCTCTGTGCGGAAGCCTGTGTGAGTGTGGGTGTCTGTAAGGGTGCGTGTGAGTGTCTGTGTACCTGTGTGTCCGTATGTATGTGTGTGTATAGGAGTGCCTGCGTGTGTGTGTATAGCGCAATGGTGGTCACCTGTAATGTGACATAAACCCAAGGTCCCGGTTGAGGCCCTCCCTATGGGTACCGAAATTAGCTATCAGCCTCTGCTTGGCCACTTTTCGCTGCTGCCTGTCCTGAAGTCCGTCTTGGAGGATGGTCACCCGAAGGCCCGAGGTTGAATGTCCTGGACCACTGACGTGTTCCCCAACTGGGAGGGAACAATCCTGTCTGTTGCTTGTTGTACGGTGCCCATTCATCCGTTGTCGTAGCCTTTGCTCAGTTTCCCAGTGTTTGTTCAGTGACTGTGATTAATGCCAATCTCCATGGATTCTAATTATCTCAGTGGAGGGTTTCCATCTTTTAATGATAAATGGGCGCCGTTCAATGTGTTATCCCATTACATGAGCGGGAGCATCACTGACAGCACTTTCTGCGTTTTATTGGTGGTCATTATCATTGCGGATCTATTACACTCTTCTCATTATTCAATATATTTATTTTCCATTCCTGGCTATCATTGGTATTCCTGGTAAGTGTCACTGTCCAGTTTTTTTTCTATAAACCAGTTATGACTGTATTACTGTTCTTTTATATAGTCTACACATCTTGTCACTATTATTGTTCCTGTTGAAACTCTCAATCCAGACATTTACTCTACAGACTACTACTAAGTACATCAATGATCTTGTTCAATTACTGTCTCCCTCTCTGTTCTGCCATCGTTACTCATGTGTCTCTATGTTGACCTACTCAGTTTCAGCGGAGAACTATAATTTATTGTATCATTGCCTTTGTATTTAAATATTAAGAGCATGGAGGTCACTCTGTACTGTTCTGGTTACAAACTCCACTTCCTGCCACTGTTTCCATCCCATCCCTGGCCAATATCTGCGGCTGAAGCAGACAAGTCACAACTGTGGGTGATCCCTTTGACCATGAGCTGATTCTTGACACCATACCCTGACCATTTCTAACTTGAAATACTCACCACTCCAGAATATATCTCACTGGTTTATTCCATCTGCTGTTTGAACCTTGAGCTATGAAATACAGCCAATAATCTGCTGCTGACACTCCCGGCTTCAAACCTGCCGAAGCAAATCTGATTCGAACTCACACCAAACTCCCATCCATCTGTCATTCATGTGCACGCCGATGTATATTGCTATTGTGTCTGGCAATGCCTTTATTTTGACATTCTCAAACACTTTACCTCATCTGTCCATGAAACTTCTCTCGTTCTCTCTCTGTCGATTAACAAAAAGCCTGCCAGTTGTTCTTATTTAAAATAATTTCCTCCATGTGCATTCCTTCTCAAACAATGAGTTTCGCATTCAACCACGCCAATCGCGCACACACACGCACTCTCTCTCAGTCTTTGATGAACACACACACGCAGCAAACCTTCCCATTGTAGGTAGTAATCTGATGCGAGTATAGTTAGCATATGATAGTAACGTTTGCAATATTCTCCATACTGGGCAGATAGTACACTTTACTGAGCAGCACACTAGCATGGTCTGCACAGCTCTCCATGTTGGGCTGTCATCTTGTCCCAGTTTATGTTATTTCTGATGTTCTGTGAAGCAGATTGAGAAGTTGATGTAACAAACCATTTCCGCTGATCTGACAATGCCTTTATTCAATGTTCTCATTCTTGTCATTTTACTCTCGAAGCTCTCACTTCTCCAGTTAGTCCCACTGCCCTGTCTGTTTCCCCATATTTCCACAACATCTTTTCAGTTAATTAACTGTCTCTTTCTGTCTTTAATGTGAATCTTTCTGTCCCTCTGTATCTTTCCCTGGCCTTTGCTTTTTGCTCCCTAGTGTATCAAGTGCTGGCATTGTGTAGATTAGAAATAGTAAAATGATGTGAGTCAGACTGTTGTTCACTTCCCCGTATGTCCCACGTGATGGTCCATGGACAGGAATGTTTCAGAAGTTATGAGACACATCCTTGTAACTTGGTCTGTATCTGAATCTGTCCCTCTCAGGTGACCTTGCCATCAGTAGCAAGAGGAAGCCCCTAGAGTAAAGGGCCAGACATCTAAATTGTGTGACAATGCTGTCACTTTTGTAAAAAAAAAGCTATTTGCTTTTTCTAAATAAGAGATCTTAAAGGCCAAACTGCCTACTGAAAACGGCTCAAGTAAATAACTTACGACGCTTTTAGGATTTTTAATAAATAGTAGTAACAATGGCCTCGTACCTTATCCCCAGCTGCTAATCTCTCTGACACCTGACTTGATGCTGATTCCTCCTGGATTGGAGAACTGTATGCAAGAATGTATGTCTGAATGTTCCTCTTTGATAAGGGGTGTGTTTATGGGATGTTAGTATATTGGAACAGTTCATCTGTAGAAGGTACTGTATCCATTATTCGGTTAAGGTTTCCAATAGTTAAATTATTCTAAATCCCTCGTCATTTTGAATGGATTTGCATTAGAGTGTTTAAATACATTGTGTTTTGCTTGATGGTGAGTGGTTTGACGAGTAGCATCACATCTGGAACACCCACTTCACATCTACCTTTAAAATAAAAAAAGGTTTGGCATCCAAGCTAACCTTGAGGCAGTCCAGTTATTCTATAGCAAATTGGGGACTCCTGTCTGGTTCTAAATCGATAATACCAAATTGGGTTTAGAATTACAATCCCTACAGTGTGCAAACAGGCCATTCGACCCAACAAGTTCACACCGACCCTCCGAGGAGTAACCTACCCAGACCCATTCCTTTACCCTATTCTTACTCATTTACCCCGACTAAGGCACCCAACCCACACATCCCTGAAAACTATGAACAATTTAGCATGGCCAATTCACCTGACATGCACATCTTTGGATTGTTGGAGGAAACCAGAGAATCCAGAATAAGCTCATGCAGACACTGGAGAGTATGCACCGGGAGACTATTGGGTTTAAAGGTCGTGTATGGTAGCTGTTAGTGTCTTTTGTTGTGGATGTTAAATTCGGTTGGTTTAAACAGTGTTTTGTATATAAAGATTCTTTCAGTCATTAAGAGTTCGCTGGGTGTGGAGGAAGTGAAGTTGGGGGTTTTACGAAAGGTAATGAAAGCAAAGCTATAGGAATTGGCAGACAGCTGGAATTGGGGTTGCGTTTGTCTGTGCGAAAATGAGAGACAATTACAGCTTTTAGCTCAGCAATTACATTTTGTTGAACCGCCATCAGACTCTTTGGAAATGGCTAGAATTCAATTTCAAATGAGGCACTTTGAACATGAGAAGGAATTGAAACAGTTTGAATTATGATGAAAAGCAGAAATAAAAGAAAAAGAAGTGAAGAAGAAAGAGAGAAAAGGAGAGAAGAAAAGCAGAGAGTTTCAACTTTAAAAGTTAGCAATTAGAGAAGAAAGTTGACATAGAAGGCGGAGATGAAGATAGATGCTAGGCTGGATGAGGAGGATAGTGAGGTTGAGCAACCCTGTAGGAGACAATGGCCTAACAGGGTTCTGTTAAATGCACCCAGGCATTATCTAAACTTGATGAGAAGCATGTGGAAAGCCTTTTGAATTTCATTTGAGAAAGTGGAGAAACAAATGCAGTGCTCAGTGACCATGTGGATTTAGTTGATCCAAAAAAGGCTGGTAGGTATTTGCATTCCTATCGGAGGAGGTATCTGGCCAGTATGGGGTGAAGAAAGCCATCTGAAATGTATATGAGGTTGTTCCAGAAGCTGACAGATAGCGTTTCAGGAATCTAAAAAAGGGTCCCTGGTTAAACGCACATTGAGTTTGAAAGGATAAAACAAAGTAATTTTGAAAGGTGGGTAAGGGTATTAAAAACAGAGCAAAACTATGACACTGTTAGAGAGATTCTTAGTTTGGAGAAGTTCAACAATTCACTTCCTGCTGTCGTGAGAACTCGTGTGGAAGAGCAGAGAGTTACGATGGCAAGATTAGAAACTGAAATGGCTGATGATGATGATTGGGTTCAGAAATCAAAGTTTAGTTTCTGTGGGAGATTGAGGAGAATGTATGAGATAGTCTTAAATCATATCCCTGTGAGAGTAAGGTTTACTGGCATAGGCCATGAGTAGCGGGTAAAGAGGTTACAGCATTAAGAAGTACAGAAGCATGTAATTCTTTTATGCTGAGACATGAGGAGCTATGTCTTTCAGAAGGACTATTGGAGAAATGAGAAGTGCTCCATTATGTAACGTGTGGTTGGAGTGTCCAGTGGAAACATCAACAGATTTATTCCACAATGGGGAAGGAGGCCTTGAGCTTAGTGTTGGCGTTACAACATTTCAGCATTTTAATTGCGAATAACATACATGAACCAAATCTTTTTCACTAATCGTGACCCCTTAAAATTTTTGGAGAAGTTTAGGGAGAGAAATACCAGTCTGTTTTTATTGAGCTTATTATTTCTGCCATTCAATTTGAAATCATTCAGGTGACGGGGGCGAGAAAACCTAAGTTTTGACATGTTGTGGAGACTTGGATGAAGAAAGACAAAGGCATTCTGCGGCAGGAATAAAATGACTGAAATCGAAACTGATTGTGAACAATTGTATGCTCAGAGTCAATGTAATATATATATATATATATATATATATATATATATATATATATATATATGTGTGTTTTGCAAACTACTAACAGAGGAAGACTGGGAGGTCTAAAATGAATCTACCATTGTACATTGATGGATTATTTTATTAAAGGTGGAGTCGTGAGGATACTAACACTGTAAAAAGGTTATTTTCACTTGGGTTTTTTTTGAAGAGAGGTTTTAAAGGCAGAGGTGGAGAACTGCTGTCTGAAAACAGTTTAAGTAAATAACTGAGAAAACCTTTAGGTTTCATTAAAACGGTGGTAACAATGGAAGGGCAGTGGCAGCTCTCCCAGACCAGGTTTTCTCGTTTTGTTATTAGTTGCAGCATCCAGAAGCTATTGGGCATCCCAGAATGGTTGGAGGTTTCAATACATGATCCCTAGCTGCTTTTATGTCTGAGATCTCTGTTGATGTTGATTTCTCCTGGATTGGAAAACTGCTGTAAGAATCTGTATTTGAATATATCTTTGTGCCAAGCGGTGTAAACCAAGAAGGTACGGTATCTATTGTTTGTGTAAGTGTTCCAACATATAAGCCATCCTGAAATGTTCTTTTCTTTGATTGTATTTTAACTAAAGGATTTTAATAGATTATATTTTGCTTAGTGTTGAATGGTTTGACCAGTCACAACAACATATCTGGAACGCACACTTCCCACCTGTATTCAAAATAAGGAAAGGTTTGTATCTAAACGGCCTTCTTAAAACATTTTGGGGGGATATGGACTGGTCCACAACGCTTGTAGCCGAGGGGTTTGTGACTGACTCCTGTCCTTGAAAATTTAATGGAGGGGCTGGGGATGATTTGCTGGAGGATGTGCTGTGAGCTGCCTCAGACATTCAGGGAGAGCTGAGGATTTGGTGACCCAACTCTGAATGGAGCATGGAGACTGTGGTTACAGCATCTGGGTCTGTAACATGAACAACAAATGGAGCAGAGGCTGCATATAGGGGAAGCTTGAAACCACACAGTGAGTGTGTTTGGGGAAAGGGATCTGCTGTATCCACCTCAGGTTTTCCAGGAACAGCTTCCCAAGATTCACTTAACCCAGGATCAGAGTGTGAGGGACACTGATTGAACAAGGAGCTGGTCACAGAGCGGTGTGACCTCCTTCAACACGACCTGCAGCTTCACACCAGGGGGAGGATGGCGCTGCCAGTGGCTGTTAGGGTCACTGATTCATTCAGCTTCTATGATCCAGAACATTCCAGGCAGGACTAGGTGACATATCCATCATTTCCCAGTATCTCAACATCAATGCCACCAGTCGGTGATGGAGGATATATATGGCGGATGAGGTATTACATTGTTTCTCCCACAACAGGGAGCTGCCGGGTCTATCCAGTATAGTGAGATACCCGTTGGTGTACATGGCATCTGCGGAGTACCCATGTCAATAGGGAGAGGTAGAGGAACTGAAGGAGCACTCTCTCTATTAATGTTACAGTGTACCCATGCACAGTACATCATGTTGGTGAATACCCACTGTCCTGGCAGCAGTCACGGCCTCTTCGTTCAGAAGCAGTCAGCCATTCCCATCGTCATCGGGTCTCCACGTAGAAATAAATGAATATATCTTGAACAAAGGCCGTCCCCTTGATGCATGTTTCAAAACACCATCCCCACCACCAATCAACAACATCAATGTATTCCATGTATCGGAGAGCAATAGGGTCGCTAGCAGTGTCTGGGAGCAAACGATCAGTGATGGAGCAAAACCTCCCATGTCTGAACGGGTTTGAGTGAACCCCCCAGTACACAGTATCATTAAGTCCTGTAATCCCTCTCCATTTCAGTAACGTATTGCCTTCCATTATTCCTGTAAATGAAATGACAGGTTATATCATGTTAAATTCCACGTGCCAAACAATTATCTATTGCCTTTACCTCTCTGAATCTATTTGCAGACTCTCCACACTCTCTTAATAATTTAATCTCTTGCTTACCACAGCGACATCACCAAACTCAGCATCTGTATATCTGTTCCATCCTCCTGATCATTAATATAGATTGTTAATAGTTGAGAACCCAGCGCTGGTCACTGTGTGACCCTACTGGTTACGTTCTGTATAACTGATTGAGGCTGATTTATCCTGAGTGCCTGCTTCCTGTGTGATACCCAGTCCTCCCCCATTCCTGTGCAACACAGTTGAAGAGTTGAATAAGAACAAGGAGCACCTGTGAGGAATCCAACCCCTTGATGAGGCTGATGTCAACGCGGCCTCTGTTCCACTTTCCTGCCATCTCTTCATCCTAAAACTCTAGTCTCTTGTTGAAGATTGCGCCACATGAAAAAAAAAAATCCACTCCACATCTACACTTTAAATTACTTTTAGCATTTTACAGACCTCAATGAGATCTCCTTTCATTCTTATAAACTCGAGAGTATAGGCCTAAACTGCTCAATTTATCTTCATAAGACAAATACTACAAATATGGAATCAATCTAATGAAGCTCTTCTGAATTGCCGACAATGCAAATACCTCATTCTGCACGACACCCAAACTGTCCTCCAGTTGCAGCCTCACTAATGCCTTGCATAGCTACACCAACTCTTCCTACCTTTCTACTCTATCCTTTTCTAAATAAACACTGAAATTATGTTTGCCTTTCTCATTACTTTCAGTACCCACATGCAGGTTTTCTGTGATATGCAAGCAGACACCCAGATCCCTCTGCACCTAAGCACTTTGAACTTTCCCTCCATTTAGATAATAATTTGTCTTTCTATTATACTGGCCAACTTGAATAGCCCCATATTTATTCATTTTAATTTTCCTTGCCAAATGTTGGCCCATTCACCCAACCTATCCATATCGTTTTAATATCTCTTGCATCATCATTCCGAAGTAATTTCCCACCGATATCAGTGTCATCTGAAAATGTGGCATCGTATTTTCTATCCCATCAACCGAGTACAATAATACTATCGATCGCAAATGGTTGAGGCATGAGTACTGAAATCAATGGCACCCCACAAATTGCATTTGCCGAAAGAAAATGATACATTTATTCCATCTGACTACATTTTGTTGGTTAACCAATCCTCCATCCAAGCTACTAAATTACTCCTAAACCCATGTTGTCTGATCTTACCACATTCTTTTTGGAGAAGCGACATATCCGATGCCTTCAGGAAGACCAGATATGTTCCATCTCCAAGATTCCCACGATCCACATCGTTTGTGACATCTTCAAATAACTCAAGCAAACAATCCAAACACGATTTAGCCCGCGTAAAACCATGTTGACTCTGACGGATTGTAGTTTAAGTTTGCAAATGTCCTGAACAATGGATTCTAACAATTTTCCTTACATTACAATAGTTTACTGTTACATTTTACTCCATAATGTATACCATTATTATAAGTTCTTCCCTTTCGAAAACCTTTACATTTTCTTTCAATTCCTGTTTAATGGGCACAAGACTTGAAGAGATCTGCTCCAATTGCTGTGTAAGAGCCATGTATCACTGAATGGACTCATCATCCTGCTGATGTACAAAATCGATGAGCTGATGTCTTTCTGGTCTTCCCACGTTGTCATCTCCAAGGCCAGAATGACGTCCTCCTGTTGATGCTTTAGAGGATTGGGAGATTATGGAATCTTCCTGTTGCTGTGTAACATTTTGAGGAGCTGATGGGTCTTCTCATACTTCTCCATAACAGGTGGATATACTGAACGGTCTCCTCATGTATCCCGGAGATGGGACAGAGGAATTGATTGGTCTTCTCTTGTTCCCATATAACAGACTCGTGCCTAAATTATCTCTTCCTTTCTCATGAAAGAAGTCTCAGATAGTTTTTATCCTTATCTAATTCCCTTGCAATAGGCTCGGTGGGTCTGAATGGCCTCCTGTTATCCCAGTGTAACAATCTCCAGTCACTGTGTGACCGCTTTTAGTTCCTATGTTACACACTTGAGGAGGCTGAATGGACTGGACCTGTTGCTGTTTAGCAGGATACTGGTGCAGCATGGCCTACTGTTATAGGGTCGAGGAGCTGATTGGCCTCTTTCTGTAAATGTATAACAGGCTCCAGGAGCTGAATAGACTCGTCCTGTTTTGATGTAACAGGTTCGAAGGCCTGAATATCTTCCTGTTGTTCCTGTGTAACAGGCTGGAGAACGGAATGGATTCCTCCACTATCTGTGTAATTCGCTTCACTTGTTGACTCCTTCTGTCATCTATGTTGAAATAAGATCATCCTTAATTTATGTAAACTCCAATGGCTACTGGGTCAACCTGATCATCCTTTCGTTATAAGCTAGCACCTTCATTGCAGGAATCAGTTGAGGGAACCATCTCTGAGCTGCTTCCAATATAACAACATCCTTTCTTCATTGAAGAGATTAAATCTGTACACGCTACTCCAGATGTGATCTCACTAAGCCCCTGTACAGCAGCAGCAACACGTTACCAGCCTGCTGTAAGGTTCCCACCCAGGTTAGAGCAGTTTCAGCTCTCTGGGAGAATACAGAGCATTGCTGAACGATCATTGTCCTTCACTACTTCACCAGCATAACGGGAGATCTGGAGAAATTAAAGTTTAAGAAGATCATAAATGATGTGGCGAGATGATCTCTACCATTAATCTTCCCAGAGCCCACGTAGCTCAGATTCCACAGAATCCAGTAAGGTGGAGCGCATTTGTGGGTACTGCAGTAATAATGTACTGTTTAAATTATATCTAAACTGTGTTAACCCAATTGAATGCTAATGCTGGGAAAAATGGATTTCATGACCACGTGTGAGATGGTTTACATGAACATTATGTCGAGCACTGAGCTCGAGATCAGGTTATTTAGGAATTGGTGTTGAGTGATCAGAAGAGCTAATTGAAAATTTTGCTGTAAATGACCTTTTGGGAACAGTGACCACAATGTATTGGTTTTCTTTTATGCTGTTTGAGTACACAAGAGTTTTTGTTTTATTTGCAGTAACCGTTATAAATCTGAGTCATGCAAGCCATGAAGGTGTGAGGAGAAAGTGGGGACTACAGATGCCGGAGATCAGAGTCAAATAGTGTGGTGCTGGAAAAGCACAGTCAGGCAGCATACTGAGTGCAGATAAATCGATGTTTCGGGCATAAGCCCATCATCAATAATGAAGCTTCTGGGCCAAGGGGGCTGAGAGATAAATGAGAAGGGGTGCGGCAGGGGGTAGGTAGCTGGGAATGTGATAGGTAGATGAAGGTGGGGTTGAAAGTGATAGGTGATAAAGTGAGACAAAACGCCTCATCTACTGCATCCAATGTGGTCTTCTCTACATTGGCGAGACAGGAGGTCAACTTGTGGATCATTTCAGAGAATATCTCTGGGACAGCCACATTGAACAACTTCATCGCCTTGTAGATGAGCACTTCAACTCCCCTTCCCACTCTGACAAGGACATGAGGGTCCTGGGCCTGCTCCATCGCCAAACCTGAGCCACCAGAAACCTGGAGGAAGAAAGCCTCATCTTCTGCCTTGGGACTCTCCAACCACAGGGGATCATAGTGGATTCCCCATTTCTGCATTTCCCCTAATCCCACTTTATCCCACTCCAACCTTCCAAGTCAGCACCGCCCTTTTGAACGTTCCTATGTGTCCACCTTCCTTCCTATCAATCTGGTCCATCCTCCTCTCCGACTATCACTTTCAAATCCACCTTCATCTACCTATTAGATGAAAGGAGGCGGCTTAGAAAAATGCCAAGTGTTGCAGTGAGCCAGTGGATTCAGAGAGATGTAGGACCCAGGAAAGGATGACCAAGAAACTGAGAAGAAAATCAAAAAGAGAAAAAGCGTGCAAACGAAAGAAAAAACATAAAGACTGCTAAAAAGCGTCTATCAATGTATGAAAAAAATAAAAACAAGGTCAAATGTGGAACAGTTGATGCGCGTTCGGGATAATTTATTCCAGTGAACAGGGAATAGAAATTGCAGGGAAAAGAAACAGTTTCTGTGTGTCTATCTCCATGGAAGAATGTCCAGAAACTCTTACAGAAATACCAAGTGACCCTGGGACTTGTGTAAGTAAAGTCTAACATCAGTCTTATCAGTGTTGGGGTTATCTTTGAAAAGAAAGCTGGCTTGAGTATTTATTAATCTTACAGACTAGATGTACTTCATACAAGAATTTCAGAGGAAGCAGCAATAGACATGTTGATTGCATCGCGGATTTTCACTTTATTTTCCGACACATTCCTGAAAGGCATTTAGCCAATCTGGATAAGGCAAAGATTATTAAATATTATCCAACAGTTTAAGAAAAGATGAAGGTGGAGAGTGGTGAACTTGTCATCAGCAATCGGGTATCTGTTGGACTCGATTACAAAGGAAATGCTACTAGATATTTAGAAGGTAATAACATAACTGGGGAGTATGATAATGTATCGATGAAAGGAAAACCAGAAGTGGCAAACATTGTTTTCAAATGGTTAGAAGATGATTCTTGTGGACATAGGCAATGAAGAACCAATGGATAACGTATAGTTGATATTCATGAGCTTTTTTTAAAAAACTCACACAGTAAGCTCATAAGAAAAGTTAAAGTGAGGGGTATTGGGAAGAACATATGCAAATGGAAAGTAAAAATTAGTTTACATTCATGTGAATGTAATTGGAATATAGAGGATGTTGTGCACCAGTTGCATCGAGTGTTCATGAGACTACACTTAAAGTATTGTGTATCTTTCGGAGTCCCAACCTAAGAAAGAATGTACTGACTACAGAGGAACTGCAAAATGTATTATCCAGATTAATCCCTAAAATGGCAATATTGTCTGATGTGGAAACTCAGCCTGTGATCTCGAGTTTCAAAGCATGAGAGGTGGTTGCAGTGAAACATAGAAACATAGAGCGGACTGAATAAGAGAGGGACATAGAGAAGTACAAGTGGGCGAGATCAGGGAGAATCCCAACATATTCTACACGGACAAGTAGAACAGAATAATCAGCAAACAGTTAGTGCCCATTAGAAACCAAAGGGGCAATCTGTGTGTCAAGCTGGAGAACATTTATGGATTGTTACATGAGACCTTCACATCTATTTTACTTGGGAGAAGGAGGAGGCAGGTACAGAATTCAAGAAGGTGGACTGGGAAGCTTTTGAACAGATTGATGTAAAATACGAGAAAGAATTTGAAGCTTTGTTCTGTATAAATTTGGACCAATCTCCATGCCTGAATGAATTCTATCACAGGCGGCTGTTGGGGGCAAGGGACGAAAGACCCTGACTGAATATTTTAATTAGAATCTGACCATAGGGGAGGTGCCAGAAAACTGGAGAACTGCTAATACGATTCCACTTCACAGTAAGGGTGGGTGAGATAGACTCGGGAACTATAGACGAGCGAGTATTAGATCACTGTTAAGGAAACTACTGGAGAAAATAGGGAAGGAGAAAATTGAACTCCAATCAGAGTCACAAGGTTTTACCAGGGATAATCATCATGACTTTATCAGAAGGAAGTCACATCCAATGGATTTGATTGAATTAGTTTGAGGAGATCGATTGTTTAGTTTTGTAGGAAGGCCTTTGGCAAAAAACCACCTTGGAAACTGAAAAATAATGTAAAATCTCACAATATGATGGATACGTTGCCAAATTACAACGAAAATTGTCTTAGTAGCAGGAGACAGAGGGTGGTGGGAGAAGACTGTTTGTGTGACTGGAGACCAGTGTCCCCTGGTGTACCACAGGGATCAGTGCTGTGTCCCTTATTGTTTGTTTTATTCATTAAAAAAAAGATTTGAATGTGGAGGGGACTAGATGGAGATTGGGGGAGATGTGATAAGTAAGTGTATGTTTGACATAAAGATTGGCTGGGTGGTTCGCAGTAAGGAGGAAGGCCTTAAGTTACAGGAAGATGCAGATGGAATGGTCAGATGGGCAGATAGAATGTAACCCTGATAAATATGAGGTGATGCACTTTGGGAGATGGAACCAGGCAGAGGAGGATTCAATGAATGGCAGCACACTGGGAACCACAGAGTGTGCTTCTCCATACATCCCCGAATGTGACTGGAAGGTTATTGGACTAGTTAAGAATTGGACACTGGGTGTTGTGTTTTCTAATCAGGGCGTAGATTATAAGAGCAATACAGGGCTTTGCTTCGTCCAAAATGGAGTACTGTATGTAGTGCTGGGAGCCACATTCCAGGAAGGATGTGATTGTACTGGAGAGGGTGCAGAAGTGATTCACCAGGATGTTCTCTGGGATGGATTATATCAGCTATGGAGAGAGGCTGGATAAGCTCGGGTTGTTTACTTTGAAGCAGAGAAAGCTGAGGGGCCCGTGATTCAGAAGGATAAGATTATGAGCGACACGGACAGGGTGGATAGACAGCAGCTGTTCCTTTTAGTCAGAGGGTCAAGAATAAGCGAACACAATTTCAAAGAGAAAACTTTGAGGTTCAGAGAGGATTTAAACTTTTTTTCACCTAGAGGGTGTTGTGTTCTGGGATTACTTCCTGAGAGGGGAATTATCACGGGTAACCTCACAATCGTTAAAAAGTACTTGGGCAAGCACTTAGAAATGTAATAACATTTTAGGCTATGGGCCTGCTGTAGGGAAGTGGGACCAATATAGATCGTGCTGTATTTCTCTAGGCACAGAGTCTATGCTCCTGTGAGTGTATGGTGTGGAAGGTCAATTATTAAGCAGTTTAAGGCAGGAATTGATGAGTTTCTGAAGAGTATATTCACAAGGGTTATAACAGTAAACTGTAATAACTTGTTAAATCATGTCAATGTGAGAAATATGAGAAAACAAGTGCAGTTCCCTTACAGTTTGATACCAGAGAATGGAGAATGGGGAACACGGAAATGGCAGAACCACGAAGCTACTACTTCAGTTCTGTCTTCACAGAACTTTCTAACAATACAAGGAAAACCAAGTCTGGTGTGGGAAAATGATACAGTACATTGAACATAGAACATAGTTAGGAAATGGTTTAGGAGAAATTATTGGGTCTGAAAGTAATGGTCATAGACAACACTAACATAATTTTTGAAATGGGAATTATGTTTGAGAAACAGAGTGGGAGACAAATGAAAGAGAAGCAATAGATGTTAAACATTTTGATTTTTAGAAAAAAATTGGTAAAGCTCCAAGCCCAACTTGCAAAATCAAATCTTAGTGGATTGGAACTAATGTATGGGCATGTTTCTAGAATGGGACAGCTGGTAGGAAACAGTGAATAGAAATAAACAGACTCGTCAAGCAACGGCCTGACATTGTCTGTAAGGTATGATTCTGTAAGGTATAAGTCCTTCCACATCTAGTCAAGAAACATTGGGGACAATTAAACAATTCACTGGAGGAAGAGATTCCACAAATAACCCCTTCCTCTATGATGGAAAAGCCCAGCACTTTAGTGTATAAGATAAGGCTGATTTATTCGCAACAATCTTCAGTCAGAAGTACTGAATGGATGATTTCTTTCAGACTATGTCCCAGACTCCCCATCACCTTCCCCGGATACCTCCTGTCTGATCAGCAGGACGGATACAGCAGAGTTGGCGGCACATTGGGATACAGTTGAAAGGGAATTGCTCTAGGAGTTCTCAACAGTGACTCCGTATCCCATGAAGTCTACATACATTAGTTTACACATGGGAAAGAAAACGTCCTGCTGATTACCATGTACCAGCCTCTTTCAACTGATGAATCAGTACTCCTCCATGCTGGCCAACACTTAGAGGAAGCACTGAGGGTAGCACGGACGCAAGATGTACTCTGGGTAGCGGATTTCAATGTCCACCTCCAAGACCATCTCAGCTACAGCAATACTGATCGAGCTGGTCGGGTCCTAAAGGATATAACTGCTAGACTGGCAAGTGGTGAAGGAACCAACAAGAGGAAAATACATACTGACCACAGACTTATTACTCTGCCAGTTGCAGAAGTACCTGTCAATGACAGTATCGGTAAGAGTGGCCACGGCATAGTCATTGTGGAGACAAAGTCACACGTGCACATTGAGAATAGCCTCCACCATTTTGGGTGGCACTATCACGGTGATTAATAGGACAGACGTCGAACAGATCTAGCAGCTCAAGTCTGGGTGTCCATAAGGTGCTGTGGTTCATCTCTCGGAGCAGAATTGTACACCACACAACCTCATGGCCTGGCATATCCCCCTCGCAATAATTACCATCAATCCAGAGGATTATCATTGGTTCAATGGCGTGTGCAGGATGGCAGGGGCAGCACCAGGCTTACCTGACAATGAGGTGTCAGCCTGGTGATGCCACCAAAAATGACAACTTGTGTGCCAAACAGCATAAGCAATAAGTGATAGACAGAGCTAAGTAATCCCACAAGCAAAGGATCAGATCTAAGCTCTGCAGTCCTTCCACACCTAGTCTAGAAACGTTGGAGACAATTAAACAACTCACTGGAGGAAGGGATTCCACAAATAACCCCTTCCTCCATGATGGAAGAGCCCAGCACTTCAGTGTATAAGATAAGGCTGATGCATTCGCAACAACCTTCAGTTAGAAGTGCTGATTGGATGATCCATTTCAGCCTCCTCCAGTGGTCCTCAGCAATTCAGTTACCAGTCATCAACCAATTCGCTTCAGTCCACACGAATTCCAGAAATGCTTGGAGATACTGGATACTCCAAAGGGTCCATACTCTGACAATATTCTGGCAATAGTACTGAAAACTTGTGCTCCATAACTTGGCACTCCCCTAGCCAAACTGTTTCAACACAGTTACAACAATGGTTTTTCCTGATAATGTGGAAAATTACCCCAAGTATCTCCTGTATATAAAAAGCAGAACAAATCCAATCCGGCCAAATACCACTTCATCAGTCTACTCTCGATCATCAGTAAAATGGTGGAAGGTCTCAGTGCTTTTAAGCAACAACCTGCTCAGCAATACCTTGGTCAATGACGCCCAGTTTGGGCTCCACCAGGGCCACTCAGCTCCTGGCCTCAGTACCGTGGTTCAAACATGGACAAAAGAGCTGAATTCCAGAGGTGGGGTGAGAGCGATAGCCCTTTAAATCAAGGCTGCCTTCGACCAAGTGTGGTATCAGGGGCTTTAGCAACATTGGAATCAATGGGTATCAGAGGGAAACTCCCTGCTGGTTGGAATCATACATGACACGTAGGAAGATGGTCATGGTTGATGAAGGTCAGTCAACTCAGCTCTAAGTCTGTAGGAGTCCCTCGAGCAGTGGCCGAAAACTTCTTCAGGGCAGCATGATTAATGACCTTCCCTCCATTTTAAGTTAAGAAGTGGGGATGTTGGCCAATGATTGTACAATGTTCTGCAACATTTGTGGCTCCTCAGATACTGAAGCAGTCCATGTTCAAATGTGACAAGATCAGGACAGTATCCAGGCTGGCAAGTGGCAAGTAATATTCAGGCCACACAAATGCCAGACCGTGACCATCTCCAATAAAATACAATCTAACCTGCCCCTTGGCATTCAATGGTGTTACTATCACTGAATCCCCCAGTATCAGATTCCTGGTGGGTAATCATTGCTCAGACACTCACTGGTCTCGCCACATGAACACAGTAACTATATGAACAGGTCCGAAGCTAGGAATACTGCGGTGAGTAACTCACATCCTGACTTCCAAACGTCTGTCCATCATCTACAATGCATAAATCAGAAGTGTGATAGAAGACTCCCAATTTGCCTGGATGAGTGCAGCCCCAACAACACACAAGAAGCTTTATACCATCCAGGACAAAGCAACCAGTTTGACTGTCCCTTCATCCACAATGCTCCGCCATCAACGCTCAGCAGCAGCAGTGTTTTACTATCTGCATGCTGCAATGAAATGATTCACCAAAGATCCTCAGAGATCACCTTCCCAACTCACGAACACGTCTATCTAGAGGGACAATGGCTGCAGATGTTTGGAAGTACCATCATCTTTAGGTTCTCCTCCAAGCCAGACACCATCCTGACTTGGAAATATATCACCGCTCCTTCACAGTCGCTGAGTCAGAATCCTGGGATTCCCTCCCTAATGGCATTGGAGGTCAACCACAGCAGGTGGACTGCAGCGACCAACAGGCAGCTCACCACCACCTTCTCAAGGACAACTAGGGACAGGCAATAAATGCTGGTCCAGCCAGTGACACCCAGATTCACGAAATAAATAAATAGAAATTAACAGAGGAAGGTTGCTGAGGTGTCGCTGGGATCGGTGCTTGGCGGCCAGGTGTTCACAATGCCCTTTAAACATTGGGTTGCTGGAATCAGATACAATATATCCCAACCTGCTGACGGCACTAATGGATGTGGGATTGTGAGTGGGTGAGGAGGATGTAAAAAAGCACCGAGAAGACGAAGACAAGTGGAGTGAATGGGTAAATACGTGACAGATGGAGAACAATGTGGATAGAGGTGACGGTGTGTCCTTTGGTGGAAGCGATAAATTGGCAGCCTACCATTTGAAAGGGATTGGTTGAAACATGTTGACGTATGTTCCTTTTTGTTGTTTCCTTCTGCATAAACATCTAAGCTTCCTGCAGCGCAGTAAATTCTGTAACCAGAAGTCAATACTAGGAATGACATTGCCACGCTGACCAGTGTAGAAAATGTGTTGCTGGAAAAGCGCAGCAGGTCAGGCAGCATCCAGGGAACAAGAGAAGCGACGTTTCGGGCATAAGCCCTTCTTCAAGTGCGAGCAGCAGCTAAGGTAAGACAGTTTGTTTTAAAATTACTTACCGGTAGCGGGCAGCGGTGTTTTTTTCTCTCTTTACAGAAAGAGCGGGAGCAGCAGGGGAAAGTGACGAAGACCGGAGGGGCAGCCGGGTAGGTTTTTTTCCCTTTAAAAGCGCGCAGGAGAAGAACCCGAGGCACTACAGAGGTAGTGTCTCCCACCCGCCCTCCTCCTCTAACCTAAATAATAAGACCAGTTGTGGTAAGTAGGTAAGTGCTGCATTTTGCTTGTTGTATTCTTTAGACCCAGTTTTTTTTACAAAAGGTTACTTTCAGAGGGATGGCAGTGAAGGCAGTGCAATGTTCCTCTTGCAACATGTTTGAGGTGAGGGATGCCATGGACGTCCCTGCTGAAAACACTTGCAGGAAGTGCACCCATCTCCAGCTCCTCCAAGACCGTGTTGGGGAACTGGAGCTGGAGTTGGATGAACTTAGGATCATTCGGGAGGCAGAGGGGGTCATAGATCGGAGCTTTAGGGAAGTAGTAACTCCAAAGATGGCAGATAGATGGGTGACAGTGAGGGGGACTGGGAGGAAGCAGCCAGTGCAGGGACGTCCTGCGGCCATTCCCCTCAAGAACAAGTATACCGTTTTGGATACTTGTGGGGGGGGGGGGACTTACCAGGGGCAAGTAACGGGGCTCAGGCCTCTGGCACGGAGCCTGTCCCCGTTACTCAGAAGGGAAGGGTGGAGAAGAGCAGAGCAATACTAATTGGGGACTCGATAGTTCGGGGCACAGATAGGAGGTTTTGTGGGAACGAGAGAGACTCACGTTAGGTATGTTGCCTCCCAGGTGAAAGGGTACGTGATGTCTCTGATCGTGTTTTCCGGGTCCTTAAAGGGGAGGGGGAGCAGCCCGAAGTCGTGGTCCACATTGGCACTAATGACATAGGTAGGAGGAGCGCTGAGGATGTTAGGCAGGCTTTCAGGGAGCTAGGTTGGAAGCTCAGAGTTAGAACGAACAGAGTTGTTGTCTCTGGTTTGTTACCCGTGCCACGTGATAGAGAGTCGAGGAATAGGGAGAGAGAACAGTTAAATGCGTGGCTACAGGGATGGTGCAGGAGGGAGGGATTCCGGTATTTGGATAACTGGGGTTCTTTCTGGGGAAGGAGGGACCTCTATAAACAGGATGGTCTACACCTGAACCTGAGGGGCACCAGTATCCTTGGTGGGAGTTTTGCTCGTGCTCTTGGGGGGGGGGGGGGGGGGGGTTAAACTAACTCTGCAGGGGCATGGGAACCCAGACTGTAGCTTTAGGGTGCAGGACCTGGAGTGTAGGGAGGTTAGGAACATGGCATCAATTTCAAAGGAGGGTGCCTGTAAACAGGAAAGTGGTTTGAAGTGTGTATACTTCAATGCAAGAAGTATACGAAATAAGGTAGGTGAACTTGCAGCGTGGGTTGGTACCTGGGACTTCGATGTTGTGGCTATTACGGAGACATGGGTTGAACAGGGACAGGATTGGCTGTTGCAGGTTCCAGGGTTTAAATGTTTTAGTAGGGTCAGAGGTGGGGGTAAAAGAGGGGGAGGTGTGGCATTGCTTGTCAAAGATAGTATTACAGCTGTGGAAAGGACGATGGATGAAGACTCGCCATCTGAGGTAGTTTGGGCTGAGGTTAGGAATAGGAAAGGTGAGGTCACCCTGTTAGGAGTTTTTTACAGACCTCCTAATAGTCCTAGAAACGTAGAAGAAAGGATTGCGAGGATGATTCAAGAGAAGAGTGAAAGTAATAGGGTGGTTGTTATGGTGGACTTTAACTTTCCTGATATTAATTGGGAAAGATATAGCTCAAGTTCGTTAGATGGGTCAGTGTTTGTCCAATGTGTGCAGGAGGGTTTCCTGACACAATATGTAGATAGGCCAACAAGAGGTGAGGCCATACTGGATTTGGTTCTGGGTAATGAACCAGGCCAGGTGTTAGAATTAGAGGTAGGTGAGCACTTTGGGGACAGTGACCACAATTCGGTGACCTTTACTCTAGTGATGGAGAGGGATAAGTGTGCACTACAGGGCAAGAGTTATAGATGGGGGCAGGGAAATTATGATGCTGTGAGGCATGACTTAGGATGTGTGGCCTGGAAAAGTAAGCTTCAAGGCAAGTGTGTAATTGATATGTGGAGCTTGTTTAAGGAGCAACTATTGAGTGTCCTTGATAAGTATGTGCCCGTCAGGCAGGGAGGAAAGGGTCGTGTGAGGGAGCCGTGGTTTAATAAGGAATTGGAATCCCTTGTTAAATGGAAGAGGGCGGCCTATGTAAAGATGAGGCGTGAAAGTTCAATTGGGGCGATTGAGAGTTATAAGGTAGCCAGGAAGGACCTGAAGAGAGAGCTAAGAGCAGCAAGGAGGGGACATGAAAGGTCCTTAGTTGGTAGGATTAGGGAAGACCCTAAGGCTTTCTATAGGTATGTCAAGAATAAAAGAATGACTAGGGTAGGAATAGGTCCAGTCAAGGATAGTAGTGGGAAGTTGCGTGTGGAGGCTGAAGAGATTGGGGAGACACTGAATGAATACTTTTCGTCAGTATTCAATCAGGAACAGGACATTGTTGTCAATGTGAGTACTGAGTCACAATTAAGTAGAATGGATGGCTTTGAGGTATGTAGAGAAGAGGTGTTGGAAATTCTGGAAAGGGTGAAAATAGTTAAGTCCCCTGGGCCTGATGGCATTTATCCTAGGATTCTCTGGGAAGCAAGGGAGGAGATTGCAGAGCCATTGGCCTTAATTTTTATGTCCTCGTTGTCTACAGGAGTAGTGCCAGAAGATTGGAGGCTAGCAAATGTGGTTCCCTTGTTCAAGAAGGGGAGTAGGGATAACCCTAGTAACTATAGGCCGGTGAGTCTCACTTCTGTTGTGGGCAAAATCTTAGAGAGAATTGTAAGGGATAGGATTTATGAACATCTGGATAGGAATAATGTGATC
The DNA here is from genome assembly GCF_037043375.1 of Chiloscyllium plagiosum. Taxonomy (NCBI): domain Eukaryota; kingdom Metazoa; phylum Chordata; class Chondrichthyes; order Orectolobiformes; family Hemiscylliidae; genus Chiloscyllium; species Chiloscyllium plagiosum. The sequence goes on from NW_028270189.1 coordinate 33,056,446, forward strand.
AAGGATAGTCAGCATGGTTTTGTGAAGGGCAGGTCGTGCCTCACAAACCTTATTGAATTCTTTGAGAAGGTGACTAAGGAGGTGGACGAGGGGAAAGCAGTAGATGTGGTGTATATGGATTTTAGTAAGGCGTTTGATAAGGTTCCCCATGGTAGACTACTGCAAAAAATACGGAGGTATGGCATTGAGGGTGAGTTGGAGGTTTGGATTAGGAGTTGGCTGGCTGGAAGAAGACAGAGGGTAGTAGTTGATGGTAAAGGTTCATCTTGGAGTGCCGTCACTAGCGGTGTTCCGCAAGGATCTGTTTTGGGACCATTGCTGTTTGTCATTTTTATAAATGACCTGGAGGAGGGGTTAGAAAGTTGGGTGAGCAAGTTTGCGGATGATACGAAAGTCGGAGGAGTTGTAGACAGTGAGGAAGGATGTGGCAGGTTACAGCGGGATATAGATAAGCTGCAGAACTGGGCAGAAAGGTGGCAAATGAAGTTCAATGTAGTTAAGTGTGAGGTGATTCACTTTGGTAAGAGTAATAAAAAGATGGGGTACTGGGCTAACGGTCGGATACTTGGTAGTGTGGATGAGCAGAGGGATCTTGGTGTCCATGTACACAAATCTTTGAAAGTTGCCACCCAGGTAAATAGTGCGGTGAAGAAGGCATATGGCGTACTGGCTTTTATTGGTAGAGGAATTGAGTTCCGGAACACTGAGGTCATGTTGCAGTTGTATAAGACTCTGGTGCGGCCACATCTGGAGTATTGTGTGCAGTTTTGGTCGCCATACTATCGGAAGGATGTGGAGGCACTGGAACGGGTGCAGAGGAGGTTTACCAGGATGTTGCCTGGTATGGTAGAAAGATCGTATGAGGAAAGGCTGAGGCACTTGGGGTTGTTTTCATTGGAGAAAAGAAGGTTTAGGGGTGACTTGATAGAGGTGTATAAGATGATTAGGGGTTTAGATAGGGTCGACAGTGATTATCTTTTTCCTCGTATGGAGTCAGCTATTACAAGGGGGCATAGCTTTAAATTAAGGGGGGGTAGGTATAGGACAGATGTTAGGGGTAGGTTCTTTACTCAACGAGTCGTGAGTTCATGGAATGCCCTGCCAGTAACAGTGGTGGACTCTCCCTCATTATGGGCATTTAAGCGGGCATTGGATAGGCATAAGGAGGATAATGGGCTAGTGTAGGTTAGGTGGGCTTGGATCGGCGCAACATCGAGGGCCGAAGGGCCTGCACTGCGCTGTATTCTTCTATGTTCTCTGTTCTATGTTCAAGTACGCTGACCGGTGTACACAGACCCACCAAGTGGGGAGCTGCAACACTGAAAAGGATCTGGATCTCCTTGTACACCAGTCACTGGAAGCAATATTACAGGAAAGAAAGCATTTAAGAAGATAAATGGTGTGCTGACCTTCATTCCAGGTGGATTTGAGTCCAGGAGAAAGGGTGTCTTACTGTAGCTGTACAGGGACTTGGTGAAACATCATCTCAAACATTGTGCAGTATTGTGGGTAGTTTTGATATCCGTACCTAATAAAGGACAAACATGACATTGAGGGAGAGCAGTGAAGGATGACCAGACTGATCTCTGGTATGACAGGCTTGTTGTGGGAGCAGAGTTTGGGGTGACTGGGTCAGTATTCCATGGGGTGAAGGAAAATGAGTGGACAACTCAGTGAAATATTCGAAACTCTGACAGAGTGAGACAAATTGAAAGCGGGAATGATAATTCCCCTGGCTGGGACGTCTAAAACAAGGAGCCACAGTATTAGGTACAGACAGGCCATTCTTCATTGAGATGAGAATAAATGCCTGTACTCACTGACTGGGGAACCTCGGGAATTCTCTCGCACATGGAAATCAAGACACTGATTATGAATAAGGATTTAGAGACAGTAAAGGGATGGTGGGAGAGCAGGTGTACGGTGTGGAAATGAAGGGACAACAATCATTACATTGAGTTGGGTAGCAAACTCGATGGACCAAACGTACTACTGCACTTCCTATTTTATAGCTTCCCAAGGTTACTCACATTAACGACCATGTATATCGTGTGGGGTAAGTGCATTGAGGAGATTTTTTCCATGAACTAGAATGGGGGAGGCTCAATGTGTTGTATGACCTACTCCTTTCCCGCTGTTTCTGTGCAGTCTGTGGGAAAGCTCTGTAAATGCTGTCACAAGCTCTCAGATGTTCGGAAGGCAGTCTCTGCAGGGTCGACAGGACTGTGTTCCCATTCCCTTTTCCGACACTGGTGCTGAGGCTGGATGTTCTGTCCGGTTTCATCCTTTCAGACCTCGGAGTAGTTTGATACAAATGAGTGCTCTTGCTTGGCCGTTTCAGAGACCATTGAAATGTTTATCACATGTCAGGGTCTTTGGAGTCAGTTTTAGGCCAGCCCAGGAAATCACGGGAGATTCACTTCCTAAAAGTATATTGGAGAAGGAAATTGTGTTTACAATCGATATTGGCTTCAAGGTCACTGTTACTGACACCAGATTTTAGATCTCGATATTTTATTAATTGTTTTTAACTTCCACCAGCTGCCAGAGCATTAGTCTGGTCTGGATTAGTAATCCAGTGACATTTCCACATGGGAACCTGCCACACTGAGCAGGTTATTTCTGTGCTGCTTGACGTCTCTGTCAAAAATAACTCCCACCAATTTGACTGTCGTGATGGGACTGAGGGGGTAGTAATTGGTCAGATTGTAATTAATCCACTCGTAGGGAATGGGACATAGCTGAGTGATTTTCCACATTGCCAGGGACATGTTAGAGTTGTATCTGGAATTAAACAGCTTCCCCAGGGACATGGCTTGTTGTGCAGCACAAGTCTTCAGTCCTATTGCAGGAATGGGGTCAGGGCCCATTGCCTTTGTGTTCAGCTGTTTCTTCATGATATGTACAGCAAATCGAATTGGTTGAAGATTGGCATCTGTGATTTTGTGGGCATCATGTTGAGGGTGAGGTGTATCATCGACTCAACACTTCTGGCAGAGGATGGTGCAGATAAAACATCCTTCTCTTTTACACTGGTGTGCAGGTCTGTTCCATTATTTAGGATGGGAATGTTTTGAGCCCTCTCCTCCAGTCATTTGTTTAATCGTCCATCACCATTTATGACTGACTGTAGCAGAACTACAGGGCTTCGTTCAGATCTGTTGGTCAAGTCCGGTAGCTTTAATGAGTTAGCATCAGGTTAAAGTTCATGTGATTCTGACTCTGACATGTTCACCTACACTCGTCACTGAGCCATAGATAGTGTTGATGGTAATGACAGACTGAGGTGTTATCCTGGGCAAAACGTTACAGGTTGTGGTTGAATGCAGGTCTGCCTCTCCTGCTGCTGTAGTCTACAGCGCTACATGAATACGCAGTTTCGAGCTGCAATACCTGCAATGCAATTCTGCTGTCTGTTCCCCAATTCTCACTGAGAACCCATTCACCCATCAGCCCTGCACTCAGTGACCTAACCTGGTTTCTGATGTGGAAATACTTCCACTTTCATACTCTCATTCTGCTGAACTGTTTTGTTGTTGTGCTACCAGGACACATGAACACCAACTAGCCACCAAAAGACATGACCCACTCTCACTAGTTTCCATACATACAGACATAGAGGAACACCACGTTGACTGTGACAACACACACTTCCTAGGACAAAGCCACGCACGGAAGTTCTTAGAAGAATGGCATTCTAACCAGAAGTTAAACATCAATAAACACATCAATTTAGATCCTATCTACCTTCCCTTGAACAAAAAACTGGAAATGACATCACGCAACTTAAGAAACCAAGTCCTATAAATAGAAAGACACGACATACCACCAGTGCATCACCAGAGACTCTCACTGATGATGTTACCTAGTCATGGTGATGAAACATCTGTTAACAAACCTTCAAGCTGAGCGAGCTAACTTGCATACTTATAAATGGTTATTTTTTCTCTTAATAGTCGAATTTGGGACTTCTCTGTCACTCATGTTATAACAGAGTACGAGGCGAGGTGAGCTTTTCTGGGTGTGTGGTTTTAATTAACAGGGGAGTTCGATATCGCCATCATAACGGTTTGAGGGCTTGTCGGACAGGATTTGGACAGATGTGAACAGATTTGGTGTGCAAAAGGTCCCAGCAGGTTCCATCACTTGGCAGTTAGTGACCTAGATCTTCAAATAAAACAGGTGAGAAAATTCATTTAATTCGGTTTCCTTGTGGTTGGTTAAATTAAAATAAATGGCTTTTAACATTACTAAAGAGGTTCTGAGGTTTGAAGATGATTCACAAATTTGCTGACAAAGTTTAGAAAGACAAAGGAAGGGCATACTTTTAGAATTAACATGTAGATTAGAATTGGGTTTCACCAGGGACAAAAGGAAAGCTGTCACCATAATGGAGTTGGTCAAGCACTTTGGTATATCAGAGAAGCAGGCAAATGAAATCGAGTTAGAAAAACTTAAATGGCAAGTGGAGCAATTGGAGTTAGAAGATAAAGAGAGAGACAGAAAGAGGGAGAGAAGATAGCAAAAGAGAAAGTGAGGAAAAAGGAAGATGGGGAGAATTTGAAATTCAGAAGCTTGGAATTAAATAAGAAAGTTAAATTAGCAGAATGAAGATGAAGGGAGAACGTAGGGATGTATACAACTGTGTTAATACATTGCAATATTTCGTTGAGAAAAATGCCAAAACCTTTTTTATTTCATTTGCAAAATTGGCTCGGCAGATGGCGTGTCCAGTGAACATGTGGGTAATGCTAGTTCAGACTAAGATGGTTGGCACAGCTTGAGAGGTATGTGCAGTGCTGTTACATGAGGGAACAAGAGATTGTGCAGATGTCAAACAGGCTATTTTGAATTGGTACTAGAAGCATATAGACAGCAGTTCAGAAATATAGAGACCGAACCAGGTCAGAGTTATGTTGAATTTGAAAGAAATAACCACAATCTTTTTGATAAATGTGTGCAGGCCTTAAAAATGGATAAGACCTGTGAGGCCCGATGGGAGATTATTCTGCTGGACGAGTTTAAAGACTCACTTCCAGAGATGGTAAGATTTCATGTGAATGAACAGGAAGTTCAAGAAGTGAGAAGCGCAGCAGAAATGGCAGTTAAGAATGCATTGGTGCATGAGATGAAATTTAGCTTCTGGGAGGATTTTCATCCTGTTGAGGGATAGGAATTGGGAGAAGGGGAGATCCTATACTACAAAACATAGAGAAAAGCACACTGGCAATAGTTTACCACCGGTGAAAAATAAGTTCAAGGGAGTTGAAAGGTGGTGAAAGGCCTCAGGTGTTCTCACAATAACGGAGCGGAACATATAAAATTACAGTACCGATGGTGTAAGAAAGGCAGTGGGAAAAGTTGTTTTCACTGCAGTAACCTGGGACACAGTGCTGGGGGTTGAAGGAAGAAACTTTGGGAAAAGATGTGGTAAAAGAGTTTAAGCCAGTGGTATTAGTGAACCTGGTAAAGGAGACCCCAAGTAGAGCAGAGGAGCTGCAGGAGAGTGCACAGCCTAGGCAGGGGCTGTGTATGGAGTCAGTGCCTGATCTCTATAAAGAATTTGCCTCTGTAGGTAAACCTTACTAAGAAAAAATGGGGTGTGGGGGGAGGACAAGAACTTAATTTTGCAAGATACGGGATCTGTTCAGTATCTAATAGTTGAGAAGCAAGGAGCCGGAAAGGCACAACAGATCAGTCAGCATCCGAAGTGCAGGACAATCGGCATAAACCCATCATCAGGAATGTGGCGGTGGGACAAGGGGGCTGAAAGATAAATACGAGGGTAGGAGTTGGGCTGGCAGGATGGTCACTGGGAGGGTGATAGGAAAATGTAGGTGAGAGTGACAGTGATATGTCGGAGGGGAAGGTGGAGTGGATAGATGGGAAGGAAGATGGTCAGTTAGAACTGTTCAAAAGGGCAGTGCTAAGTTGAACGGTTGGGTCTGGGATGAGGTTGGGGAGGGGAGATTTGGAAATTGGTGAAGTCAACATTGATGCTGTATCGTTTGAGGGGTCCAAATGTCCTACCACCTATCCACTTCACCCTCGTCCCTGACCTGTCACCATCACCCCCTATCTGCATCTACCTATTGTCTTCCAAGCTGCCTCCCACCCAGCTCCATCCCCACCCTCCTATTTATTTCTCAACCCCCTTCCCCCTCCCTTACCCTCGACTTTCCTGATGAAGGACCTATGCCTGAAACGTCAACTCTCCTGCCCCTCGGATGCTGCCGACCTGCTGTGCTTTTCCAGCCCTACACATTTCAACTCTGATCTCCAGCATCTGCAGCCCTCACTTTCTCTCCGCCTCCAATAGTAAGAGATGGAAGGTTTTTCACTCTTTCTGACATGTTACTCAACAGCGTGATAATTTATGGAATGGGGACAGAAATTAAGCATTCCCTGTTTAACATTAGGTTGGAGTGCCAAGTCAAGGTTGGAGAAGTAACAGTGAGATTGTGTGACAGGGTGTCAGTTCCAGGAATGCAGTTTGTTCTTGGGAATGATTTAGCAGGATCCAAGGTAGGAGAGGCACCCCTTGTGATGGTGAAGCTAAAGTAAGACCAGGGAACAGGGGAATTAAAAGAAAAATACCCAGGGATTTTTCCAGACAGTGTAGTAACAACATCCTACTGTCATAAGTTGTAACAGGGAAGGAAAACCGAAAGAAAAAAACAAAGGAGTTGATGCACGGAAGACTCAGTCTAAAGCATTTCTAGTGGCTGGAATGCACAAGGACGTCGTTAATTTTTCTTGTGCATGTCATACATTCCAAATGGTAGGTACGTCACAGGCAGTAATAAAACCAGCACCGTTGTTGCCAATTCCTGTATTCGAAGAACCTTTCATGTGGGTTATGATTAGTTGTGTAGCCCCCCTTTCCAAATTAAAGTGGAAACCAATATCTGCTGATCATAATGGATGTGTCCATCAGATTTCCAGAGGCAATTCCATTACGGAGTGTGAAGGCAAAAGGGGAGGTGGAGGAGTTGGTAGCTTTCTTTACTCATTGTGAGCTACGCAGTGTCATTCAGTCAGACCAAGGGTCTCATTTTACCAATCAGCTGTTTACGGATATCTTGGATAGCTTTGGCACACAGCAGTTTAAAACAAGTGCATCGCATCCCGAATCCCAAGGAGTCTTGGAAAGTTGCCATAAGATGCTGAAGACAATATTAACGGCGTACTGTCAGAATTACCCGAATGATTGGAATAAAGGTGTCTCATTATATTGTTTGCCATGAGAAATGCCCCAAATAAATCTACTCACTTTACCTTCTTTGAGTTAATATTCGTATATGAAGTGAGAGGTCCTTTGAAATTAATTAAATATAAATTGACAGGACCGAAATCGGAGATCTCACACTTGGATTATGTATTTGAGGTGAGGAAGAAATTAGATGGAGTAGGTGAGTTAGCTAAACAGCACCTGAAGAGGACACAGCATGGAATGAAGCAGGTGGCAGATAAAAACTCTGAAACTTTGACGATTTCCCGTGGGGATGACGTGTTAGTATTACCACCAGTGGTAGGAAATCCCTTCAAAGCCAGGTCTAGTGGCCCCTTTCAAATTAAAATAATGTTGAGTCAGTTCAACTATGTAGTAAAGATACCGGAGATGAGAAAAAAAAGTTAGAGTAGGTCATGTGAATGAATAATGCTCCAGACACATTTAAGACTCAGGAACAGAGTTGTGGCCAGATGTACAAATTGTGTATGATGTAGTGTTCTTTAGCAAGTGATTGAAAGCTCACGTGTTACAGTTGGCAGACCGTGTTGAAAGATTACAAGAAGCAAACCTGGTAATAAACTTAAAGAAAACAGAAATCACCAGGCCGCTGATTACTGTCCAGCCTCTCCTCCCCATTGACAGTGTCTGCAATCTGTCCCTCCTCCCCCAAACCACACAAGGCAACCCAAGCTCAGGGTCTTTGTGAAACTCAAGGGCGGAGTGTGCAGGCATCCTGGAGACCGGGAGGATATTTTAAAGGGGAAGAGTGAGGAGGTGGTAATATCACACACTGGGCTGAGGGGTGGCAGATGGAGTTTAGTTTGGATTAATGCGAGATATTGGATTTGGTAAATCAAACAAGAGCAGGACCTATACAATTAAAAGCAGGGCCTTTGGCAGTGTTGGAGAACAGAGACCTAGGCTGTCAGGTATAATGCTTTAAAATTTGCATCTCAGATAGTTAGTATGGTAAAGGAGGTGTTTAACACACTTGTCTTCATTGGTCAGACCTTTGAGTATTGGAATTGGGACGTAATGTTGAAGTTGTACAAGATATTGGTGAGGCCTCTTCTGGAATACTGTGTCCAGTCTAATCATCCTGCCCGCTCATTCCATAGGCACACCACCCTCTGGGTGAAAAAGCTGTCCCTTTGGTCACTTTTAAGTGTTCCCCTCTCACCTTAAACCTGTACCGTCTAGTTTTGGTCTCCCCACCCATAGAAAATACCTTGATTATTCACTTTGATATTACTGACGTTGATATTATTAAGCTGGAGAGGATTGAGCAGACATTAACCTGGATGTTGTTCGGAATGGAGGGAGTGAGCAATAAGGAGAGGCTGAATAAACTGGGACTCTATTCAATGGAGAGTATGAGATTAAGGGGTAACTTTACAGAGGTTTATAAAAATAATGAGGGGTACAGATAAGCTGAAGGGCTGATGTCTTTTCCCTACAGTTGGGGATTCAAAACTGAGGGATATTTTAATGTGTGAGGAAAAAGATTTACAGAAGTCATGACAGGTAATTATTTTCGTCAGAAGCTGGCTTATGTATGGAATGAAGTCCCAGAGCAAGTGGTGAAAGCAGGGCCAGTTACAATGTTTGAAGGACATTTAGATCAGTCCATGGATAAGACATCAGTTTGGATGGTGCTGTGAGCAGCTGCCCTCTCCCTCCCCCTCTCTGAATGAATCGCTGTTGGTTTTCACCCTCTGCCAATGCCGGTGCAGTGGCGTGGGGAGGCCAGCAGAGGGTGGCAGTGCATTAATTTTAGCGCCACAGAGACAGCCAGACTTGCCCCACACAGAGACACACAGATACACACACACAGAGGAATTGTCAGGGTGCGGCGTGAAGCTTATCTGGTAACTTAAACTAAACATAAAGAAATGCTCAATTTGCCTCGTAAAGTGTTAAAATATGAGGGACAGAGAACACCCAAATTCCACTGTTTACATAATAACATCAATTTATTTTTTAACTCTGAAAGTGAACATTTTACATCAAGCATTCTGAATTCTGAGACCCCCTTTCTCTTAACTGCTTATTCCCCTACTCCAACTCTATAATGATATACTCTTTCAATAAGACACTTATTAAAATTGCACTCATTTAATTTCAAAATCACACAGAAGCTGTTGTTTGTGTGTCTCCTTGTGGCCATGGATCTCCCTGGGTCATCTTCTGTCTTTTTACTGCGAATATGTTCCATATGAAAAGGTACCTTTGATAGAGAGTGTTCCCTCTTCTCTTGGATCTGTGTTGATGGCATTTACTATGTCTGCAATTTTCTAAATGCCTGCATTTTTAATATGCACAACGTCGGGATCATCTCATTGGTTCAACTTCCGAAAACCAAGACATTCAAACTTGATTTGGTTTTAGTATCCTGGGGCATAATTTAAACTGATTGGTAAAATTCGAATTGTTGTCCAAGGAGCAACCATCTCTGGGATCTATTTCACACCCAAATGTGACATATTCTAGTGGTCTTTCACACTCTGGGTGGGACATCCTCTCATATCACAGATGTTTGGAAGCTCTCAGTTCAGAACAGCTTTCCCTCTCTCTTAAAGGTAAATACACACTTTCGACTTCATGACATTAATGCCCTGATGTTAATACAGAAACTTGGAACCAATCTGGATTTCTCTTCTCTATGGTTTGTCAATATTTCATTCACTCCGTCTGGTTTGTATCAGGATTTTTGTTGCTCCATTGACAGCATGTCACTATTCGACTCTGTCCGTGGGAATATAGCGGTATTTGACTTGCTCACACCAGTGAGTGTTGCAGAATTTCAGTTGGTGCATGGGAACTTTGACGGTATAACAATCTCAGTGTTTGTAGATGGCACCAAACCTGGAAGAATTCTAAGTCTATGGAGGACAGTGTGGAACTCTAACAGGACAATCACACGTTGGTGTAGTGTTCAGGTTTATGGCAGATGGGGATCGATGCAGAGCAGTGTGAGGTGATGCACTTTGGTAAGAAAGACAATGAAAGACAGATTAAAACAGGCTGTGCCATTATAAAGGGGCTGCAGGACAGAGGGCGCTGCGTGTATATGAGCACAGATTGTTGAAGATGTCAGGACAAGTGGGGAGGGCAGTTACGATCACAGATTAGTTTCACTTTCTGAGCTGTTTACAGGAGGAGGTGTGGGAGGGAGCCTCCGTGCTCCCTTCCTGGGAGGTGGTGGTGACGATGTGTTGTGAGCCCACCCTCCTGCCCACCGAGACCGTGGGGATTCCATTTGTACCAGCTCGACACAAAAGGGAGATGGTGTCAGGGCCACAGCTTCTACGTTGTGCCGGGGGGAAACGGAGCTGCCAGTGGGTTTAAAGTGAGAATTGCCCTTCACTGAACATTGCTCCTTACTCGGTCGGTAGGAGGTGGGTGTTTCAGAATCTCCACACAAGGCATCCCGGTTCTCTCTGGCTCCTACCAGGGTCCTCCCCACATGGCGGGGGAGGGGGTGAGGGAATGGATATCGGGAACTCCACCACCCGGCTTGGCCCTTTCTGTCCTATTCCAGGCTGTTTCTCCTGGAATGGGAGAAAGGGAGGGAGGGAGTGTGGGAGCGGGTGGCCCTGCTGTTAGTGTCGGTGTAGGTGGGGAGACGGTGTCATGCTGAGGTGTCCGGAGGGAGTCAGTCCACAGTGTTGTATGCATGCAGCATTATTAGTGTAGGGGAGCGGGGTAAAGTGGAAGGAAGGGGGGGGCGTGGCGAAGGTGCTGCATGCAGCAGTGAGAGTGGTGGAGCTTGAGCCTTGTTCGGATGTCGGCGCTATAACAGACATACAGTGAGTGTGAGAGAGCAGAGAGAATACGGTGACCCTTATCCTGAAAGAGCGGGGAAGGTTATTGAAGCTTGTCCTGTATTGCTGGGCATTTCTTCAGACCGCAGATACTGCACTGAGGTAGGTGGTGAGCTCAGACCATGCTTGGTGGGTCTGGTGGTGTGGCCTCCTCTGGAAAGAGAATGGTCTCATTCAGTACTAGCTCATCCACCAGCACCTCCGTGCCCATGTCAACAAACCGCGGTGTAATTGCCCATGACCTGCCATGCTCGACGTAAACTGTGCAGGGCAGCTCCGAACTGAGAAAGCTCAACCGTGTGCCCATTGGCCTTTTAAAGGTGGCACCAGTGCCAGGGCCAGGGATCACAGAATATCCAAGGGCATCCGGGCGATGGTGAGTACCACCCGCCATGATGGGTGGGAGAATCGGGCTGATTTGAATGAGAGAGACATCATGGGTGGGCTGGGTGGTTAATGATGTGAGTCCGATACGATAGCACCAGAAAACTATCTCAGCCTCCTGCGGACGATCCCTCTGTCACACTCAAGGAAAATCAAACAAAGATAGATTATTGTTAGAACCTGTCAAATGAGTCATAGATTCTGTTGAAACCAACTCCAGTTACAAAGATGCAGAAAAAATGCTCATCTGACTTCACACTATTATCCCTTTTTCCCATCTTTCCTGGGAAGACTGGCTCATGTTACAGGATGCTATTGAAGCGTCTACATTTCAGCATTCTGAAGCCTGGGAACACATCCTTCCATGATACTGTCACTCAGTCTCCCCCCTCTCTGTTTATTTCCCAAACCCCGACCACATGGTGAAATTTAAACTGATTCCACCGCCATCTCTCTCTGGAAGTGATGTTCACAACCACAGCACGCCCTTATCATGGACCATTGGAGATATGGAGCTGTAAATGAGTCGGGAGCTGTACATCCTGTCACTTCCAGCATGGGCTGCAAGTTTCCCCATACTGCGCAGGGATCTAACACAGTGTTACTGAGGAATGCAGTGGGTTGGTGCACACAGTCCTACATGCTGGGAGGTAACTGCTCCTGGTTTACAGATCAATGCACTGGGGTGGGGTACACAGTCCTACATGCTGGGAGGGTAACTGCCCCTGTGTTACAGATCAATGCACTGGGGTGGGGTAAACAGTCCTGCATGCTGGGAGGGTAACAGCTCCTGGGTTACAGATCAATGCATTATGGTGGGGTACACAGTCCTACATGCTGGGAGGGTAACTGCTCCTGGGTTACAGATCAATGCACTGGGCTGGGGTACACAGTCCTACATGCTGGGAGGGTAACTGCTCCTGGGTTACAGATTAATTCATGGGTGATCACTGCACAGGTCGCTGTGCTGGTCAGACTATCTGGTTGAGGTTTATAGATAATGCAATGATGTGGTCTGTGCAGCTCCCCATGCTGGATGGATAATTGTTTCAGGTTTATGCATTAGTGCCCTGCTGTGGTCTGCACAGCTCCCCGTGCTCGGCAGATATGCAGCCTGTGCACAGTACATCATGTTGGTGGGGTGGATAGGGGGGAAAAGGTGATGGACAGGTCAAGGAGTCCCCTGGAACGTTCTGTACCCAACATTCTGTAACTGACATTCCCCGGATGGTTCTGTCCCCAACATTCTATAACTGACATTCCCAGGAACGTTCTGTCCCCGAAATTCTATAACTGACATTCCCCGGAACGTTCTGTCCCTAAAATTCTACAACAGACATTCCCCGGAACGTTCTGTCCCCAACATTCTATAACTGACATTCTCCGAAACGTTCTGTCCCCAACATTCCAAAACTAACATTTTTGTCAGTAATTCCAACCTTCCCAGTTGTTATTCCAGCTCCAGTTATTTTAATAAAGCCCTGAATACAGGGACACATTTGAAATCTCACTGGGTCCCCGATCAAAAGGGCCCCTTTGCCTCCAGGCTGATGGATAATGTGTTTGTTTTCCTTCCTCACAGTTAACGTAGTGTCCATCTACGTCCTGCTTTATAAAGATTGTGGATTGTCAGACGTTACCTGGGCGCCATGGCAGCGGCGGATCTCTTGGTCATTATCCTCGACCTGATCCTGAGACACATTCCCATTGTTTATCGGCCACAGTTTTATTTGCTGGTGTACTCAATCCGTGTGTGTAATATCCACGCCGTCCTGCTTTATGCAGCCACTGACTGCTCTGTCTGGTTCACCGTCACTTTCACCTTTGATCGGTTTGTGGCCATTTGTTGCCCGAAGCTGAAAAGTAAATATTGCAGTGAGAAAACGGCGGCTGTGGTTCTGGGAGCAGTGACTGTGCTGAGCTGTTTTAAGAACATTTCCTGGTATTTTATTCTCACGGCTCGGTATTCGCTGGGGAACGACCCCTGGTTTTGTGATGTAACAGTCGCTGTTCAATTCTCCATCGTCTGGGTCACAATCGAGTTCCTCCACCACATTCTAACCCCGTGTGTCCCGTTTCTCCTGATTCTGCTGCTCAATGTTCTCACCGTCAGACACATTTTAGTGACCAGCAGAGCCCGCAGGAGACTCCGCGCTCACACCAATGGAGACGCTCAGTCTGACACTGAAATGAGAAACCGAAAAAAATCCATCATTTTACTGTTTGTGATCTCGGCCAATTTCATCCTGTTATGGTCAACGTTAATGCTCTATTCTATATGGAGACGGATGTTGTATGTTGGATATCGGTCTGTGTATCTCCATGACTTTGTGCAGGAATTGGGCTTCATGCTGCAGCTCCTCAGTTGCTGCACAAACACCACGATTTATGCCGTGACCCAGACTAAGTTCAGGCAGCAGCTGAAGAATGTGCTGAAATATCCCTTCACCCAAATCCATCCATCAATCAAATTCCCGCATTAATCAATCCATCCGGGATTTTCTCATTTCAGGTCAGTGTTTCAGCGATGGAGCAGCCTGTCGCTATGGTAACAGACTGAGGGTAGCGCTGGTTTGTCCATTCTTATCCCACAGGGGGGTTACAGGGAAACATTTCAATGTTTCACACAACTCAGGGGCCAGTGAGAAAAGGCACCATCCCACTGACTGTATCTCTCACTTCCATTTGTAAACAATAAAAATGTTCAGACAGACTCACAGCAATGCGCTCTGACCCCACTAGAGGGCAGACTATTGTCAACTCCCCATGGTGCAGTCTGGCAGATTCTGGACAGAGATCAGAATAAAATTACATTTAATGTATGCACTGAAGACAAGAAGCAGTATAAAGTTCCCAACATTTTACATCTTGGTAAAGCACGCTGTAATGAGAAGGAGAAAAGAGGCATTATGTAGCAATCCTAACCAAACAGCTTTTGGAGAGAATTACACATTAAAAAGAGGATATCTTCAACTGGACATTAATGTAATGCAGCATTTTTTTCAGGAGCATTCAAATGTGAGAGGACCGATGCTTAAACCCAGAAAAGGAAAGGGACTGTGTTCATCCGGAGAAGATGTATTCTCATTCGGATCAAACTCAAACTCAGCAAAATCGCAGAGGCTCACTGGTTCATTGTATTTGCATCAGTCTGTGCAAACACCTTGTGTAAACATGTGGAATAAACTTGTGTTAATTTGGGCCAAACTGTTGTATCAATCTGCACAAAACTCTTGTCTTAATATGTGCAATAAGCCTGTGCTCAGCCAGGCAAAAAATATTGGATGAATTTGTCCAAAGAATGTGTGTTAACTTGTACAAACGTCTTGTGTCATTTTGTTGGGGAAACTTGCGTGATTTTGTGTTGTGTGTGTCTGGGGTTGTTTAGGATTTGAACCTGCAGCTTTGTGTCCTTGTCTGTGTGTGTATTCCCAGGCTGGGCTGAGTGGGTGGTTTGGGGCGGGTGAACAGACACAGGAACAGACTGGGTCAGCCCTGGTCTAATCCATTGACCTGCTGTTTCCTCTCAGACCCCCCTGCAATCTCACAAGAATGGTAGTTGGTGCGTTCCATACCTGGGGGAGGTGGGTTGCAGGTAATGGAGCTGGGAGCTGACTGGATCAGCTGGGATTTGGGAGGAGAACTGGGGGTTGAGTGACAGACCTGGGGCAATTTAAACCAGGCTCAGGAAGCCATCATTCCTTTTGCCATGTGGTGTGCCTAGGGGTGAGCATTGGGGAGTTAGTGTCTCTATGTCTCTCTGTGTGAGTGTGTGAATGAGTGAGAGAGAGAGAGAATGTGTGAGTTGTGTTTGAATCTCAATCCCAGGGTTGACCCTTTAAGCAGCCTCAGTCCCTGATGGGACACAGAGAGAGACCTTGGGAAGATGGAGCTGAGAGCAGCTGGGGGGGATGGTGAGTATGGGGCTGCTTACCCTCTCCATGTCTCGCCTTGCCTCACTTTTCTCTCGACCTCACTTTCCCCCTTCCCTCTCTGCCTCTGTGTCTCTCCATTCACCTTTCTGTCTGTCTTGTGTTCTCTCCTGTTAACTCACTTTCTTTGTCTCCCTCTGGCTTTCTTCCATTTTCTCTCTCTCTGTGTCCTTTTTATATATCTCTCTCTCTCTTTATCCACTTTTTTCTCTCTCTATCTGTCTATCTGTCTCTGTCTGTCTGTCTGTCTCTCTCTCTCTCTGTGTGTCTGTCTGTCTCTCTCTCTCTCTGTCTGTCTGTCTCTCTCTGTCTGTGTCTCGCTCTCACTCTCTGTCTCTATCTCTGCCTCTGTTTTCTCTCTCTTTCTCTCTTTTTTCTCTCTCTCTGTCTCTCCTTTTCTCTCTCTGCCTCTCCTTTTCTCTCTTTCTCTGTCTCTTTTCCCAAGATTGAGGGACAGACTGGAATCAAATCGAGGGGTTCAGGATGGTTTATATACAGCAGATGAAGTACCCAGGAGTGGGGGAGAGACTGAAATCTAATCGAGGGGTTCAGGGAGGTTTATATACAGCATATGAGATACCCACGAGTGAGGGACAGACTGGAATCTAATCGAGGGTTTCAGGCTACAGAATAACAGGTAGCCCCGAGTGAGTTATAGAAACATAGAATCATAGAGATGTAAAGCATGGACCAGATATTCCAACCCAATCTTGTCCCACCTGCCAGCACCCGGCCCATATCCCTCCATACCCTTCCTATTCATATACCCATCCAAATGCCTCTTAAATGTTGCAATTGTACCAGTCTCCACCACTTCCTCTGGCAGCTCACTCCATACACGTACCACCTTCTGCGTGAAAAAGTTGTCCCTCAGGACTCTTTTTCATATCTTTCCCCTCTCAAACTAAACCTATGCCCTCTAGTTCTGGACTCCCTGACCCCAAGGAAAAGACTTTGTCTATTTATCCTATCCTATCCATGCCCCTCATAATTTTGTAAACCTCTGTAAGATCATCCCTCAGCCTCTGACACTCCAGGGAAAACAACCCCAGCCTGTTCAGCCTCTCCCTGCAGCTCAAATGCTCTAACCCTGGCAACCTCCTTGTAAATCTTTTCTGAACCCTTTCAAGTTTCACAACATCTTTCCGATAGAAAGGTGACCAGAATTGCAAGCAATATTCCAAGAGTGACCTAACCCATGTCCTGTTCAGCCGCAACATGACCTCCCAACTCATGTACTCGGTACTCTGACCAATAAAGGACAGCATACAAAACGCCTTCTTTACTATCCTATCTACCTGCGACTCCACTTTCAAGGAGCTATGAACCTGCACTCCAAGGTCTCTGTTCAGCAACACACCCTAGGAACTTACCATTAAATGTAAAAGTCCTGCTAAGATTTGCTCTCCCAAAATGCAGCACTTCGCATTTATCTGAATTAAACTCCATCTGCCACTTCTCAGCCCATTGGCCCATCTGGTCCAGATCCTGTTGTAATCTGAGGAAACCCTCTTCGCTGTCCACTACACCTGCAATTTTGGTGTCATCTGCAAACATACTAACTGTACCTCTTATGCTCGCATTGAAATCATTTATGTAAATGACAAAAGGTAAAGGGCCGAGCACCGATCCTTGAGGCATTCCACTGGTTACAGGCCTCCAGTCTGAAAAACAACCCTCCACCACTACCCTCTGACTTCTACATTTGAGCCAGTTCTATATTCAAATGGCTACTTCTCCCTGTATTCCATGAGATCTAATCTTGCTAATCAGTCTCCCATGGGGAACCTTGTCGAACGCCTTACTGAAGTCCATATGGATCACATCTACTGAACTGCCCTCATCAATCTTCTTTGTTACTTCTTCAAAAAACTCAATCAAATTTGTAAGACATGTTTTCCCACGCACAAAGACATGTTGACTATCCCGAATCAGTCTTTGCCTTTCCAAATTCATGTACATCCTGTTCCTCAGGATTCCCTCCAACAACTTGCCCACCGCCAGGGTCAGGCTCACCGGTCTATAGTTCCCTGGCTTGTCTTTACCACCCTTCTTAAACAGTGGCACCACTTTTGCCAAACTCCAGTCTTCCAACATCTCACCTTTGGCTATCGATGATACAAATATCTCAGCAAGAGGCCCAGAAATCACTTCTCGAGCTTCCCACAGAGTTCTCGTGTACACCTGATCAGGTCCTGGGGATTTATCCACCTTCAACCGTTTGAAGACATCCAGCACTTCCTCCTCTGTATATCGGGACATTTTGCAAGATGTCATCATCGATTTCCCTACAGTCTATATCTTCCATATCCTTTTCCACAGTAAATACTGATGCAAAATATTCATTTAATATCTCCCCCATTTTCTGTGGCTCCACACAAAGGCCGCCTGGCTGATCTTAGAGAGGCCATATTCTCTCCCTAGTTACCCTTTGTCCTTAATCCTTTTGTAAAAACACTTTGGATTCTCCTTAATTCTATTTGCCAAAGCTATCTCATGTCCGCGTTTTGCCCTCCTGATTTCCCTCTTAAGTAGACTCCAACTTCCTTTATACTCTTCTTAGGATTCACTCGACCTATCCTGTCTATACCTGACATATGCTTCCATCTTTTTCTTAACCAAACCCTCAATTTCTTTAGTCAGCCAGCATTCCCTATAACTACCAGCCTTCCCTTTCAACCCTGACAGGAAGTTACAGACTGGAATCTAATCGCGGAGTTCAGGGTGGTTTATATACAGAATAACAATTCATTTCCAATTATTCTTAGAGCTAAACAACTTACAAACTAAAACAGTTTTCATGTTAATAATGAGACTAAAACTTTGTTATGTAGTTTAACCATATTTCCAAATACTGTTTTGGGTCATTATTGCAGTGAAGCTTAAATTAAAGTCTATTTATTTTCTCTGATATCCTTCCATTACTTTATTCCCTGATAACAATGCCCATGGCGTAATGGGTGACAAGCATTAAAACAAAATTGAATTTTCATTGCAAGAACTTGTACAAATAATCACATGTTATTCAGTTCATTCATTGTCGTTGATTATCAGTTATTTTCACTGTATGATCACATTAAATTCACTTAAATAATCACAGTACACTTCTCACCTCTATAGATATGTCGAGTGAATGTCAAATTATTAATGTTTCAAGTCACACCAAATTCACATTTTGCTCTGTTTTATTCCAGGAATGAAAGGATGTGTTACATTATTATGGGAAACAGGAACAAGTGAAGGTGGTGGCTCTCAGACTTGAGGCCTTAAAGCCAAAGGGCCAGGTGGTAGTTACAGTGGGGGAGGTACCTTGTGCCCCGCTGTCCTCAGAAGGCAGTGATGATAGTGACACTGACTGGAACAGGTTAGATGACAAAGCACACACGTATGGACAGAGGGACGGCAATGGGTGGGATGACCCACTGCCCGGTAAGGCCCAGAAGGCCATGTCCATGGCACCACTGGGCATCAAAGCTCAACTTGGACAGACAGGAGGGGGCAAGAAAGGGAACTGACAGAAACTAAACCTGAACCATTTACCCGGCTGAACAACAGATATTGGTGAATGAACACTCAGCCTGATAGAGAAATGGTAATAATGGGCCTTTTTGGGAGAATACAGATGAATTAGTTGAGGAACAGTCTCACCGATGATGGTGTCAGGCCAAAATCCTTTTGGCCAAGATGCCCCGACGTGTACAGCAGAACCTGTCTCTGCAATGAGAGGGTGAGGGTGTGAGCCGGTCCCCCTCAGTGCACAGCCGATCAGTGCCTCCAGGCATTTACAGATATTGCAGGGACACACTGCGGACGGGACAGGCTGAATGGGCTAAAATAACCTTGATGACTCAGGGAGCCAAGGGTAATATCGAGGATCATACAGAGAGGAAGCCTGAGTTGTGTAAGGATCACGGGAGATTACCAAACCCCAACCTGTGATGATGAAATCGGTTTGATGTATTTTAAAGATGACATGGGACCCTATTTAACTGTAATTATAAACATGGGACTCCCAGTGGGAGATAATTCTAACCACATTCTGAATTGGGCCATGAGAGCTGAGGCAATCTCAGAAACACAGGGGTAGAGCTGCAGTCCAGGGAGTGTCACCTGCCCCACAATGTTACAAGGGAAGCAGGAAAGGGCACATAGCGAAGGAACGTAGGCAGACAGAGGGAGATAGATATTCACATTGTGTGTGTGCATGTGTTCACGTAGGCACATGAATATTTATTGATGCTGTGTTTGGGAACCAGCAGAACATAATATTAATACAGGAGCATCTATATCAGTTACCGATACGGATTTGCCCCTCACCCCTTAATTACTAAAATGAGAGCAGTTGGAGAGGAAATCGAGGAAGCTGGATGAAATAAACCTGTCCCAATGCAGATCATGGATATGCTGAAAATGTGTTGCTGGAAAAGCGCAGCAGTTCAGGCAGCATCCAAGGAACAGGAGAATCGACGTTTCGGGCATAAGCCCTTCTTCAGGAATCAAGCTTCAGGCTTATGCCCGAAACGTCGAATCTCCTGCTCCTTGGATGCTGCCTGACCTTCTGCGCTTTTCCAGCAACACATTTTCAGCTCTGATCTCCAGCATCTGCAGTCCTCACTTTCTCCTACATCATGGATATGGCAAAATATATTCAGATATGGGAGTTTGAAACTGAGGAAGCGGCCATTCTGTGAGTTGCCATTTTAGAACAGTTCGGAGCAACTATTGATGTAGAGACACAAACTGTAATATGGGAACAACCTGGCCAGGCCCGGGACAGGAAGCAAAGGAGAGGCGACATCTCCAGAGTAGATACCTTGCAGGGAGACTGGAACAGTAAAAGAATCTGGGGAGCTTTATCTAGGACCCAAATAGCAGGGCGGGTAACTCAAACAGGAATGTGGGTTATTATCTGTAGATCCTGTAAAGATCGAGGGCCCTCTCACTCCCCTCACAAACCGGATCCCATTAAAGCTGCGGCTGAGGAGGCAATAATTGTGACAGTAACAGATTGACAGAAGCAGGGAATAGTCAGACCGACAGTATCCCAGACTAACTCACAGAAGCCGAACGGCTCATCCCACCTCACTATTGATTATACCTCCCTCAGTAAATCCGCCACTAAGGAGTATCCTACAGTAGCGAACCACACCACTTTATTTAATGGATTCAAATTGCAACAGGATGCAGTCTCAGCCCTTGATATTGTGAATGGGTTCCTGTGGACCTGGAACAGCAGAATAAGCTAGCATTTACTGTCTGAGGAAAGCAGTAGACCTGGATCCAGTTACCTCAGGGATCCCATAATATTCCAGTATATCCCACCGATACATGACTGATGGAGTTCATCGATTTAATCTTACCAACATCTCATTACCTCAGTTGGAGAGAAAGAACATATACGGATATTACACAGAGTATTGGGTCAGATCAGGCAGGCCGGGCTTAAAATTAACCCACAGAGCGTGGGAAGGTAGGGAGAGATGTACCTGGGACATCACATCAGGGAGATCAAATCAGGAAGGGAGGGGGACAATCCCAGTCGAACGAAAGACCATGATTTCAAAACTATCCACCTGCACACCGTGAATGGGATAAGGCAAACTTTAGGATTGTTTAGTTATTGGAGGATATTTGTGGAGAATTACCCAGAAATGGCAGAACCATCACGAGCCCTGTCAGAAGCACGGACATTAGACAGGTGTCAGGGAGTCAGCATATACACAGACAGCATGCCTTTGGAACAGTTCATCAAAAAGTGATGGCCTGGGTTCGGTGAGGGTACATCACCCTGTCTGGGGGCACATAGAACATGAAGGACAGGTCAGAGAGTTAGTGAAAGCAGCTAACTTTCCCATTGAAGCAGCAATAACGAAGATTATAGCTCACAGGAAAGTAGAAACCTCACACCAACAGGGCAGTGAGTATGTGGGTAAGGCAGGTGAATAGACAATAGGCGCAGGAGTCGGCCCTTCTGCCCTTCGAGCCAGCACCACCATTCATTATGATGATGGCTAATCATCCTCAATCTGTAATCTGCTCCTGCCTTATCCCCATAACCCTTGATTCCGCTATCCTTAATAGTTCTATCCAACTCTTTCTTGAAAGTGAATTTCACCAATCACCGTCTCGATTAGATGACCTTTCCCTTCCGATGTCTCCAGGATGGAAATGAAGGAAATGGAAGAAATTCAATAACATATGACATCGAAATTCATTGGAACGATTTTCTCGTTGGCCAGAAAACCAAATAACAACGAGTCGAGTCACCGTAGGACTTTGTTTCACAACAGCGATGAAATAACAGTCTCCATTCGGTTCCAGTAAAAACTCAACTTGCCTGGAACGTAAAGCAACAGTAGAGCTGCGTGCGTGGCGAACACGATCACGATACTTCGGAAAATTCTGCGCTTTCCCACACCACAGTTAATTCCGTGGGAAGCAAGCCCATTTTTCGAAACAGCATTTTAACAAGCTACATCGTTGAAGTTGATCAGCAGAAATGGCAGCGGTGGGATGCGAACCCACGCTTCGTTCGAAATTGGAGGCTAAACGCAGTGCATTAGACTGCTCCGCCACACTATGAGCCCGCCGTACTTCCCATTTTCTTGCACTTCCAATTGTTCTCCCGCATAACAGCAGATGCAAAGTCACGTGAAAAGGGTTCCATGATCCCTCTCCGACTCGCACAGCTGCTCGGATGTGCCCCTCCACAATATCAATTTCGCATCAGATAATGATAGCCCATCAATCCAGACAAAAATCAATGGTAAACTGAGTCTATTTTCTCAGACTCTTTTCAGCTACAAATGTATCTGTGAGTGCGTGAGAACATATGATCGGTTATGATTTGGTCAAATTACCATGATCTGCTTGACATTACTGCAATTTCAATTCTTGCTTTGCTAAATGCTTTCACCCATTGATCGAAACAGGACAACTTTCAAGTTTACACGGAACATGAAACACACTGGACTGCAGGGAAAATGCACAAAGCTGAGCAGGCCGTGTTCCACATCATACCGTGCAGCATAGTTTCAGTCACTGTGTCTGTTTTGCAGAATATGAGTCCCAAAGAATGTTCTCCACCCTAAAACCAGAGGTAGCATTACAATCCGAGAACGACAGATCACATTGTGAGGATGCTCTGACCTCGGAGCGAGTTCGAGATGCCACTTTCCTTGCCTTTTACCTTAACTGTGCAATTTGCTGCAGAGATGTTCACACCTGGACATGAGCCACATGGATACCAACTGAGTTGGAAACCTATGTGGGAATCGACAAGAAGCGACTCAATAAATTTTGCTAAATTCTGTGGGGCTTTTTAGAAATGCAGTTTCTGTTCACGTCAATCTAAAAGGCAGTTTCTGAACATCGTAACAGAAGTCAAAAGTTAATTACCTCACACCATCCCCACTCCGGAAGAGGTGCTAACTGCCCTTGAGTGCTTTTTGTTCTCGATGTGAAGAGCTTTCACCCCTGAGTCACCTTCACGTCTCTGGTCGCTGAGTGAATCACAAAGAAGGAGTTTCACCAGAGCTGCAAATGCCTGACTTCCCCACTCGCCCTCCCCGTTTACATTTTCCTGCTCGTCAGTGATTTAAAGAAAACCAAATGGATGCGATGTCATTCTGTAGCCTCTCTGTCGATTCCTCCGTTTCAGTTCCAACGTGGCTTAGATCTCGGGGCGCACCTTAATACTAGCGACGCTATGAAAGCACAAGTCCAGAGGTTCCTCTGAGAGTGTAATTTCTTTCATTGCTGTTGCTGATTAAATGAGCCACTAACGTGCGAACTGCTCCAAAACATGATTCAGGACCTCTGGTGCCAACTCTCGCACGTTGAATAACGACAGACAGCTTCCAAATGAGGTCTTTCAGAGACGACTTTGGGCTACATTTGACAGACAGACAAGTTCAGGAATTCGTGGTGTGCTGTGACACCAGCGCATCTGCTTCTTCCCTGTCTTTGAACCGGGCCGCCTGCGCAAGGAATGCAAATGCGGTACTGCTTTTCGTGGAAGGATCAGAACGCGGTAACTACACTCTCAAACAGAATGGCATATGATCAGAACCAGGTTGGAGAAAAACTACAATGCTTTGCACAGTAATTAAATGGAATTGCATTACATTACATTTCACTACGAGGGCAGATTTGTTCAAGCAAATTCGAAGGTAGGTTTGCAGATGGGAAAGCAAGCAAGAAAGTTCAGTTCTTGTCCATGTAAATGGCAGCAGTTGAAAAACAAGGCAGTTTCCGCTCAGTTTCGAACTGGGGACTTTTCGAGCGTTAGGCGAACGTGATGACCACAACACTACAGCAACAAGCCGCCAGCATCTATCCTGTCGCTCCGTGGCATCCACCACCTTTCTGTTTCCAATAGCTCGTTGTTGTCCAGCGTAATTTACATCTTGAAAACGTAAATAAAAAGACACCTGAAATTGATGACAAAATATAGACAAGGATGTCTTCAATGTTTGGACCGTACGGTGAGGTGGAATAGGGTGGGTAGATTTGCAAATTACTGTTAACACGTAATGTATTGAGCGAATCGCAAAACAGAAAGTATTTAACACGGAACACAAACAAAACTGGCAAACCAAATGCATTTTCAGACACAGCGAAGCATGAATGCTAAATGTGAGACAGTCCGAGGGCATGAGTCATAAAGTAATCTCACAACTAACAACAGGGCGATTCCAAACTACTCTTTCAAACATACTGGAGCCTTAGTGCACCACCACTTTCCAGACAATGATGAAAAGAAAGAAAGAACCTAATAAGAATGGGCCATAAAAAGTGAATTTCACTAATCACAGTCTCGATTAGATTACCTTTCCCTTCCGATTTCTCCAGGATGGAAATGGAGGAAATGGGAGAAATTCAATAACAAATGAAACCGAAATTCATTGGAACGATTTTCCCATTCGCAAGAAAACCAAATAATGACGAGTCGAGTCACCGCAGGACTTTGTTTCACAACAGCGATGAAATAACAGTCTCCATTCGGTTCCAGTAAAAGCTCAACTTGCCTGGAACATAAAGCAGCAGTAGAGATGCTTGCGGTTTTCCTTGCGGGAGGCGAGCACTACCGTGACAGCACAGACACTTTGAGACAATCTGTACTCTCCCACACCACAGTTAACTCTCCAGGAATCGTACCCAATTTGTTAAAACCTCAACTTGCCAGGAACGTAAAGCAGCTTGAGCCCGCGATTTACCGTGTGCGAGGCGAAGACGATTATGACAAGATGGACACTGACCCCGTCTCCATAAAGCAAACTGCCAGTCCTGCTTTTTATTTGAACACGCCGCAGCCACAGAAATTGCAGTGGGGTCTCGAGCCTAAGCTTGTTTAGTAATTGATTTCTGAAGCAGGCGTCTCCGGCTCCAAGGCTCCCCTTCATAGGGCTGATTCGGTTCGAATAGTGAAATTTCCTGTGCCTGATCCGCAGGACACTCTGCAGGATTTTCAGACAGCGCAATCCTCCCTGTGACATGTACGTGCTGGATAACGTTCTGTTGTGTCATGTGTCCCGGCTTTGCCAATATCGCCGTTGTTTATCTCCCTACATCCTGTTGGTCAACATGTGATTCCAGTCAGAATCGCAAATGTGTAACAAAACACCTTAGCTGTGCTGGCTCTCTGCAGAGATAAATGTGCTTCTCTTTTCGTATCATTCTCTTGCCTTCTCCCTGTAACTCTACATATTTTTACATTCAACATAAACATTAAATTAATTTTTCAACAACTCGTTTGAAACTGCGTCTTTGTCAATGTCAGACCCTAACCACTCGCTATGTGAAAACATTTCTCCTCATGTACATTTTTCTTCTTTTACTAATGTCTTTAAAACTGCCGAATCGTTCTCGATCCTTTCAGGCGTAGGGAGCATTCCCTCTTCCTTATTCCCTCTGTCTAACCCACTCATGTCTTGTAAAAGTTGAACAAGGCCAGCTTTTGGCCTTCTGCTCTCCAAGGAGAACTGTCCCAACTTTCCAAATGACCTTTATTGTTGACATTCCTCATATTCTCACCAACCTGTGCAGCGCTGTTTTCAATCATTTCACGTCCCCACTTCCTAAATTGTCACACCCAGAACTAATGCAGAAGATAGAGTTAAAAACGAGTCTTTGTTTCACCATCAGCCACTCTGTCCCAGAGGCAGGAAGAGGGACACCATCAACGTGTGGCGTCACTCACGCGCCGACAGAAGCTGTTCGGCCCATCGAGTCCATAGCGACTCTCTGACGCTTGTGTATCCCTGTGGTTATTCATAGTTGGTGATGTATATCTTAATAATGCGGAGCTGTCCCTGTATCGCAATTTTATCTCCAAGAAATTGATCGAATTGTAATTCACAGCTTTTCATATCACAGGGAGAACACGACTATGTGAAACGGCGTGGCGAATAACTGCAGGGCGTCATGCGCATAGAACACTCTACAACTGATGTGTCGCACCTTCACCAGTTTATTCCCAGCTCTGGCAAGAGATTTTGCGAATCAGATCAGAGCACACCGACAGAGATCAGGTAAAGAGTTTCCAGAACTTCACAAGTGTGTTTCCTCATTTGTGTAAATTTCCCGTGTGTATCAGTATGTAATATTCATTTCAGATACATTGAATGAAAGCAAGCGGAAAGTGAAACAACGTGCAATATGTAGAATAGAGATCTATTATAGAAAAACACTGGAGGGGGCAGTACACACACTGAAACATGGAATTGTCAACGAGTCGAGGATGTTTTCAATCCATTAATTTCATGGTTATAATCCCATTACGCTCCCACTGGGCCGCTCTGTTAGCGCTGACTATAGCAGTTTCACACAGTCTTCAGCATTTCGTCTGGCGTGTGGCATGTACCTCAGAGGATGATTTCAAAAGGTCTTCACTATTATTGTGTGACACTCTGTTGTGCAGATGTGTCCCGGCTGTGTCAATATAACCTGTGCCTAACTTGCCATATTCTGTTGGTTTAACTGTGATTTCACTCAGAATCACAAAATATGTCATGGTGCAAAGTGAGGCTATGCAGCCCCCAAACAATAAAGAAATGTCTATGGCGGTCGATTGATTGACTTTATTTGACTGATTGATTGTCACATGAACCTCAGTACAGTGAAAACATTTGTCTGCGATTGGTAAAGGCAGATCATACTAATCAAGGACATGCATATCACAGCATAAGTAAAACAACATTTTGGACAGATTACGGCTTTCAGGTTACTCCGCACAGGACGTGCACTCGGCAAAATCCACATTATCAGGAGCAGCATCATTTGAAGTTAGGGAATCCATTTCTCAGTCTTGTAACGACCTCCAAGAAGTTGCTGTTGTGTGTCTTTAAGCTTCGGTACCATGTTCTGAACTCGAGCTCATCAAAATTATACATTCTGAGTCAAAAATAGAACCAAATGCAAAACCCCAGTGCTCAAGTGTGACTTCTCACACGTTCATCACCCACCGAGGCGATATTACACCCAAGACCAACAAGCCAGAACCGGAACAGAAGCATGATCCACATATCAGTTGAGTTTCCTTGCTTAAAAACTAAGGGTTTTCTGTTGCTTCGGAGGGAAGGCCGCACAGACTTTTAATAATAGCTCCTTGCCATTCTGACTTCCGGTTCCCCGGAGGCTATGCGAGCTGCTTCTTTTGCGAGCGTTCTTCTATCATTAGCAGCTGGACCAACTCATCTTCAATTGGCAATTAGTGTTATGGGAGAGAAACATGAATGCGCTTTTCAGCCCACTATCAGACACGGGGTTGTGGAGCGCGGGAGGGGGTTAGAGGTAGTGGGAGTTATGGAAATTATGGAAAGCTGTACAAAAGAGAGATCGCGCATGCACAGGACTTAATATTCTTCAGGGAATCTTGTGCAAATAACGCCACCTGAGACAGATAGAAATGTGAAGAACTGCAGGGAAAGAGAGAATCTCTCCCAGTCATCTGTGTCTGCGTCCTTCTCGAAGTCACAGCGAAGGCTCTGCTGTCTGAATCAGCATGGGATGTAACTGCAGAGAGTCCTGTCGCTCAGGCACGTTGCACCTGATGTGTATAAGTTTTATCACGTTACGGCCAGCTCAGAGAACAGATTTCACAGCTCAAATCATCCCACAGTGACAGGGAACAGAAGAAAGCGATTCAGATCATCATCTTACCACCTGCTGGGGAGAAAACGGATGTGGGTGAGCAGACCAGTCTCGACCAGTGCATGTTCCAGCATTTACAATCTTGGTCTGTGTGACAACAAAAGCAGGAACCAGGAACTGTTTATCTTGCTTCTTAAAACAGGCTTGAAAATTTGCAGAGCATAGATACATCTACATGCTGTTAGTGAAATTATGAAAAGCAGAGTACAGTTCACAGAGTATGGTCTAACCTCTGGGTTATGGGCTCAGCTCCAACTGTGACCCTCTGCTCACCGGATTTGAACACAAACAAAGAAATGACTCAGTGACGAAATCTGTTGAAACGGATTCCGTGAGGAATTGAAAGCAATGGAATGAAAAGGCCCTTGAGAGCGGGATGTAACATTATCTGGGATAGTTTTCCAGTCTCGAGGAGAGTGCGCAGTGCTGTTTCTGTGGGTCAGCATCAGGATAGATAGATTGAATCAGCGTTAAATGTTATTGATCGGGATCCCTGTCGCTTAGACACACTGCACCTTTTGCATAATGGTACAAAAGCACGGACGTTTTGTGTAGAGGGGACAACTTCAAAATCGTAACTGAGGCAAAATGCACAAATGAGCGAAACAGCAAAGCAACCACAGAAACTGGTGTTACGTGACGGGGTAAACCCCCTCTGCTAATGGAAACCAGCAAAGCAGAAAGGATTCACCCCTTGCTGTATTCTGTTAAAATTCCAGAGTCAAAGAACCAACCCAAAAATCACTACTTAAAGTTAAAAATAACAAATTTATTACTTTTTATTGACAGAGAATAATCAAACTACAACTCCTTTCTCTAAACCTTCTGCTCTGCAATACCTTGCCTCACTCTGATCCCAATAACTTTTACAAAAATGTTCAAACTTAAAAACCAGATCGTTGTCGAATGTTCTCTTTGTATCTTCCTCTGTAGATTTTTTCTCCAGTTCGGTGTTGATGCTTTTTTTCTGTGCAATCTATTTCTCCAGATAGGCACCTCTTAGAGATTTTACTGGTATCCTACATCTGTTGGTCTTTTAACTGCTCTCTTTGCTGTTCTTTGTCGCTCTGGGTAACTGTTCCAATTGTCCGATATTTGTCCCACAAAACGTCGGACCGTTGCATTGATTTTAACATTGTAAAAAATACCAAATTCAAACTTGATTGGGGCATAATTTAAACTGATTGGCTGAATTCAAATTTGATTTTTGTATCCATGTAAAACAGTTCTTAGTTGTTTTCATCAAATGTCATGTTGTTGCCTTGTTCTGGACTCCTTGTGCTAGCCAGGCATTTCACGACCATTAAAAGTACGTTACACCCACAACTTCATAACACCGGCATTTGCCAAGACAGTTTATTTATCTCAACATCGCCCTCTATCAATCTCATGTGCCTGAGATTTGAACAATCTCTGGTTAATGTTAATCAAAACTACCCTATTCTCAGAGCATTAGATTTAACACGCCACCTTACTTCTCTCTAACAATATTAATTTATGTCGCACTGAGTTACTTCAGCACACCTTGAGAAGAAATAAAAATGAGAAAAGCAGTCACCTGTGTGACTGTGATTTGACCCAATGCTGTTGCAGCCAACAGATTTCAGCTTTAAGTGAAATAGCCTTCATCTTTCCTGTACCAGTAATGAGATTGCATAGCATTGTGGTAAGTTGTCATGAGTTGAATTAGATCCAGCATCATTTCTCGGGGCGAAATTTACTGATGAAATACACGGGGGTTGAGGGGTTCAATTTGGTTAGGAAGGGCATGATCAGAGTTCCCTTGATACAAAATCGTTAGATACGATGGAAATGAGATTCACTGGGAGGTATAGCCACGAGAAAGAAAAGAAAAGATTTAATGAGATGGTAGAAAAGATGAAGATTCACGCGACATAAATCAGGAATGACGGAGTTGTGTCATAATGGAGGTTTTCCAGCGGATGTGACGTTGGTAAGGGTAAATAAGAGGGAAGTTACCTCGTTGAGGTGAGTGTATAACTAGAGGTTAGAGCTTCAAAACCAGCGAGGAACGACAACGAAATTTGCATCAGGTACTTTTTATTCTAGAGATTTTGAAATCGGAGATTACTTTTCAGACAGAAAATAAAATTAAAAGATGATTCCAGCATATTTCAAAGGCCAGTTGCAGACACACAAGGAGCGAATTTAACAGGGGCAGAGATTCTGGGCTTCCTGGATTGCGAGGCAAAAGTGACACACTCACAAATTATTTAGCGGTCATCGGAAATAAATTGCATAATATCTGCAACTGAACATGTTAAGTGTAAGAAGAGCTGGTGGTGTTGAAATGCGTCGCAGCTAAATCGACGTGAACTACTACAAATCGTTAATGTACTGAGCTGTTTGTTTAGCTTTGCATTAAATGGAAGCCGGTTAGCTCAGTCCGCTGGCTAACTGGTTTATGGTATAGAGTGAGACTAACAACGTGGGATTAATTGCCGCACTCTCTCAGGTTGACATAAGGATCATCATCTCCACCGCTCATGCGATCTGTAATACAATTGTGACTCTAGTGGGTAGGAATGAACCTGTCAATGTCAAGCAAAATTATCTTTGCCATCTGTTGCCTTGAACATTTGGTCACAATGACCAAGAACGGGACTGAGTCCATTTAATACTCACTGATCTCCTCCCGAAAAATCCAGCGACAAGACTCGTCCTTACTCCTGTTGGAACCCTCTGTTCTGCATAGCAGCAAAAATATTTGTCATGACTTTACCAGATTCACTGACAACATTCAGTGTACCGAAAGAGAGAAATCTAATTCCTTTCAAACCGTTTAATGACCTGTGTGAATTTGCAGCAAACAGGATTATCTGAACCGAGTTTAACAGCCTTTTCAAGAATGTAATCCTATGCAGTGTCAGAGATTTGAAAAAGGTCAAGCTACAATATCACCTCTGTTTCTCGATCCACAGATGGTTAATTACCTGGGGAATATGTGCAGTTTTACGGTAAATAATTGATAACTTTTCCAAAGACAGAACAATCCCACAAATCAGAAACTGGCATTTTAGAATAGAAGCTGCTTTATTCGACATTATTCTTCAACTACGCTTCAGTCTGATGCTCCAATAATTCCTGATCAACGTCAGTAAAACCAGCTTTAGATAAGGATTGAAATTACAACTGCGGCATTTTAACACACTGTTCAGTGCCAAGCGCTGATCGGTTGCTCCACTGGAACCGCCGGCAGCAATCCTACAAAGTGCCCTACTCGTACCTTCGACCCGCCTGTTCTCCTTTTGCTGTAGTTCTGAAATTAAACTAAGGGAGAGGAGGAGGAACTGATATGGACCTGTGACTTTTCGAGCAACAGGTTCAGGCAATGGGACACAGAAAACTGATGTACAAAGTAGACTTGATTGAAAACAGGGTTTCGGTGGGTCACTGCGTTATTTACAGACGATGTTATATTATCGCTGTCACAGGACTTCTCAATCTGCACTCATTATCAATCTTCACCCTGGCTACATCCAAGGACATATTGCTCAGTTTTCATGAATACTGAAGATATAAGAATATCATGCAAGAGTAAATTGATTTTCGGTTTAAATTGTAAAGTGATAAGAATCCAAAGTGAGATAGATAATGCCCGAAATTCATGTTTATTACCGTGGCCAGAACGCTAGCCAGGAAAAGGGAAAATCTGTCCCTGAATCCCGAATATCCACACGCTTGCTTGCTCCATGTGTCCAGTGGGAAACCTGTGTGAAGGAGCATGCAGTCTGACAGAGCGCCTGGGAGAATCCTCCACTGTCTGATCTAAATCTACAACAGGAGCTGTGTATTCCAGCTGTGAGAGCACGGGGATAAAGGGGACGTACTTGGATTCTGTACCTGGATGCTGTAGATTCACAGTGTCCTCATTATGTTATTGTTATAACCCTCTGTCACAAACTGCACAGACAGAGAGGAATAAGAGGGGGCCATTCACACGCCAGCACTACCCCACCACTTGATATAATTATGGTTGACCGAACACGTCAATGTCTTTTAGGAGAAAGTGAGGTCTGCAGATGCTGGAGATCAGAGCTGAAAATGCTTTGCCGGGACAGCACAGCAGGTCAGACAGCATCCAGGGAACAGGAGAATCGACGTTTCGGGCATAAGCCATTTTTAAGGAATGAGGAAAGTGTCCAACCAACCCAACCACCCTGTGGCTCAACACTTCAACTCCCCCTCCCACTCCACCAAGTTTATGCAGGTCTTAGGACTCCTCCATCGCCAGACCACAACAACACGACGGTTGGAGGAAGAGCGCCTCATCTTCCCCCTAGGAACACTCCAACCACAAGGGATGAACTCGGATTTCACCAATTTCCTCATTCCCCCTCCCCCCACCTTATCTCAGTCAAATCCCTCAAACTCAGCACCGCCTTCCTAACCTGCAATCTTCTTCCTGACCTCTCCACCCCCACCCCACTCTGACCTATCACCCTCACTTTGACCTCTTTCCACCTATCGCATTTCCAACGCCCCTCCCAAAGTCCCTCCTCCCTACCTTTTATCTTTGCCTGCTGGACACACTTTCCTCATTCCTGAAGAAAGGCTTATGCCCGAAACGTCGATTCTCCTGTTCCCTGGATGTTGTCTGACCTGCTGTGCTTTTCCAGCAACACATTTTCAGCACGTCAATGTCTTTTCCCAGCCCATCCACATCAATCTATCGCCCAAAGGGAAAAAAGACACTGAATAAACCGAAAAACTCTGTGCAACTGTGGGAGCAAAATTTGTTTAGAGACATTGAGTTTATGCAATGGGATTCTTGATTGATCATCTTTCAAATGATACGATTCCATCAAAACTCACGACCAAGAAGGTGAGGAGTCTTCTCTGGTCAGTAGCAGGGACGAGAACTCCAGGCGATGGGAACTGATGATGAGTCAGCAGAACAATCATTGATTCAGCTGAAATCTGAACTACACTCCGATTCTGCTGGGACTCAAACCCACAAACTTTGAATCGCAATCTTAACAATGCAGTAGAGGTCCAACACGTCTTTCATTGGGCTGCAGAGCTGTGCTAACCTCCACTGTACTGCACCCAAAGTTACGGTGTTCAAGTCTTTCATCAAACTTCGGTTTATCCTCGCACCACTTCCCAGTACCTGGGCCTTGTCCGTGCATGCTCTAGCTCCTCAAGTGTTCGGCTAAATACTCCTGAAGTGTTTTGATGACTCTAAGCTTTACCACACGTTCAAACAGTGAGTTCCACACAAACAACACTCTCAGGATGTAAACATTCTTCCTAAATCTTCTCTGAACATTCTCTCTCGAGCTTTTCATCTATATCCCTGATTATTAACCCTTTCCATAAGAAGTTTATTACTGTCACACATACTTAATCCCTTTCTGTGCACATTAATCAATTTCTCTCTCAGCTTTCTCCGCTCTCAGATAAAGAGCCCCAGACGAGCTCATCCATCTTTGCAGTGGCGTGAGTGTCGTGCTTTAAAAGCACAGCCGGTCAGGCAACAT
Organism: Chiloscyllium plagiosum; assembly: GCF_037043375.1. NCBI lineage: Eukaryota > Metazoa > Chordata > Chondrichthyes > Orectolobiformes > Hemiscylliidae > Chiloscyllium > Chiloscyllium plagiosum. Next base: position 33,089,477 of record NW_028270189.1, read on the forward strand.
CCGAGGAGCAGGAGAATCGATGTTTCTGTCATAAGCCCTTCATCAGGAATGAGGATTTTGAGTCGGGGTTGAAGGAGAGGAATGGGGTTCGTGGTCAGATGATGGGAAAGTGGATGAAGGTGAGGGAGAATGTGTTAGTTCAGAAGGAGGATTGATGGACGGATCCGGACAGCAGAGCCTAGTTGGGACTGGGATAATGTGGGGGGAGGCGAAATGAGGAAGCTGTTGAAATACACATTTATCCCGAGTGTTTTCAGGGTCCTAAGTTGGAATATGAGACGTTCTTCCTCCAGGCATCGGCTAGTAATGGAATGGCGGTGACTTGTGCCCGAAACATCGATTCTCTTCTCCTCAGATGCTGTCTGACGTGCTGTGCTTTTGCAGCACTACACTGTAGACTCTGAGCTCCAGCACCTGCAGCCCTCACTTTCGCTTATCTTCGAAGAGGGAATGGCCTAGCTCAGGCACCACCTTGGTAAATCTACTCTGACCACGCTCCCGTGTAAACACACGTTTCCTTTAGGCTGGCAATCAGAACAGAACAAAATTATCCGAAGAAAAGCAGAAATACCTGAACAAAATCAGCAGGTTTATTGCAACTAGGAGAGATTTTCGAGCCAAACGATCCGCCTTTGGAACGAATGGTGTGTGTAGGTGGGGTAGGAACGTGAAAGAATGTGGACAGGGTCTAAAATGATGGAACTCGATGTTGGGTATTGAAGATTGTACGGTCTGTCAGCAGGAAATGACGTGCCGCTCTTCCAACTCGCGCTGTGCTATGCGGGAGCTCTGCAGCAGACCAAACTGAAATGGAGGCATGGGAACACAGTGGGCTGTTGCAGTGACAGGAACCTGGAAGCTCAGGGTCTTTGCTTGCAGACAGAACGTAGGTGTACACACGTTTGTCACCCACCCTGTTTTTCTCTCCCCAATCCAGACGAGAACACATTGTGAGCAGAAAATGCAGTTTGCTAAATTGAGTGATGGGCAGATAAATCACTGGAACCTCACAATGAGGAGGGACATCATAACCGTGCATCATTTCACCTTCTGAGATTTCGTGGAATGGTGCCATATGGGAAAGTGTTGGAGGTCAAGGAGGATTGCACGAGGATGTACAGAGAGAAATTGTCCTGCATTGTGCCAGTATTCAGTTGTATGGGCTAGTGGGGAAAGGGCAGTAGAATGCATATCTTCCTGAGCCTCCTGCTATAAGCAAATACCTAATTACGGAGCAAAATTACTTAATGATTTTCATGCCAACACCGACACTAGGTACAGCTGACAGAAGTCACGTGCTTACACTGTCACTGTGAGTCTGTCTCCCCGGGAGCAGTAGTAGTCCCCCACGCTGATTCAGACAGCACAGTTCTTCCTGTGACATATCCCTTCGAGAATGGAAGGACAGCTATTAATAACCTGTACTTAGAACGGAGTATCTGTATTGCTCAATAAGAATCGCGCAACTATCCTAACTCCTTTTTAATGTCACTTGACCCATCGCCTTGTATGTCTTGACATCACAAATTCACATCTGAATACTTTGGAAAGTTATGTGGATTTTTGCCTCTTCGAGTCTTGCATACACCGTGTTCCAGATTTCAACCACCCACTGTTTGAAAACGTTTTTCCACTATCATCTTTCCGCCTCTGACCTTAAATCGGTGCCCCCCCCCCCCCCCCCGTGATCGAAAGCTCCATCAAAGTAAACATTTATTTCAATCTATGCTATTCATATCTCTCAGTGCTTTGTACATCTTAATCATGCCGCCCCCCCCCCATCTCCTCTGCTCTAAGAAAAACAACTCCGCTTGTCCAATCTCTCTTCTTCAGCCCAGACAATATCCTGGCGAATCTCCCCTGCATCGTTTCCAGCGCTGTCACATCCCTGCTATAATGTGAATTGCATAACTACACACAGCAGTCTCGCTAGAGCTGAATGAACAAGTAAAATAAATGATGCGAAAATCCATAGAAACTGATGTTTTTGTGAATAAAGTTTCTTTTCCCCAATGCTGTCCTGTGCCCTTTTCCTGAGCCTGATGTTTCAATAATCGCTGATCCATGTCAGTAAAAGCTGCGACATGAGGATTGATCTCACAACCGCGGTATCAAAATGGATCAATTGGTTAGAAGGTCCCGATGGTGAAACTTGGGCATGGTCGCACAGCAACAGTGAGCGCAGCAGCACAGACTGAAGGAGGTGAATGTGAAAGTGATTGTAAGGGAAATGGGAGGGGGAACTTAAAGGAGTTAAGTGATTGCGGGAGGGAGGGAATTCTCCGAGAATGGGTGAGTCTCAATCCTGATATATGACTCGCAGAGATGTGAGAGAGAGAGGGGTTTGATGGGAAAAATCATAATCCCTGAGAATGCTTTCATGCAAAATCAACTAATTCCTTTCTGTGTTTATTCAGCATGAGTCACAAGGAGTAAAATGCAGTGGATCGGATTCGAACGAGCTTCCTGCGGCCACAATGCAGAATATTTTAACATTCAAACCATCACTGAGTCATGCAGAGACACGCGTTTAAAAACAGCAATAACCTAGAGTGACAGAGGAGATGTTAGGAAGAGTAGCAGATGCACAACAGGAATATTAGGTGCGCAATAGCAGATATGTGGGAATTCAGAATTAGCTGAATCTTTAAATTCGATATCCCCAGACGCTGTGGTGGTTCTATCGGGGACTGCGTGTTGAAGACTGAGTTTGATAGATTTCTAGAAAACAAAAGGTTCGGGGATAGGGCGGGATATTGGTGTAATTTATGTTTCAATAACAATGTGTTATTAACATTGTGTTAATAACAGTTTCTTCACCAACTTCCCCACACAAGGAAGCACCCATTGCTGCAGTCAGTCACATAACCCTAGTCCCTAGAACCGGAATCAGGCAAACTTCGTGGCGCAGCCGCGAATACCAAACTGGAAGTGGGGGTGGAAATGAGCATGTCAAGCTATTCTGTGGCACCAGTGACATGATTGGTAAAGGCGCCTTCATGGAGTCATAGAGTCATAGAGATATACAGTATGGAAGCAGACTATTTGGTCCATGCCGACCAGATATCCCAACCCAATCTAGTCCCACCTGTCACCCGGCCCATATCCCTTCAAACCCTTCCTATTCATATACCCATCCAAATGCTATTGAAATTTTGCAATTGTGCCAGCCTCCACCACTTCCTATGGCAGCTTATTCCATACATGCACCACCCTGTGTATGAAAAAGTTACCCCTGATGTCTCTTTTATATCTTTTCCTTCTCAATCTAAATCTATGCCCTCGCATTCTGGACTCGCGACCCCAGGGAAAAGACTTTGTCGACTTATCCAAGAGCGTGAAATGCTGAGGCTGGGAGTGCTTCTGGTCAATTGGCTCAGAGGAAGCGTGCTGGAGCTTCAAATGAGAGGTCGATGTGTTAAAAGCGTTCTAAGAGATTTTCCTTAACAAAGTAGTATTTTGTTACTTTGACAGTAAGAACTGCTTTTGCTCACATCGTCCCCACATCAGTCTCTTGCTCCAGTAAACACTCCAATCCAGCGTACATTGCTTCCATTCCACACAGAAATGCGTCCTATTCTCGCTCCAGCTGGGATAATCTGAATTGACAATGTCATTCTTTGATTGGAGAAATGCAGCAGGGAGTTGTTAGTGCAGCGGTGATCTATTGGGCTAGTAATCTTTGGAGACTGGAACGTGGCTGCTGCTGTTCGTTAAATTCGATGAATAAAATCTGGAAAATAAACCCAATCTCAGGAACAGAGACAACAACTTTATATTGCTGAAAACTTATTCATTCATGTCCCTTCGAAAGGGAAATCTGCCGACTGTCAACAGTCCTGTCAACATGTGACTCCAGACCCACAACAATGTGGTTCAGCCATGAATGCCCTCTGACTCAGTTCGAGGTGAATTAGAATGAACAATAAATGCTCTTCAGACCAATGATAGCCACATTCCGTGGGAGATTAAGGAAGAGTAAAAATGCATGGACAACAGGCGAAGGGGGAATCGTGTTTGTGTGGACTCGAATTCAACTGATTATCAAACTAAATAGACACAAGGATACCCACAGCGCCAAGAAGTCAGGCCCATAGGGTGACGGCAGGAAGGGATTCAATTACGCGCTGAGGTGTAAACTCACTTACTCAGTCACAGTGCGCATAAGTCATTCACCACTCCCATATGTGAGAAGTGATCCCTCAGAAGACCAACTGGCAAAGTCACCAGCAAGTTTACAAATGACAGCAGAAGTTCGATTCTGCTGTTATTGCAGTCGTTAATCCCAACCAGCAATGAAACCTGTTCGCATGCGTGTTTCCAGTGGAGTTCCACTGTTTTCTGATGTAGACTAGTGATTTAGACTTAGTTGTAGGAGCTATGGTTTAGAACTTTGCTGATGATGCAATAATTGATTATGGCGAAGAATGCCAGGGACTGCAGGGATGTATCAATCAGGTAGAAAGGTAAAATGCTCAATAGATTTGAATCCAGATCAATGAAAGTTAATGAATGTTGGGAGAAGAAACAATAACAGTGAGTATTCTGTGTGGTGTAGACGGACAAAGAGATCATGGAATGGGAATTCACGATCGCTAAAGTTCAATGGACAGGGGAATCATTTGGAAGGAAGTACATTCTGCAGATTTTGGGAATCAATATTAGAGTGGTGCTGAAGAAGCACAGCAGGTCAGGCAGCATCCGGGTTGCAGAAAAAAATGACGTTTCGGTCAAAAGCCCTTCATCAGGAATAAAGCTGCGAGCCTCGAGGGTGCAGAGATAAACGGGAGGACTGGGTCTGGGAAGAATTTAGCTGAGAGTGCAATAGGTGGATAGAGATGGGGTTAAAGGTGATAGGTCAGAGGAGAGGGTGGAGCGGATAGGTGGGAAGTAAGATAGACATATGGGACAGGTCAATAGGATGGTGCCAATCTAGAAGGTTGGAACTCGGATAAGGTGGGCGTGGAGAGATAAGGAAGCTGGTGAAGACCACATTGATGCTATGGGGTTGAACATCCCAAGGTGGAAGATGAGGCGTCAGGTGTTGACGGAATGGCGGTGGAGGAGGCGCAGGAACTGCATGTCCATGGGAGAGTGGGGTGGGGGGGGGAGGGAGGGAGTTGATGCGTTTGGTCATGGGGAGTTGGGGTTGAATGTTGCAGGTGTACTGGAAATGTTCGCTGAAGTGCTCTGCGAGAAGATGTCTGTTGGCCCCAATGTAGAGGAGACCAACCGATGCAATAAATGACATGTGTAGCAGTGCAGATTCACATTTGATGGATGTGGAAGGATCTATTGGAGCCTTGGAAGGATGTGATGGGGAAGATGTGGGTGCAGGTTTTGCAATTCCTGTGGTGGCAAGGGAAGGTGCCGGGAGGGGAGGGTGGGTCATTGGAGGGCGTGGACTTGACTAGGTAGTCGTGCAGGAAACAGTCTTAGTGAAAAGTGGGTAGGGGTGGCGAGGGAAATAGATCCCTCAAGTTCAGTGTTACTGACACTTTTTACAAACCCACTGACTCCCACAGCTGTCTGGATTATACCTCCTCCCACCCCGTCTCTTGCACAAATGTGATCCTATATTCCCAATTCTTCCACCTCCATCGCATCTGCTCCCAAAGGAGAAGCACAGCGTTTCAGGCAGCATCCGAGGAGCAGTAAAATCGACGTTTTGGGCTAAAGCCCTTCGTCAGGAATACAGTCAGAGAGCCTGAAGGCTGGAGAGATAAATGAGAGGAGGTTTGGGGTGGGGAGAAAGTAGCATAGAGTACAATAGGTGAGTGGGAGAGGTGATGAAGGTGATGGGTCAGGGAGGAAGGTGGAGTGGATCGGTGGAATGGAAGATAGGTAGGTAAGACAAGTCATGGGGACATTGCTGAGCTGGAAATTTGGAGCTGGGGTGAGGTGGGGGAACGGTAAATAAGTAAACTGGTCAAGTCTACATTGATGCCCTGGGGTTGCAGTGTTCTGAGGCAGAAGATGAGGTGTTCTTCCTCCAGGCGTCGGTTGTGAGGGAGTGGCGGTGTAGGAAGCCGAGGAGCTCCATGCCCTCAGCTCAGTTAGAAGGTGAGTTGAACTGTTGGGCCACTGGGCAGTGTGGTTGCTTGGTGCGTGTGGCCCAGAGATGTTCCATAAAGCGCTCTGCTAGGAGGCGTCCTGTCTCCCTAATGTAGAGTAGTCCGCATCAGGAGCAATGGATACAATAAATTATATTGGTGGATGTGCAGGTAAAACTTTGATGCCTGTGGATGGCTCCTTTGGGGCCATGGATGGAGGCGAGGGAGAAGGTGTGAACGCAGATTTTGCAATTATTGCGGTGGCAGGGGAAGGTGCCAGGACGGGAGGATGGGTTGTTGGGGGGCGTGGACCTGACCAGATAGTCACGGAGGGAACGGTCTTTGTGGAAGGTGAAATGGGATAGGGAGGGAAATATATCCCTGGTGGTGGGGTCCGTTTGGAGGTGGTGGAAATGTCGGCGGATGATTTTGTTTCTGCGAAGGTTGGTAGGGTGGAAGGTGAGCACCATGGCGGTTCTGTCCTTGTTATTGTTGGAGGGGTTGGGTCTGAGGGCGGAGGTTCAGGATGTGGACAAGATGCATTGGAGGGCATCTTTAACCACATGCGAAGGGAAATTACGGTCTCTAAAGAAGGAGACCATCTGGTGTGTTCTGTACTCTATGCTACTTTCTCTCCACCCCCACCCTACTCTCATTTATCTCTCCACCCTTCAGGTTCTCTGCCTGTATTCCTGATGAAGGGCGTTTGCCCGAAACTTCGATTTTTCTGCTCCTTGGATTCTGCTTGAACTGTTGTGCTTTTCCAGCACCGCTCTGATCTAAACTCTGCTTTCCAGCATCTGCAATCATTGTTTTTACCCTCTGCTCCCAAAGGACAAGTTCCACCACAGAACATACCAGATGGCCTCCTTCTTTAAAGACTGGAACTTCCCAATCTATGTGGTTGAAGATGCCCTCCAACGCACCTCATCCATGTTCCGTACTCCACCCATGAACCCCAAACCTCCAACCACAACAAGACAGAACCCCCAGGTCCTCATCTTCTATCCCACCAACCTCTGCATAAATCACATCATCCGCTGACAGTTTCGCCAACTCAAAACGGATCCCATCACCAGGGATAGGTTCTCCTCCCCAGCCCTATCCACTTTCCACCAAGACCATTCGCTCTGTGACTACCTAGTCCAGTCCACGCCCTCCAATGTCCAACCCTCCCTTCCCAGCACCTTCCTCTGCCACCGCAGGAATTGCAAAACCTGCGCGCACATCTACCCTTTCATCTCTGTCCAAGGCTCCAATGGAGGCTTACAAATCCATCAAAGTTTCACCTGCACTTCCACACATGTCATTTCTTGTGTCCGTTGCTCCCGATGCGGTCTACTCTAAATTGGGGAGACCGGATGTCTTCTCATAGAGCACTTCAGACAATATCGCCAGGACACCCACAAGAATCAATCCCAGTGCCCTCATGGCCAAACATTTCAACTCCCCCTCCCACTCTCCCGAGCACATGCAGATCTTGGGCCTCCTCCATTGGGCCTCCTCATCCTCCGCCTCGGGACCCTTCAAACCCAGGGCATCAATTGGGACTTCACCAGTTTCCTCATTTCCCCTCCCCCGACCTTACCCCAATTCCCAACCTCCAGCTCATCACCGTCCTCCTGACCTGTCACACCTGTGCATCTTCATTCCCACTTTTTCACTACACCTTCTTCCCTGAAATATCATGTTCACCCTCCACCTCTATCCACTTACTGCACTCGCAGCTACCTTCTCCCCAGCCCCGCCCCACTCCCATTTATCTCTCCAACCAATATGCTCCCAGTCCCATTCCTGATGAAGGGCTTTTGCCTGAAATGTTCATTATTCGTGCTCATCAGATGCTGCCGGACCTGCTGTGCTTCTCCAACACCACTCTAATCTTGAGAGGAATCAGTTGATTGGGAGCGTTTTCGGATATTTTCTATTGTTGACCACTTTAGCAACTACCAGTTTAGGGAACAGCTAAAGGACTGAGCACAAGTCAAGTCACCACATAAACAATTTTTTTTAATTGTAAGATAAAACATGGAAGGCTGAAGTATGCAACTTTGCCCATCAATACTGTTTCACCAATGAGTTTATCACTGATTCCTTTCCAGATCAGAGTGCTATGGGCCTTGGAGGGGAACTTGAAAATGCTGGTGTTTCGTTGCAACCTCCAATCTTGTCCTTTTGGTCAGTACAGCTATTGAGCTTTGAAGGTTCTGTCAAATATGCCCATATGACTTACCCCAGTGCATCCTGTAGTTGGTGCACTCTGTTGCAATTGTGCCTAAGCGGTGAAGAGAATGAATATTGCAGGTATTGACGAGGGTACAATCAAGTGACTGCATTGTCGTGGACCGTGTCCAGTTCCTTAAGTGTTACTGAAGTTACACCTATCGAGGCAAATGGAGAGAGTTATGTTCCACGTCTCATTTGTGCCTTGCAAACGATTTAAGATTCACGGAGACACAAGCTGAGTTTATAAACAAAAAATGTCTACCAAAGGACATGTTTTTGTTGTCCAATTGTTTATATAGCCAGTTTCTATCTGTTTATTTTTCTAAATACTAGCTCTGTGGACTATTACACTGGATAATTTGGTTACAGTAAAGCCATTGAATGTCAGTGGGATATGATTAGATCCTCATTTGTCAGAGTTATCATTATTCTATTTCGTCCTTATGTGGACCAATCTGATTCCAGTCGCTGTCTGATTTCAGGTTTCAATTCCCGTCTGTGCTTGAAATTTCAATGGTTTCTTTGCATAAGTGTCTCCACGTGCCGTAATAATATGTAAGGACGCTGCAGGGGACAGCAGAGATTAATGAACATGTTGTCAACAGAGGAGAAAATGGAGCTTCGTGGGATGATTGGTTAGGCTGGGATTATTCTCCTTGAAACAAAGGACGCTGAGTGCAGCTCTATAATCACGTAATAACATTTATACACGTTCAATATTCATGGGAACTTGACAGGGTAGTTACTGGCAGGTGGTTTACTCTGGTATGAGGAGAGCACCAGAGGACATAAACTCAGAATTAGGTATTGCCAATTTAATTCAGAAATGGGGAGTAATTTCTTTGCTCAGGGGCCAGTGAATCCGTGGAACTCCTTACCAAAACTGTTGTTGAGGCTGAGTTGCTGTGTATTTTCAAACTGTGCCAGACAGATATTTAACGAGAAAGACGGTGAAGCTTTGTCGAGGTAATGCAGGAGAATGGAGTTGAGGATTATCAGATCAGCCATGAGTTCATTGAATGGTGGAGTTGACTCGATGGGCTGAATGGCCTACTTCCAATCTTACATCATGTGGTCCTACTCCTTACTTTATTGATAAATTTAGAATTCTAAGGGGATGGGATGAAGTGATAGAAAATGTTTCTAAACTGATCAGACAGATCAGGAACTAGGCTCATAAGCTCATGAACAAGAAATGTGCTGTGGCCTGGAGACAACAAAGGGCACTGGGCACACCGCAGATGGGTATGTGCAGAAGTTGTGTTTGCTAAAGAAAATTGGTGGATCTAATATTGTTGCCAACTTGGCGTCATGCTGGATGATGGATCGCGGTATGATTCACACAGCAAAAGGTTGTGAAAGAATGAAAGTTTCGTTTCATTGGAAAAGTTTTCTGTGGTTCCAATTCCAATTGACTGTTTGAAATACTATCAGAAAGTTGTGTGGAATGTTGCATTAAAATTCACAATCCCACTGGATAAACTATTGCATCCAATCTCTCCTTATTTGTTTCACTTTCATTCGAAGTAAATTCATAGTAAGTCAAGATGGAATGAAAGGAGGAAAGAAACGTTTGCACTCCTTTTCATTATCTCAATTTAACTTACAACAGAATCAAATTGCTTTATTTCGACTTTGATGAGGTATCAATTTATCACAAATCTCCAATGCAATGAAGGACAAGAGCAAGATTCTCCATCCAGTGTATCCTAAAGATGCGAGGTACAAAGGGAAACCACAGCTGCGTTTGATAGAAGTAACAGCCAGAGTAGGATTCAAATCCACACATGCACAATGAAAGAGCAACCTGACGCGTTAAACTCTGGGCCACTTAAGTCCATGGAAAAGGGGCTCACATATAACCACATCAAGATTACATATGGTGCACCTCGGGGAGAAGAAATTCCCTGAGCAGAATCGAATTCACACCATTATGTTTCTTCTTTCAGCGGAATAATAATATCAGCAAAATCCAAAGAATTGACCTCGTCCTTGGAAAGAATACCCTGTCCTTGATTTATTCCGAGTCGGTACTGTCTCAGAATGAACCAGCAAACATGTAATTCCCGTCACATTCATACATTTAGTCTTGACGCATAATTTCTTCAGACAGTTTCTCTCTCACTTGAAGAAGTATATACGGAGAGAGAAGTGAAGGTGATGTTTTAGATCGATGGACTTTCTCAAATGGATGAACCTCAAGTGGGTAAAATTCCCGGAAATGCGGTGTTGTTCGTTTCATTTTATTAATTTTGCTGCAACTTCACTTTGTTCATTGCAATGATCGGAAGTGAATTGCATTTACATGATTGAAATGTTTAATGTTGTATTGAATTTTGCTCCGAATTCATTTCAGCTTAAAGAAAATACTGATGAGAAAACAGAAGGTTAAATTACAAAACAAGATGCCAGTTTTGATGCTCAGTTACGTTTGCAGATTTCAGTGGGTATCAAATGAACCCAACATCATGGCGATTGTCGTCCCACCTTTAAACCATGGGATTAAAGCACGAAATCGATCTCTAAGAGACGGGTCACTTCCTATTCATTATGGAATTTCTTTCCTTGACAATATACAAAATCTGCTCAGTTCCATTTGTAATGCTTCATGTGAAATATTAATAGAAATCTTTCAAAACTCTGAGGTTTTTTTTTGCTGAATCTCAGCTGCATATGTTTGCGATATTTCTTTATATCTGAAGTCGTCCAAATTAGACATTGTTTCCTCGCACCTTCCACCCCCACATCCCACTTTTACACTTTTGGCCAGCCACAGGTTGTCTCTCTCCTGGAAAAACTCACTGCTTGTGTGTCTCTAAATGTGCCTTTCCAAATATTTTGGAAACGGATTCTCTGAGTGTCAGAAATTCTGCTCCCATCATTTCTTTGTCCTACATCGATGGTTTTGAAAGCCTGACGTTCAGAAATATACGAACTTGAAATAGTGAATTTACCACCTATTTAATCTCTCCAAACCTCACATACCCTGGAAAACTTCCATTCGGTTTTCCTTGGCTCAGTTTCAAGTTTTCCAAAACACAAATAACTAAAATGCCATCCCCACTAAACGCCGTCAGCATCATCTCTAATGCCTTAGCTCCCCAGTAAAAGCTGGCAGTGTCCTCTCTGATAGAATCACAGATTCTCTACAAGGCAGAAAGTACAATTCAGCCAATCGAGTCTGTAGGGACACCCTGAACAGCATCTCAACCAGACCTAGCTCCCCTCTCTATCACCGCAGGCCTTTGGCTTGTGATTTTAAATAAACCTGCTGCAATAAAACCTGGCATCGTGTGACTGCTGACCTTATCACTGCGTTACCCCATGGCTAATTCACTTAACTTACTGAAATCACTCCCTGGACACATCAGCGCAATTTAGCATTGCCAATCCACCTAAACTATAGACTTAACAGCAGTGCGACCCACTGAGCAAATGTGCCATCACATTGAACACTATCTGTATCATGTGTAATGGCTTTACACACTGGTAACTCCGCCTAGTGAAAGCAAGCTGCCCCCGTCAACCCGAATTCAATGCATTCAAACGCGGTTCTACGCTGTACACCCTCATTAGTGCTGCCGGAAATGTTTCTGCACTCGGATCTGAGTGAGTTTACTCTTTTTTCTTACTCAGATTCCTGCTTTAAGTAAACACATCAGTCAGGAACAACTCTATATAATGGTTTTCATTGCAACACAAACACAATGTGCAGTTTGCAGAATTATGTGCTTGCACTTTCACTGACGCTCTCTGCCCCAGGAGCTGCAGTCCTTCCCCAGCTGATTCAGACAGCACTGTCCTTCCTGTGACATATCCAATCGAGAATGGAAGGCCAAGCATTAATAACCTTCACTGGGGAACAGAGCTACAGGTTTAAAACTTTCACGATGCCCCCAGCGGAGAATTGAGCCCTGTGACAGGAGGGGACACTAACCACGATACTGTGGAGGACAAAAACATCGAAGGAAGCCCTTCAGCCTGTTGTGGCTGCACTTGTCCAACACAACTGCTTAACGACCTGAATCAAGTTTTTCATTGTTTATATGTTTTGGCATCACAAATTAACATCTCAATTTTTTTCAGGTTGGAAGGGTTTCCACCTCTCTGACCCTTTCCGCACATCTACTCAAAACTTTCTGCCTTTTCCCGAAATCTCTTGGCCCCAGTGTTCGATCCCCCCATCAATAACAAACGCTTTTTTCAGTCTATCTTATCCATATCCCTCATTATTTTGTACATCTCAGTCATGTCTTCTCCAATCTCCTCTGCTGAGCGACAAACAACCCCAGTCTGTCCAATCTCTCCTCATAACTGAAACTCTTCAGCCCAGACAATATCCCATTGAATCTCTCCTGCAACGTTCCCAGTGCGATCACACCATTGCTATACTGTGAATTGCAGAACTGCACACAGTAATCTAGCTAGAGCCGAATTAACTTTTTTTTTCTATTCTGTTACAGTATGAGGGCGTCGCTGGCTCGGTAGTATTGATTGCGATCCCTAATTGCACAGCGGGCAGTTGACACTCAACTGTATTGCAGTGAGTCTGGAGACACATTGAGGCCCGACCAGGTAAGAACGGCAGGTTCCTTCCTCAAAGGACGTCAGTGAACCCGATGGTTTTGTTTTTTCAACAATTGACCATGGATTGTAGGTGTTATTAGATTCGTAATTCCAGATATTTATTGAATCTCAATTCTAACACCTGGCATGGTTGGAGTCAAACCCGGGTCCCTGGTTCGTTTGCTTATTGTCTAAATTAACAGTCCAGTGGTAATAGTGCTCAGCCATTGCAGAAAACCTGTGAAACTAATCTTTCTCAATGAAGTCACTTTTCCTCGATATTGTCCTGTGTCATTTTCCTGAGCTTGACTCCCAATAATCGCAAGTCCATATCAGTAAAAGCTGCTACCTGAGTATTGGCCTCACAACAGTGGTAACCAAAAGAAGCAACTGGTCTGCAGGTCCCTATGGTGGGGTTGGGGCACGTTCACCCAGCAACAGTGACGCAGCAGCACGGAGTGAAGAGTATCAATGTGAGAGTCAGTGTTAGATTCTGCAGTGCCTTAATGAAATAGGAAATGACTCCACAACCACATGATGAAAGAGCAGCGCTCCCAAAACTAGTGCCCAGTTAAACCTGTTACACTCTAACCTGGTGTTGTGTGATTTTTAACTTTGTACACCATAGTCGAACACTGGCATCTCGAAATTAATGAAATGGGGGTGTGGGACGGAAAGTTCGGTTAGTGATCGAAGGAGGGAGAGAAATCTCTGAGAATGGGTGGATTTGAATTCTGACATATGAAACACAGAGATGTGAGCGAGCAGAATTTGAAGGGAAAAGATCATCACCTTGGAGAAAATTACCATGTTAAAGCAACTGATTCCTTTGTGTTTCACAAAAACTGGGGCAGATAGAGCAATTAGTGCCGTGACTCGGATTCGAACCGAGGTTGCTGCGGCCACAACGCAGAGTACTAACCAATATACGATCACGGCTCCCCACAGACACGCACTCTGGCAGTGCGCAATAAGTACAGTATCATAGGAAATGTTAGGCAGCGCACCAAATGCACAATATCAGTGATGAGCGAACAGTGGCAGATACCTGGGAACTCAGAATGGGCTGACCGTTTAATATCGGTTCCCCTAGAGGCTGTGGTGATTCCATTATTTATATGCTGTAGGCTGAGATAAATAGATTTCTCGAAAACATCAAAAACTCCGGGGACAGTGCAGGTGTTGTTGAAATGTATGCTTCAATAGTAATGCAGTTTAACATCGGCTACTTTACCAGGTTCCCCCCGACACACACACACAAGGCAGTAACCATTGCTGCCTGATAGTCCCAATTCCTAGCCCCAGAATCTGAGGAATTGAGTGGCGCAGTCGCGAAGATCCAACTGGAAGTCGGGATGGGAATGAGGTCGCAGAGATACTCGAGGACTCCAGTGACACAACCGGTGAATGCAGGGTATTTCTATGACGGTTTAGAGGCGCAAGTAATTCCGAGGTTGGGAGTGCTCCTGGCCAAAGGTGGGAATTTTTTTTCCCGTTAATAGCAATCTACAGTGCAGCTTGCTGAGAGAGCTGAGTGCCACAACTGGAGCGTGGGCGGCTGGTTTGAAGTTTGAACTTGCTTCACTATCACCAACTTGCCTGGAATGAATTGCTTTTACCATTTTCATTTCCAAAATCTCCCTGCAGTCTGCGGCTTTCTTCCTCCTTGTTAATTGCATGACTAACTGTTGTATGATCCGCACACCGCTAAATCACGGCCACTACAAGTGAATATGAATCATTGATCTATATGAGAAAACAGTGGAACTCACTGCAGGCATGCTTTGTCGGTTTGCAGGCGACGCCAGAATTGTAGACAGTGAGGAAGATTATCTAAGTTTCAAAAGGATCTTCATCCAATGAGTCGTTGGACTGAAAAATGTAACATGGAGTTCAATCTGGATAAATGGAAGGTATTGCATTTTGGTACAACAACAAGAGTAGGGCTTTGCGTAGTGTTGGATAACACAGAAGCTAGGGGTGCAGGTGCATAATTCCTTGTAGTTTGCATCACCTACAGACAAGATGGTTCTAAGGCATTTAACATACTTCCATACTTAACATACTTAACATACAAGGCAGTGTTGTGTGATTTTTAACTTTGTACACCATAGTCCAACACCGGCATCGCTAAATTAATGAAATGGGGGTGTGGTACGGAACGTTTAGTTAGTGATCGAAGGAGGGACAGAAATGTCTGAGAACGAGTGGATTTGAATTCTGACATATGAAACACAGAGATGTGAGCAAGCAGAATTTGAAGGGAAAAGATCATCACCTTGGAGAAAATTACCATGTTAAAGCAACTGATTCCTTTGTGTTTCACAAAAACTGGGGCAGATAGAGCAATTAGTGCCGTGACTCGGATTCGAGCCGAGGTTGCTGCGGCCACAACGCAGAGTACTAACCACTATACGATCACGGCATCCCACAGACGCGCACTCTAACAGGGCGCAATAAGTACTGTATCATAGGAAATGTTAGGCAGCGCACCAAATGCACAATATCAGTGATGAGCGAACAGTGGCAGATACCTGGGAACTCAGAATGGGCTGACCGTTTAATATCGGTTCCCCCAGTGGCTGTGGTGATTCCATTATTTATATGCTGTAGGCTGAGATAAATAGATTTCTCGAAAACATCAAAAACTCCGGGGACAGTGCAGGTGTTGTTGAAATGTATGCTTCAATAGTAATGCAGTTTAACATTGGCTACTTTACCAGGTTCCCCCCGACACACACACACAAGGCAGTAACCACTGCTGCCTGATAGTCCCAATTCCTAGCCCCAGAATCTGAGGAATTGAGTGGCGCAGTCGCGAAGATCCAACTGGAAGTCGGGATGGGAATGAGGTCGCACAGATACTCGAGGACTCCAGTGACACAACCAGTGAATGCACGGAATTTCTATGACGGTTTAGAGGCGCAAGTAATTCCGAGGTTAGGAGTGCTCCTGGCCAAAGGCGGGGCAGAAGGGAAATTATTTTCCCGTTTATAGCAATCTACAGTGCAGCTTGCTGAGAGAGCTGAGTGCCACAATTGGAGTGAGGGCGGCTGGTTTGAAGTTTGAACTTGCTTCACTATCACCAACTTGCCTGGAATGAA
Source organism: Chiloscyllium plagiosum (assembly GCF_037043375.1). Lineage (NCBI taxonomy): Eukaryota > Metazoa > Chordata > Chondrichthyes > Orectolobiformes > Hemiscylliidae > Chiloscyllium > Chiloscyllium plagiosum. The sequence goes on from NW_028270189.1 coordinate 33,105,426, forward strand.
TTTCCTTCACCATTTTCATTTCCAATTGTTTAATATCTCCCTGCAGTCTGTGGCTTTCTTCCTCCTTGTTAATTGCATGACTAACTGTTGTATGATCCGCACACCGCTAAATCACGGCCACTACAAGTAAATATGAATCATTGATCTATATGAGAAAACAGTGGAACTCACTGCAGGCATGCTTTGTCGGTTTGCAGGCGACGCCAGAATTGTAGACAGTGAGGAAGATTATCTAAGTTTCAAAAGGATCTTCATCCAATGAGTCGTTGGACTGAAAAATGTAACATGGAGTTCAATCTGGATAAATGGAAGGTATTGCATTTTGGTACAACAACAAGTTGCGTAGTGTTGGAGAACACAGAAGCTAGGGGTGCAGGTGCATAATTCCTTGTAGTTTTCATCACCTACAGATAAGGTGGTTGAAAGGCATTTAACATGCTTCCCTTCATTGTTCAGTCCTTCGTGTATTGGAGTCGGGACGTTATGTTGAAGCTTTGCAGGACATTGATGAGGCCTCTTCTGCAGTATTATGTCCAGTTCCGGTCGCCCAGTTGTAGGAATGATATTTTTCAGCTGGAGCAGGTTCAAAAAAGTATGCACGCATGTTGCTGTGTGTGGAAGGTTTGAGTTACAATGAAAGGCTGGATAGGCTGAGACTATTTTCAGCTTCGAGATCAGGGTGCTGGAAAACCACAACAGGTAAGGCAATATCCCAGGAGCAGGAGAATAATTTTTTTGCGCAAGTGTTCTTCATCAGGCTCTTCCCCGAAATGTCGATTCTCCCGCTCCTCAAATGCTGCATGACCTGTTGTGCATCCCAGCACAACACTGTGGATTCTGATCTCTCATCTGCAGTTCTCACTGTCTCCTAGTTGAGACTGTTTTCACTCTAGGTTATGGGTTTGAACGGCGACCAACAGAATTTGGGAGAAGATTTGTAGCTCGGGTGCTTGTTGTTGTGGTTCTGTTCGCCGAGCTGGAAATTTTTGTTGCAGACATTTCGTCCCCTGTCTAGGTGACATCCTCAGTGCTTGGGAGCCCCCTGTGAAGCGCTTCTGTGGCGTTTCCTCCGGCATTTATAGTGGCCTGTCCCTGCCGCTTCCGGTTGTCAGTCCGGCACACTGCAGCACACCAGAACTGCAAAAAGTGGAAGAGGAACACATGTACAAGGTATTCGCCAAAAACGGATACCCGCGCAATTTCATCAACAGATGCCTAAGAGAAAGACAACGGAACGAGGACATGCCGCAACCCAAAGGACGAGCCACACTACCATACATCAAGAGCATTTCAGAACTGACAGCCAGACTACTACGACCACTAGGACTCATAACAGCACACAAACCAACAGCCACCCTCAGACAACAACTCACCAGAACGAAGGACCCGATACCCAGCATGAGCAAAACTGATGTAGTGTACAAAATCCCATGCAAGGACTGCACAAAACACTATATAGGACAAACAGGAAGACAGCTAACGATCCGCATCCATGAACATCAAAGAGCCACGAAACGCCACGACCAGCTATCCTTAGTAGCCACACACGCAGACGACAAGCAACATGAATTCGACTGGGATAACACTACCATTATAGGGCAAGCCAAACAAAGAACAGCCAGGGAAATTCCTAGAAGCATGGCACTCATCCACAAACTCCATCAACAAACACATCGACCTGGACCCAATATACCGGCCACTACAGCGGACAACTGAAACTGACAACCGGAAGCGGCAGGGACAGGCCACTATAAATGCCGGAGGAAACACCACATAAGCGCTTCACAGGAGGCTCCGAAGCACTGAGGATGTCACCGAGACAGGGCACGAAACGTTTGCAACAAGAATTTCCAGCTCGGCGAACAGAACCACAGCAACCTGACAGAAGTTTGTGAATTATTGAGAGGCAAGTTAGAGTTAACGATAGCTGCCTTTTCTCAGGATGGGGATTTCAAGGTGAGAGGGCATATGTTTAAGATGAAAAGACAGAGTTTTTTTTAAAAAAAGTCATGTGAGGCTTTTTTTTAGGAAGGTGTTTTACGTGTGCAATTAACTTGCTGAGGAAGTGATGGATGAGGGTGTGTTTGCAACATTTAATGGACAATTGATTCCAAATATGAATGGGAAAGTGGGATTTTTAAAATAAATTTATTCATGCCTAGTACATCAGTTATTTCCCAGAGGACATTTTAGAGTCAACCGCGGTATTATCCATCTGGAGTCTCCTGTGGGAAAGAGCAGCTGAATATGACAATTTGCTTCCCGAACTGGCATGAGTGAATCAGATGGGATTTTCCATACAACTGATTTAGGTCATCACGAGATTCTTCAATTCCAGGTGCTTATTGAATTCAAACTCCACCATCTGTCATGCCAGGACCTTAACTCTTTGTCCTCAAAATATTACCTGTTTTTTTGGATTAACAACACAGTAATAAAACTATAAGGGCATTATAACCACTCAACGGGTACAGGAGGAGGCAGATGGGAGTAGATTAGTTTGGCAGTATGTTCAGCATGGATTGGTTGCACTGACGGGCCTGTATGCCTTCATGCTGTATGACTCTATGATTGACGCTATGGAGCAAATATCTGGTTGGGATTAACAGCAGCACTGACAGCATAATCGAACACCTGATGGGATATGTAATCCTGCTGGAGGCTGGGAGGTTGTTTTGATCAGTCATCCCTTCCCACACACGGGACTGGTGAACGGCCTCTCCCCAGTGTTACTGATTAAATGAGTTTCCATTTCTGTGGTTAATTGAATCCCTTCCAGCAGTTCCCACATTGCCCTGCTTTCTCTGCGGTATCAGTGTCATTTTTTCTACGCAGGGTGAACGATCCTTTCACATTGTGTCCACACAGGTACAAATCCCGTTTTCCATGTTGTTAATGTGTTTTCATTCTTCCTTATTCACCCACAGGGTGTGAGTATCACTGGTCAGGACAACACTTATTTTTCGCCCCTCGTTCGTTGCTGTCTGGCTACACCACAAACCTGGGTGCGATCCCAGCCTCGGGTGTCTGTCTGTGGGCAGTCTGCTCATTCTCTGTGTGTTTGCGTTTTTATTTCTCTCTCTGACCAAAGGTGTGCCTGTTACAGGGATCAACAATGGGAAATGCAGGCTTATGGGGTAGGGAATACCCTAGGGTCTGGTGGGATGCGCTTCCGATGTACCCTGTGAACTGGAAGGGCCGACAAGCCTGCTTCCCCACATGATGGGGATTCCTGAATTAAGGGTCAGCTCATGTTTTTTTTCTGGTCCTGGAGTCTCTCGTAGGCCGGACTGGGTGAAGATGGTTGAATCCACTGCATAAGGGACATGAATGAATGAGATTGCAGGAAATTTAAATCATGATCTCTGTTCCTGAGGTCAGGCTTGCATTTCAGGTTTTATTCGTCGAACGTAAACATCACCTTTTCCGTGTTCCAGTCGCCAAGGATGACTAGTTTAAAATATCACCCCAACACCACCTTCTCCAGGTTGAAGCCTTGACTGTGTGGAAGAAACTGATACTGAGCAGATGCGAGCAAATGTAACTGCCACCGCCAGTGTCGGAAACACAGATCCAAATAGCAAAATCATCTGTTAAACCCACCACTGCAAAGTTAAGGGCTCAACACGCTCCAGTTGTGCCACTCAGCTGTCTTAGAAAGATGCACCGGAAATCGCTATGGTAGTATAAACGGGGACAACCATTCCCTTGAGCAGGAGCACACTTAACCGAGGAATTTCTTGCGTCTCTGTACCATCACAGAAGGACAAGGCGCTCACCTATTGCATCACTGGAGCCAGTGAGTAACTGCGCACTCATTCCCATCCCCATTTCCAGTTGGATCTGGGCGGCTGTGCCGATGTTAAGCTAAAATGCTATTGAAGCAAACATTTCAACAATATCCTGTACTGTCTCCCGAGTCTTTGATGTTTTGTCGAAATCGATCAACCTCAGTTTTCAACATTCTCATTCAAGGGATCTCTACAGCCTCTGAGGACATCGAACTGAAAGATTCAGCTCATTCTCAGTTCCCACATGACTGTCACTGTTCGCTGAGTACTGATACTGTACATTTGCTGTTCTTCCGAACATTCCCTCTGCTAGTATACTTATTGCTGCTTGCAAGCATCCTGTTCTGTGGTTACTGTGATCGTGGTTGTCGGTATTTTGCATTGTGACCACAGCAACCTCGATTTGAAACCAAATCACGGCACTAAGTGTTCTCTCCGTTGTCCTTTTTGTGACACATGCTAAGATATTAATTGTTTTACCTTCAAATTCCGCTCTCTTACATCTCTGCGTTTCATAGATCAGGATTCAAACATACCCGTTGTCGGAGATTTCTCTCCTTCCCACGATCATTAAACCTCCTTTCCGTCCCTCCTCCCATTTCTCTGGGGCAATGCTCAATCTATCACTCTCTTTCACATTCATACTGTTCTGTCTGTGCTGCTGCTGCGGTCACTGTTGTTGGGTGAACGTGCCCCAGTACCACCATCGGGACCTTCAAACAAATCGATCCATTTGGATACCGGGGTTGTGAAATCAATCCCCATGTAGCAGCTTTTACTGACCAGAGACAATTGTAGTGTCAGGCTCATGGAAAACACCAGGACAGTTTTGGTGAAAATACATTTTATTGTTAAAGATCAGCTTTTATGGCTTTCTGCGTTGGTCTTGTGATAATTTCATAGGACTGATAATCCAGAGACCGAGGTAATAGTCTGGGTACTCGGGCTTGAATCCCATCATGCCATAATTGTCAAATTTGGATTTAAAAAATATCTGCAAGGAAGAATCTAATGACTACTATAGATCCATTGACAATTGTTGAAAAAAAAATCTGTTTCACTGATGTCATTGCGGGATGGAATTTGCTATCCTTACATGGCCTAGGCTGCATGTGACTTCAGACCCATAGCAATATAGTTGAGTCTCAACTGCCCTCTGGGCAATAAGGAATGGGTAATAAATGCTGCTTAGCTAGAATCGCCCTCATACAAATCCAGAAATTTTAAAACAAATGCTCAGTAGGCTTAAGCAAGAGTGTTGTTTGCAGTTTTGCAAGTCACATTATAGCAGGGATGTGATCATACTGAGAAAATTGCAGGAGATATTTACCGGGATACTGTTTGGGTTGAAGAGTTTCAGTTGTGAAGAAAGACATGACAGAGTGGAGTGTTTCTTGCAGTGCAAAGGAGATGTGTACACGATATGATTGAGTTAGGGCACGGACAGGGTTGAATAAACGAGTTTCCCATTGATGGAGGGATCGATCAGCAGGGGCCAGAGACTTAAGGAGAAAGACAGAAACGTTTGAGAAGATGTGCGAAAAAGCTTTATCAGCTAGTGGGTGTATGGAATTTGGAATACACTGTCTACATTTTTCAGAGCGGCAGAAAGCTTCATAACCTGAATAAATATTCAGATGTAAACTTTTGATGCCAAGACATATAAGGCTGTGAGGTAAGCATTCTGAAATGGATTCAGTTCATTAGGCAGTTGTTTTTGACAAGTGTGGCCACATTTGGTTGAAGGGCCTCCTTTGACACTTTTGCCCTCGGTAGTATAATGGTTAGTGTCCCCGCCTGTCACAGTGCTCAATTCTCCGCTGGGGACAATGTAAACGTTTTAAAACTGTCGCTCCATTCCCAAGTGCGAGTATTGATACCTGTCCTTCCATTCTCGATGAGGCATATCACACGAAGGACAGTGCTGCCTGAATAAAGGTGGGGAAGGACTGCAACTCTCAGGGAGGCAGAGTGTCAGTGATCGGCCAAACACGTGACTTCTGCAAACTTCACCTTGTGACTGTGTTGGAATGAAAAGCATTTGACAGACTTGTTCCGGATTGAAGTGTTTACAAGAAGCAGGAAGTGAGGAAGAAACAACATAAACACATTCAAGTATGAGTGCAGAAACATTTCCCGCAGCACGAATTAAATTGTAAAGGACAGAGTGGCGTTTCGATACAGTGAATTTGGGTTCATTTGTTTTGATGAGGCTATTACCAGGGTATAAAACCATTAAAACATGATACAGCATTTGCTCAGTATGATGGAACATTGTCTCAGTAATTCGCACTGCTGTTCAGAGGGAGGGTTATTTTGATTGGCAAAGTTAAATTGCCCTCTCGTGTCCAGGGAGTGAATTAAGTAAGTTAGGTGAATTAGCCATGGGTAACGCGGGGATAAGGTCAGCAGTCACAGGACGTCAGGTTATACTCCAACAGGTTTATTTGAAATCATAAGAGGGAGGGATTCCCCTTCTTCAGGTGAAATATAAGGAAATAGGGAGGGGAGCTAGGTTTGGTTGAGATGCTCTTCAGAGAGTCAACACCGGCTAAATTTACTGAAATGCTCTTTCTGCACTGTAGAATTATTTAGTGATTCTATGAATTGTTAATGACGGTGTTTACTGAGGTGTAAAGCCATTAGATAAGATGCTGATGGGGGTGTACTGAGGATGAGATTTTATTCACTTGTCTTCTTTGAAAATTGAGAACAGTTATCCCTGATCCAAGGAAGACTTAATGGGGGTTTTCAGGTGATGAAATGTTTGGACAGAGTAAATAGGTGGAAAATTCCCTCTTTCAAGTAAGTAAACATCTAGATGTCAGGCATTCAATACCTTTGATAAACCCTTTGAAGGACAAAGCAATGATGAGAACAGAATCGCTGTCACTCCGAGAATCTGTTTTTTTTCAAAATATTTGGACATTTGGTGACATACAAGGAATAAATTTCACAAGGAGAGAGACAGCGTGTGGCTAGGTAAAGGTGTAGGGCTGGCGTGTAGTCGGTCGGAAGTTACGGGGAAACAATGTCTCAGTTGGTTGACTTTAAATGTAAAGACATTTCTTTAATGTGTGCAGCTGAATAAGACTCGGGTCCAAAACTCTGCATTTTGAAAGATTTGGCATAATATTCCACCTAAAGCATTGTAAATGGAACTGAGTGGATTTTTATTTATTGTGAAGAAGAATATGTTACATAATGAATGGGAAGTTACCAATTGCTTGGAGATCGACTTCCTGCTTTCATCACATGCGTTAAAGATGTGAGAACAAACACCATGATGTTTGGTCCATTTAATACTCAGTGAAATCTGCCAAAACAACGAGCAACGAAACTGGTGGGTTTTATTTTGCACTTTAACCCTCTGTTTTTCTAAGCAGTATTTTCCTTAAGCTGAAATAAAGTCAGAGCAAATTTGAATACAACATTAATCGTTCCAATGAGATATATCTAATTCACTTCTGATTATTACAATGAACATTGTGAGGTTTCAGGAACATTAAAATGAAACGAACAAATTAGCATGTCTTGCGATTTAATCCAATTCAGGTTTAGCCATATGAGAAAGGCCATTGAGCGACAACGTCGCCTTTATTTCCCTCACCATGGCTTCTTCACGTGAGAGAGAAAGTGACTGAAGAAATTATGTGTCAAATGTAGGTGTAAATATGACGGTAAATTTTGTCCTGTTTCATTCTGACTCAGTTATGACTCAGAATGTATCACTGACAGCTATTCATTCTGACCAGCATGGCTATTTATTGGAATTTCCTCTAATTATAATTCAAGTGAAAGCAGAAACACAATGGTGTGGATTCGATTCCGCTCTGGAACTTTCTCATCCATGACGTTCACAACATATAACCTGATGAGGTCACATGTCATCCCTCTACAAAATGTGCTGAGGAGACCGAGAAATGATGGTGGTGGGTTATTATATCGCTGTGCTCCACATTCACTGGTTCGAGTCACACTCTGGTTGTTAACTTTACACACCGCTCTGGCAGTTTTTCTTTGCACCTCACACTCTGGTATACACTGGATAGAGAATCTTGTTCTTGCCCTTCACTGCACGTGAGACTCACAAATAATCGACACCACATTAAAGTCGAAATGAAGAGTGAGAGCAGTCATTCTATTCAATTGGAGATGAAATTGGTGGAATGAGAAGGAACGCATTTTTCTTTCCGCCCGACATTCCATCTTGTCTTTCTATGAATTTACATCGAAAGAAAGAGAAAAAAAAAACAAGAGATTGGGAGCACAAGTTTATCCATTGGGGTTGTTCATGAGTATTTTAACCTAACACTTCTCACAAAGATCTATCATTATTTCAAACAGTCACTCGGAATTGGAACCGCAGAAAATTTCTCCAATGGAAAAAAATTCTTTGTTTCACAAATTTCTGCAGTGTGTGAATCATACAACAATCCATCATCCAGCGTGATCACTGACTTTCCAACTGTATAAGATCTAGCAACTTCCTTCAGCAATCGCAGCTTCTGTACACAGCCACCTGTGCTGAGCCCAGTGTCATTTGTTGCCCCCAGGTCACAGCATATTTCTTCTTCCTGAGTTTATGAGCCTTGTTCCTGATCTGTCTGATCTGTTTAATAAACCTTTTCTGTCACTTCATCACATCCCCTCATAATTCTGAACTCATGAATAAAATAAGGCGTTAGACGAAATGTTAAACCAAATGGAAGTATGCTATTCAGCCCAAGGAGTCTGCTCAACCATTCAACGAACTCATGGTTGATCTGTTTTGGAGATGCCGGTGTTGGACTGGGGTGTTCAAAGTTAAAAATTACACAACACCTGATAGTCACCTGACTAATACCTGATGAAGGAGTGATGCTCCGAAAGCTAGTGTGCTTCCAATTAAACCTGTTGGTCTATAACCTGGTGTTGTGTGATTTTTAACATAGTCGATCTGATAATCTTGAATTCCTTTCAGCTCACTTAGTTCGACAAAGTTTCATCATCTTTCTGATTAACTATCTGGCACTGTTTGAAAATACCCAACCACACAGTCTCAACAGTGGTTACTGGAAAATGCCACAGATTCTTTGACCCCTGAGCAAAGAAATTACTCCTCATTTCTGAATTAAATGGGCAATATCTAATTCTGAGATTATGTCCTCTGGTGCTCTCCTCAGAGCATAGGGAAAGCCATCTGCCCGTATCTACCCTGTCAAGATCCCACGAATATTGAACGTTATTATGTGATTATAAAGTTCCCCTCCTCCTCCTTTGTTTGAAGGAGAATAATCCCAGCCTAACCAATCATTCCACGAAGTTCTACTGTATACAGAGTTAGCAACATGTTAGTAAGTCTGCGCTGTCCCTTATAGCGTCCTTATATATTATTAAGACAGGTGGAGAAATTTCGGTGAGGAAACGGGTTGAAATTTCAGGCGCAGACCGGAATTGGAATTGAAATCAGAAAGCGATTAGAATCGGATTGACCCACAGAAGGACCAAATGCAGCGAAGATAACTCTGACAAATGAGAATCTAATCATATTCGATTGACATTCAATGGCTTCAATGTAACTGAATTCCTCCGTGTAATCGTCCTGGAAGCCAGTATTTAGGAGAAATAGAACCTGACCGCCCATATAAAGAAGTTGACGACAAACACCTGTCCGTGGGTCGACTTTGTTTGATTATTAACACAACTCTTGTCTCCGTGAAGCCTACATCGTCCGCAACTCACAATTTAGATGTTCAACAGAACTCTCTCCATTTGCCGAGGTGGGTGCAGCTTCAATGCCACTGAAGGAACTGGGCATCCTCCACGACAATGCAGTCACCAATCTGTATATTGTTCAACACCTGAACTTTTATTCCCTTAACTTCTCAGGCACAATTGCAGCAGAGTGCACCACCTAGAAGATTCACTGGAGTAAGTCATCCAGGCTTTGTTGACAGAACCTTCAAAGCTCAAAAATTGTACTGACTATAAGGACAAGTTTGAAGATGCACTGAACCTCCACCATTTGCAAATTACCCTCTGAGGCACATACCAGCATGACCTGGAGAGGAATTAGTGGTAAATCCATTGAGTGGTGAAGTAGGTTGATGGGCAAAGATTTATACTTCAGCCCTCTATCTTTCATCTTTCAATTTTTAAAAATGTAGATTATTGCATGGACCAGACTTGTGCTCATTCCTTTCGTTGTTTCCTAAACTGGCGGTTGCTAAAGATCGAATATCATCCACAGTCTGTGGTCAACAATAGAAAATACCCAAAAACCTCTCGAACAACTGATCTCCCTGTCCAACAATCTTCAGGGATCTGTGAATGTCCACTCCAAGATCTCTTTGTTCCTATACACCACTCAGAATGCTCACTGTTATTGTTCCAACTCCCCAAATTCACTACCACTCATTGGTCTGGATTCAATTCCATTCACCATTTTTCCTTTCCACCTGATGGATACATCCCTGCGGTCACTGACAATATTCATTATAGTCAACTATGTATCGTCAGTAAACTTCTAAATCATGACTCCTAATGAAAAAGTTTGATTTATTGATCTACATCAGGAAACAGTGGTACTTCACTGGGAAAAATCTTCCAAACATGGTTCCTTGCTGGATGGGATGAACAACTGCCATGTTCCAATCTCCAAGGGTTGCTAGCCCAGTATCTCGCCACTACATTTGCAGATGACACAAAGATTGGTGGAGAAGCCAGAAATCATAGGGGACTGTCAAAGAATGAAGGGGAACATAGATAGACAGAAGGGTTGAGCGGAGAATTGGCAAATGGTGTTCCATTCAAGCAAATGTGAAGTGATGATTTAGGGAAGTCTAATTCCAGAGCCAAGTATACAGTAAACGGAACAGCCTTGGGTAAACTTGATGAGAAGAGAGATCTGGGAGTTCAGGTTCTTTGTACCCTGAAGGTGACTGCACAGGTGGATAGAGTGGTCAAGAAGGCATATGGCATGCTTGCCTTCACCGGATAGGGCATTGAGTATAAGAGCAGGCAAGCCCTGCTAAAATTGTACAGGAGTTTGATTCAGCCGCGTTTAGAATACTCTGCACAGTTCTGGTATCCAAATTATCAAAATTATGTGGACGTTTAGGAGAGAATGCGGAGAAGGCTTACGCAGATGTTGCCTGGTATGGAAGATGCAAGCTCTGAAGAGAGGTTGAGTAGGTTACTTCTGCTTTCATTAGAATAAACGAGATTGCTGGGACCTGATTGAGGTCTACAATATCATGAAGGGTACAGACAGGGTGGCTAAAGATAAGCTTTTTTCCAAGATGAGTAATTCAATAATGAGAGGTCACACGTTCAATGAGAGAGGTGAAATGTTTAAGGGAGATAGACATGGAAAGTATTTTACACAGAGGGTGGTAGGTGCTGGAATGCGTTGCCAGCAGAGGTAGTAGAGGCAGGCATGGTAGATTCATTTCAGGTGCGCCTGGACAGATGCATGAGTAAGTGAGAAGCAGAGGGATACGGATGCTTAGAAATTGGGCGACATGTTTAGATAGTTGATTTGAACTGGCTGAGGCTTGGCCGTCCAAAGGGCCTGTTCCTGGGCTGCACATTTTCTGTATTCTTTGTTCTTCTTTGTTCACTACACTACCAGCTGTGGGTTACAGGTGAAGTAGTGTTACTTCTGCAATCATAATTACTTATGCAAGGTAAATGAACTCACACCAATGTACAATTGTTTCAACCAAGAGCTGAGTCAACAAGAATGAAACCTTTGTGAAGGAAATATATAATTGTTTTCATATTAGCTAAAATGTGCATACAAGAATGAAAGGTGACTGCAAACAATGGTAGATCGTACAGACAAATAGATAAGGTGCTGTGAGGGTGTAGGTTAAGCCAGATATGCTTGTACAAGCAGCAGTTATAAGCATTTGTTTCTGCAAAAAAAAAACAAAAAAGAAACCCAATTGAAAGGTTTTAAGGTTCAATATGGTTGGGGTAAGGGAGGAAATGTCACAAGTGGGGGAAATAGATCGCAGTGAAGGAGGATATACCTAACAGTTAACCACAGCCAGGATGTGGTGAAAAGGCCAAGTAAAACCTGTACTTTGTTATGCACAAGGCCAGATAAGGCAAGAGAGAAACAATAGTAATGGGCACCAGGTTTGGAGTAGTGAATCCTATGTATTTGTTAAACTCTGCGAGTCTATTTCAGGGACCACGCTTGCAAGTGTATAATAAACATACTGATTGCTTCATATCTTGTTTCGCATGAAATTATTGAAGTGAGTGGGTGAAGTTTCTAACAATTGGGGGATTGTCCGGGATATTCTTCCATCACCGGGAGGAGTGGTTGGCCCTGGACACTGGGAAGAGGCCTCCCATTCACAATTGAGGAGCGGTTTCTTGTCCCGGTTTTGTCCACTCCCTTGGGCGGCTGGTATGTATCCCACAAAGAGTCATCTGAATCAGACAGTGAAAGAAGGTCGATAAAAAATATGGAAAAAAAGGGGCCAGGCAACTCTGTGCACAGACCAACGTCAGAAAACTGAATTTTAAGTATTAACTTGGTGGCCGGGAAAAGGGGTATTTAATCGCTGAGGGACTGGTGAAAGGCCCGAGAAATGGGGGGTAGGCAGAGTAAGTCGAACTGTCACGGAGTAAAGGAAGAAAAAGTCCCTGGTAACTTTCCTCCTGAAAGTCCATTGGGGAGGATGTTGAGGGAATGGACAAGTAACACTTGTACAAAGGAAAAAGATAAAAAGAAAATGATTGAATATTGTTGTTTAGTATGGACCAAAGAACCAATCCTCCATCCAGCTGTCTTCTGGCCAAAGTATGATTCGGATGAGGATTGGGTATGTCAGTATTTAGATTTGTATGTGAATAAAAAATAAACTTTTAGTCAAGAAGAGGCGGACTATGCATCCTGTTGGAAGGGAAGTTTGGGAATGATGGTAGTAAAGCCAAAGGATTCCCCCTCTGCCCCCCCCCCCCCCCCCCAGTCCCTGGGATAGTTTTTCCTGTTTGCACTCCCGCCCCCCGTACCATAAAATCAGATTAGGTGAAAATGGGGGAGAGGAGAGACAGACAGACAGGGACAGGAAACGGATGACCCACAAGAGGAGAACGAAGGGGCGGTGGAGAGGGATGTTGTTGTTCCCGACCCTCAATCCGCAACAAAAGGAAGGGAAGATCAAGTAGATGTAGAGGAGGCCTCTGGAGTAACTAAACGAAAGCCTAAGGGGGAAAAACAAAAACAAAAAAGGGGAAGAATATAAAGACTTATCCCCTTCGCGAGGTACCAATAGGGGACAAAGAGATTGGGTTTGTAAGTGCCCCCCTCACCAGTGGGGAGGTCAGAACATTTAAAAAGGAGATGAAGGTCCTGGTTGAGGGTCCGGTAGGGCTGTCTGATCAAATTGATCAATTCTTGGGGCCCAGTCTGTATACTTGGGCTGAGTTAATGTCTATTTTGAATGTACTATTTACTGGGGAAGAAAGGGGACTTATGTCAGGAGCAGCCATTAAAATATGGGACAGGGAACTTCCCATTGGGAATGGGGATACTGGACAGGGAGAGACGGAGGTTCCCCTCAGAGACACACAGTGGTAAAATCAAAACCCGGAGCATAGGGAAGAAATGATGGAATTGAAAGACCTGATTCTAAAAGGAATAAGAGAGGCAGTTCCGAAGTCGCAGAATTTGACTAAAGCCTTTGAAGTTGAAGAGGAGAAAGATGAGACACCCTCAGCTTTCTTGCAAAGATTAAGAGACTCAATGCGGAAATATTCTGGAATGAACCCTGAGGACCCAGTGGCACAGGGTCTTTTGAAAGTATATTTTGTGACAAAGGCATGGCCAGACATACAGAGAAAGATACAGAAGATAGAAGGGAGGAGTGAAAAACCATTAGATGAATTATTAAGAGAGGCACAGAAAGTGTTTGCAAAGAGAGACGTTGCGAGACAAAACCAGAATGCAAAAATGATGGTAGCTACGTTTGATGAAGTAGTTAAGAAAAGAATGGAACCAATAATGAGCAACCGGAGCGGTGGGTGGCAGCATGTAGGACAGAGAGGAAGAGGGAGAGGGAGAGGACAAGGGGGAGCATTTGATAGAGGGTTCTGGCGACAGGGACAGAGATGGAAGTCTCCACAGGCAGAATGTTGTTATTGCAGAAACTCGGGTATTTTAAGCGGGAGTGTACTGATCTACAAAGGGAAGTAAGGGCAATTCCGCTCATGAATTTTGATGAAGATTAGGGGTGTTAGGGGTGCCTGCCCCCGGGGAGCCACCAGGATAAATTTGAAGGTGGGACCCTGTGGGGAAGAGGTAGTCTTCCTAGTAGATACCGGGGTAGCACGGTCATCACTAAATTTTAAACCAAAGAAAGTAGGAATGTCAACACGGTCAATTACTGTTTTCGGGGTAAAAGGGGAAAGATTTACTGTTCCAGTATTTGAACCTATGATGATAGAAGTTCCGACGGATACAGTCACAGGGGAACTGTTGTATATCCCTGATATAGGAAGTAACTTACTAGGGATAGATTTAATTATCCTCTTAGGACTGGAGATTTGAATTCAGGAAAAAGAATTAGTTGTACAAATGACAATGTTGACAGAAGATGTGGAGAGAGAGATAGACCTTATTATATGGGCTAGAGAAGGGAATTGTGGAAAAGTACAGATCCGTCCCCTAGAAATAACTTTAAAATGGAAAGGGGACGTTGTTTATGAGCGACATTATCCCATTTCCATAGAAGGTAAACGAGGACTGCAGCCAGTAATTGAGGGGCTAGAGATGGACTGTTGGAGCCATGTATGTCTCCTTATAATATCCTAATTCTACCAGTGCGGAAATCTGATGGAACTTATCGATTGGTGCAGGATTTGACAACATTGAATCGAATAGTACAGATCAGGCACCCAGTGGTGCCAAATCCCTCTACGTTATAAAGTAAGATCCCTCATGACCACAAATGATTCAGTGTGATAGATTTAAAGGATGCCTTTTAGGCTTGTCCCTTGGCGGAGGAAAGTAGGAATTTGTTCACCTTTGAATGGGAAGATCCCAAGACAGGACGGAAACAGCAATACCGGTGGACCGCGCTCCCCCAGGGGTTTACGCAATCCCCGAATTTATTTGGACAGATGTCAGAACAAATATTGGAGAAATTTAGCAGCCCCAAAGGAACTACCCTGTTGCAGTATTTAGACGACCTCTTAGTAACAGGAAAGAGAAGAGAAAGAGTAGTAGAAGCCACTAAAAAAAATGTTGAATTTTCTTGGTCAGCAGGGACTGCGAGTATCTAAAAACAAAATACAATATGTGGAGCAAGAAGTGAAATACTTGGGACATTTAGTTAGTGAGGGAAAGAGAAAGGTAAACCCGGAACAGTTAAAGGGAATAGTGGGGATTCCGTTGCCCAGGAATAAACAGAAATATCTTAATTGTTTGGGTTTAACTGGATACTGCAGATTGTGGATTGATTCTTATGCTCAAAAGACGAATAAATTAGATCTCAAACCATTAGAGGAGGAACCAAAGTGTCTGAGTTGGGAAGAAGAGGAAAAATAACAATTTAAGTAATTCAAAACAGATCTGATCCATGCCCCCATGTTAGCCTTACCTTCTCTAGATAAACCTTTCCAGCTCTTTGCTACCGTTGATAAGGGAGCCGCTTTGGGAGTATTAATCCAGAGGTGGGTAGGAATGAAACAGCCAGTAGCATATCTTTCGAAGCTCTTGAATCCAGTATCCTGGGGGTGGCCTGAGTGTGTGCAGGCCCTGGCTGCCACTGCATTGTTGGTGGAGGAAAGCAGAAAGCTTACATTTGGGGGAGCCCTAATAGTAAGTACCCCACACCAAGTGAGAATGATCCTAAACCAAAAAGCTGGGCGATGGTTGACAGACTCGTGGATTCTGAAGTATGAGGCAATATTAATACAAAAGGATGATCTAGTGTTGGTCACGGACAATTGTTTAAATCCAGCTGCCTTTCTTTGGAAAGGGAAGGAGAATCTCCTCAGAATCCAGAACACAACTGCCTTGACGTTATAGAATAACAAACTAAGGTCCGCATGGACCTGAGAGATGTTCCACTTCATGCAGGAGCCTGACTTTTTATAGACGGATCATCCCGGGAGACTGAAGGGAAAAGAAATAATGAGTATGCAGTTGTAGACGGGACGAAAGGTAATGTGGTAGAGACAGGAAGGTTGCCAAATAGGTGGTCAGCTCAGACCTGCGAACTCTATGCATTGGAAAGAGCCCTTAGGGCATTAGAAAATAAAGAGGGAGCAGCATACAGTGACTCAAATATGCATTTGGTGTTGTGCACACTTTTGGAAAGAATTGGCAGGAAAGAGGACTGATCAATAGCCGGGGGAAGGAATTAGCACATGAGGAGCTGATTAAATGGGTCTTGGAGTCCCTATTACTCCCCTGAGAAATAGTGGTAGTGCATGTAAATGGTCATCAGAAAGGAAATGGACCAGAAGTTAGGGGGAATAGATCAGCCGATGAAGTGGCTAAGGAAGCAGGCCTGGACCCACAAGGAGTGCTGATTCATTCCCTAATACCTACTGTCCCTGATCCCTGGAAGCTTCTATACTTACTGAAAGAGAAGAAAGAGAATTGAGAGATTTAGGGGCTACAAAGACAGCTGACGGGCATTGGAAGTTATCTGATGGAAGGGAAATGTTAAACAAAATGATGATGCGGGAGATTATGGCCGTCCTACACCAAGGCAGCCATTGGGGAGTACAAGCAATGTGTGATTTAGTTCTTAGGGAATATGGATGTAAAGGAATATATACAATTGCTAAACAAATATGTGAAGGATGTATAATATGCACAAAGGTAAATAAGAAAGTCCTGAGAAAACAGACCCCGGGAGGAAGAGACCCAGGATTGAGACCCTTCAGAGTGTATAAGAAGATTATACTGAACTACCCAGAGTAGGAAGACTAAAATATATGCTGGTCATAGTAGATCATCTACCTGGTTAGGTTGAGGCATACCCTCTAGCTACTGCCACTGCAAGTGTGATGTCTAAAACAATATTAGAGCACATAATTCCCTGATATGGGCTCGTGAACCATATAGATTCCGACCAAGGAACTCATTTAACCTCTGAAGTGTTACAGGGGGTAATGGAAGGTTTGGGAATTTTCTGGGAGTTCCATGCTCCATGGCACCCACCATCATCAGGAAGGCTTGAGAGAATGAACCAAACACTCAAATGACAGCTCTCGAAATTGATAATAGAAACCAGACTCCCTTGGAACAAATGTTTACCTATAGCTCTCTTGCAAGTACGAACAGCCCCAAGGAAAGATTTGGGACTAACCCCGATGAAATCATATTTGCATTACTTTATCTGGGAAAGAACGGAGAATTGACAATTCCCGAAACTGAAAACTTGTTCTAAAGAAGTATATACTGGGCTTGTCCGCCGCTTTGTCTTTCCTCAGGAAACAGGGTTTATTGGCACAGACTCCGCCCCTTGAATTCACCGCCCATCCCATCCGGCCAGGAGATTGGGGCTTAGTAAAATCATGGACAGAGACTAAATTGCAGCCGGACTGGGAAGGGCCATATCAGGATCCTTTGACCGAAACGGCAATAAGGACAGCGGAGAAAGGCTGGACTCACTACACACGGATCAAAGGGCTAGTAAAATGTCCAGTTGAGGAAGAAGTCTGGACAGCCTAAACAACGCAAGACCCGCTGAAACTCAGGCTGAAGAGACTTAGAGTAACTGATTATACAGTGGCGATACGAGCGCGGGATTATTTATGTAGGATTGTGTATTAAGGTTTTTTGTGCTTCAGCACAATTTTTAGAATGTTGGGGATGCTTAGAATTATGATGCTAGCTCTCTTAGTATTGGGATTTTGTCAAATATAATTTTCATATGTGTGATTAACGGTCCCTGAGTCTGATAATCAGCAAGCAATAGATCTGATGCATGTAACTTAGTAAATTGTGGGGATGTAGATAATCAGAGACAGTACCGCAGCTCAGAGATACATCTTAAGTCCATTGGGGATGCTACTTGGTATAATGGTCTCGTCACAGTACACTGGGCCCTCCTTCCGACCAGTTTGCGATTGTCCTGATAAAAAGTCTAACCCAATATACCTAATGATAAAGAAAACCACATGGCTCAAAGCAATTCTGGGAGGTGGGGGGAGGGTGTGGGCACCTATGAAATACAATTAGATAAAACATTTGGGATAGAAATGTAAGCAAACGGGAAGGATTTCTCGGGCTGTTGTTTTCAAATTAGCGTAGGACAGGGAAAACGGGCAGAACTATTGGATAATAAGGTACAACCTTTCACCCCTCCCGATGATCCTAAAGTAGTAAAAATTATAGAGATGAAGGACTTGAAACAGACCATCAAAATAGAAACTGGATACGGGGATGCAAATGCCTGGGTTGAATGGTTAAAGTATAGTGTAAAAAGTCTGAACAAGAGCAATTGCTATGCATGTGCCTCCAGTAGTCCAGTGGCCCAGGTGGTTCCCTTTCTGCTTGAGTGGAAGTGAGACAGGAAGGACATGATATGTATGATAGCCCTGTATCAGGATGCGACTGCATGGAATGATAGGAATTGTACCTCCCTATCTCTTATTTTCGCTCCCTTGGAGAAGAAAGATTCAAAAGCCCCGCTATGTTTTCAACCGCAATTGGAAATCACACGTCGTGTGTGGGTAGAGGAGGTACAAATCGGTCTAGAGATTTGGGGGAGCTGAAAGTATGTACAGAGATTAAGAATGTCACCAAAACGGACAAGGGAGGGAACTACTCAGCACCAAAGGCTCCCCGAGCGGATCTGTGGTGGTACTGTGGAGGCGAAATATTGAGACCCACCCTACCACCGGATTGGAGAGGGATATGTGCAATTGTACAATTGGTAATTCCATTTATCCTGGCATTTGAGGAGGAAATGATAGTGGGGAAAAAGGGAAGGAGTAAGAGATCACTGTTAGACACTTCTTTCGATGACAGGATTTATCTCGATTCTGTAGGAGTCCCTAGGAGGGTACCTGATGAGTTCAAGGCTCGTAATCATATTGCAGCAGCCTATGAGTCAGCTCTCTTTTGGTGGGTAACAATTAATAAAAATGTAGATTAGATAAATTACATTTTCTATAATCAACAGCGATTTATAAATTATACAATAGATGTGGTTAAAGGAATATCAGAACAGCTTGATGTGACAAATGGTATGGCATGGGAAAACAGAATGGCCCTCGATATGATTTTAGCAGAAAAAGGGTGTGTATGTGTGATGTTAGGAGGAAGCTGTTGCACCTTTATTCCTAATAACACTGCACCTGATGGTTCAATTACTCGGGTGCTAAGGGGATTGACTACCTTAGCAGAGGAACTGGCTGAGAATTCAGGAGTAGACACATCTCTCACGGGATGGCATGAATCATGGTTTGGAAAATGGAAGGGGGTGGTGGTTTTCATCCTTACTTCCCTGATAGTAGTAGCCGGGGTATTGGTAGCCATTGGCTGTTGCATCATGCCCTGTATACGAGGACTCACCCAAAGACTGATTCAGACAGCCTTAATAAAACAGATACCCCTAAAATGGAATCAGGCAGAGGAACTTTGTCGATTAAATAATGAGGGGATGAGTGAGTCCAAGATGGATGAAATCTCCGGAATGATGCTTCTGAATTTTGGGGACAATGCTTAAAAGAAAAATGCAGAAGATAACAAATGGTAATTAAAGAAAAAGGGGGAAATTTTGGGATATAGGTAAAGTAGTGTCACTTCTGCAACATAATTATTTATGCAAGGTTTATGCACTCACACCAGTGTATAATGGTTTCAACCAAGAGCTGAGTCAACAAGAATGAAAACTATGTAAAAACAATGACTGCAGATGCTGGAAACCAGATTCTGGATTAGTGGTTCTGGAAGAGCACAGCATTTCAGGCAGCATCCAAGTAGCTTCGAAATCGACGTTTCAGGCAAATGCCCGAAACGTCGATTTCGAAGCTACTTGGATGCTGCCTGAACTGCTGTGCTCTTCCAGCACTACTCATCAAGAATGAAAACTATGTGAAGGAAATATATAATTGTTTTGTATTAGCTAAAATGTGCCTACAAGAATGAAACGTGCCTGCAGACAATGGTAGATGTGACAGACAAATTTGAATGTGCCTGCACTTTTCCAACACCACAGCTTCCTCACTTTCTCCAAATATGCTTAATGAACATGAAATGAAAATGTTAGCATCAGCAGTTGAACAAGACCAAATAAACACATTTTTTGAAATATCTATAGTGAAAACTTGTTTGAGAACATACAACAAATCAGATCGAACAACATCTCTTGCCGTTAGAACCCTTGGCCCTTCATAATAAAGAATAACCATGCTTTGACCAACCAGTATGGTGTATAACGACTGAACTGAAATACCAAAGGATAACGATTGCATTTATTGAAGGGAATGATAACCAGATCCTTACTGTGATAGTGGGAATTGATCTCAGGAACAATAAGATATTTACTGTGATTATTCCACTGAACAGTAATTAGATGGTCATGAAGATCTTTGTGTGGCTTTATGTGCAGTGTTTTGTTTGAACATTGATTTCAGTAACATTGAGATATTTTACAAGATTGACAATTGACAGTTAAAGATAAGTTTTAAAGGCAACATTTAAAAAAATTGTCAGTTTTGTTTAGCGAAACACAATTCTAAGTTTATGAAATCTCTACTATGTGGAAACAGGCCATTTGGCCCAACAAGTCTACACTGACGTTCCAAAGAATAATCCACTCGGCACCATTCTGCTCTCAGATTACTGGACATTTACCCCTGACTAATGCACATAACCTACACATCCCTGAACAGAACGTACAGCTTAGCATGGCCAATGTACCTAACCTGCATATCTTTGGATTGTAGGAGAAAACCAGAACATGCAAACTCCACACAAACATATGGCCGAGGATGGAATCAACCCCAAGTGCATAACACTGTAAGACAGGAGTGTTAACCACTGATCCTCTGTTCTCAATGCCCAGCCCCCATGTTCAAGAGGTCTATGTAGCTGTTCATTGGTTCTCTTGTCCAGATACTAATTTATAATTGATATCGCTTTAATTGTGCCCGGAATTTTGAGATTTGTCTCAAAGTTAAGAAGAAAACGAGGAGCAATTAATATGAGAAGTTGAGAGAATAGAAAGCACAGTAAATTTAAATTACAGACTGTGAGAAACAATGCTCACTTACTTCAATAATTTCAGCCCAAGACAAGATCTGAAGCAATCAGTTTGTTTATTAGACGCTTGCAAGCGTGGTGCCTGGAATAAGGCACACAGAGTTTAGCAAATACATATCTTATAGAGGATTCACTACTCCAAACCCGGTGTATCGAAAAGATTCCTGAAGGGCTTATGCCCAAAACGTTGATTCTGCTTCTCTTGAATGCTATCTGACCTGCTGTGCTTTACAGGCACAACGCTCTTGCTATTAGAAATATTTGACTGAACATTCAGAGACAATACTAAAATTTACCTCTGTCAATTTACTTTACTGCGCTTTCTATTCACTGAAGTTTTCATGTTAATTGCTCCTCTTTTTCTTCTTAAATCTGATACAAATTTCAAAATACAGAACACAATAAAATTCACATGAATTATAAATTTACATTCTGGGCAAGAAAACCAATGGAAGGCGATATAGAATTCTTGAACAGCCTACACATATGAATGAAAAAGCAATTCCTTCTAAAAAAAATGTTTCCACGTCTGTATCGTTTTCTCAATTCAATAATCCTGCAAGTAGTTTATAATTGTCAGTTGATCTCTCTGAATGAGTAGCTAATCAATGTCAATGTAACAGCTGAAACATTAACAACAGATTGATAACTGGGTGTTAAAGACCTTATTTGAAGCCAACAAATGTTTGGTATTTACTAGAATCCCACCAGAAAACATTCTTGAATCATAATACAAGAAGTGAGATATGTGAGAGATGTGCAAACCTTATTTTTAAATTAACAAACTCGAATATTTTCAAAGCATTTCAATCTTACGGTCAAAATGAACAGGTGAATGGAAAAATAAAAACAAGCTTCTGACAATTCATAAACTGAACAACAATTACATATTCACTTTGATCAAAGGACAGAGGAATATTTAGATGAATCACAACATTTAGTTACATAGTAGGTAACCAGCTGACTGACAAGTAATAGGTGGGAGCATTTGTTAGTTTCCTGAAGAAGATATCAACTTTATTTCCAATTTATAGCACGACAGAATAATGTTTAATGTGTATCAATTGTTTGAACTTGCCCCTTTGCAACAAAATAAAGGATCAATCTCATCGTAATCTTTAATTCTGCAACATTTTCAAATATTCTCCAGGAACTTATAAGCAATAGAATTAGATACAGGTATCCCCACTATCTGAAAGTACAGCGTTATTATGAAACCTTACATTAGATTAGATTAGATTACAGTGTGGAAACAGGCCCTTCGGCCCAACAAGTCCACACCGACCCGCCGAAGCGAAACCCACCCATGCCCCTACATTTACCCCTTACCTAGCACTATGGGCAATTTAGTATGGCCAATTCACCTGACCCTGCACATCTTTTGTGATGTGGGAGGAAACCGGAGCACCCGGAGGAAACCCACGCAGACACGGGGAGAACGTGCAAACTCCACACAGTCAGTCGCCTGAGGCGGGAATTGAACCCGGGTCTCTGGCGCTGTGAGGCAGCAGTGCTAACCACTGTGCCACCGTGCCGCCCACATAAGCTGAAAAGGCGTAAATCGAAGAAGCTTGAATCTTTTTCCTTTTTTTTCGTAAAAGTGAAAATCCTCTTCAGATTTCTTCCAGTTAGAGAAAGCAGGGACAGATGTAAGTCTTTTGTAAAAGCAAAGTGGCTAAAGCAAACTTTCCAAAAGTAGGGGATACGTGTACACATATTTCTTGGTAACCTGACTCAAATAAGTATCACATTTTGTGATTATTCTTATAATAGATCAAAGCAGATCTAATGTTGGATTGAAAAGCAATTCAATCTGTGCTTGTGTACTCTCTAATCACCATTCAGAGCAGCTCTTGATATATTTCTGTTGAAGTTGTGATTTGAAACCTTCACTCGGGTCTAGTAATAGAGACCCTGCCACAGCTCCACAAGCTCCTTTCATAATGTTCCCACTCAGGACGGCAGGACTGCAATATTATGTTTAATGTGGTAACTCAAATCAAAACTCATCAGCTGTTTATTGCAGTAATTTGAATGGGAATTAATCAGGTAGTTTCTGTGTGTAATGGACTGGAAATTAAACAATATTTTACAATAACAATGGAATAAAGGAATGATAAACTTAAATAAACAGGAATCTCATGACAATTCTTTGAAAGACAAATTGACAAAACTGTGTGATCATTGTACTTTGATTTCTAATATGCATCAGTCACTCAATGTGAATATTCAGCTGAAGACAATTTCCCTTCCTTTCAACAACGTACAACTTTCACAAATTCAAACTGAACAGGCATTGAAAAAGGAAGGAACAAGCAGATGGTAATTCGATTTTCTTGACATAAACATGCGATTAATTTTAAGTAAGTTTTATATACGTAAAAAGGAAACTTATTGTGGTTCGAAATACAATAAATGTGAGCATGAAGTGAAATATAATCAAATCAATTTAACTGTGTTTTCTCAGTTAAAATACAGTTCAATATTCAAAGTAATCGAGTGATTGTACACTGCAATATCTTTAATTCAGTGCTGAGATATAATTCCATATTTATACCCCTTAGAGTGAAGCAAACTTGTGCCAGGAGTCAGAGGGGGTAGGGGAGGTCCTGAATGAGTACTTTGCTTAAGTATTCACGAGTGAGTGGGACCTTGTTCTTTGTGAGAACAATGTGAAACAGGCTGATATGGTCGAACAGGTCGATATTAAGATGGAGAATGTGCTGAGAATATTGAAAAATCATGGGGATAGATAAGTCCCCTGGGCCAGAAAGGATATAACTTAGGTTGTTATGGGAAGGGAGTCAAGGGATTACTGTGTTTTGGCGATGATCTTTGCATCCTCACTGTCCACTGGAGTCATACCAGATGATTGGAGGGTGGCAAACGTCATTCCCTTATTCAAGAAAGGCAACTGAAATATTCCTGGGAATCATCGATGAGTCAGTCTTACATCAGTTGTGGGCAAATTATTGGAGAGGATTCTGAGAGACAGGATTTATGATTATTTGGAAAAGGATAGATTGATTAGAGATGGTCAGCATGGCTTTGTGAGCGGCAGGTTATGTCTCACAAACCTTATTGAATTATTTGAGGATGTGACAAACACATTGGTGAGGACAGAGTAGTGGATGTGGTATGTCTGGACTTTAGCAAGGTGTTTGATTAGGTTCCACATGGTAGACTCATTTAGAAAGTAATGAGGTCTGGGATACAGGGAAATCTGCCTGGTTAAATAATAAATTGGCTGGCCCATAGAAGACAGGGTGAGATTAAATGGATAGTTTTCAGCTTGGAGCACGGTGACCAATGGTGTTCTGAAGGAATTAGTTCTGGGGCCTCTGCTCTTTGTGATCTTTTATAAATGACTTGGATGAGGAAGTGGAAGGGTGGGTTAGGAAGTTTCCAATGACACGAGAGTTGGTGGAGTTGTGGATAGTGTGGAGAGCCTTTGTAGGCTGCTAGAGGACATTGACATAATGCAGAGCTGGGCTGAGAAGTGGCAGATGGAATTCTACCTGGGAAAATGTGAAGTTATTCATTTTGGAATTTCAAATTTGAGTGCATATTTTCAGATTAAATGCAAGATTCTTGACAATGTGGTGGAAAAGAGGGATTGTGGGGTGCACGTCCATATATCCCTCATAGCTGACATCCGAGGTGATAGGGTTATTAAGACAGTGTATGGTGTGTTGGCTTTCATTAGCAGGGATATTGAGTCTAAGAGCCACGTGTTTATGCTGCAGCTCTATGGATCAGTGGTGAGACTACACTTAGAATATTGTGTTCGGTTCTGATCACCTCATTATATATAGGATGCGGAAGCCTTAGAGAAGGTGCAGATGAGATTTATCAAGATGTTGCCTGGACTGGAAGGCATGTCTTCTGAAGAAATATTGAGGGAGCTGGGGCTTTGCTCATTGCAGTGAAAGAGGGTGAGAGCTTACTTGATAGCTTTGTGTAAGATGATGAGAGGCATAGATAGAGTGGATGATGAAAGACTTTTCCCCACAAAGTGGCATAATTTTAAGGTGAATTGGGAAAGTTGTGTGGAGATGTCAGAGGTAGTTTCTTTATAGATAGTGGTGGGTGCGTGGAATGCACTGCCAGTGGTGGTAGTAGATTCAGATCCATCAGGGACATCTAAGCGACTCTTGGATAGGCACATGGATGATAGTAACTGAAGGGCATGTTGGTTCGTTTGATCTTAGAGTAGGATAAAGGATCGGAACAACATCGTGGCCAAAGGGCCTGTACTGTGCTGTACTGTTCTATATTCTATGGACTGAAATGAACAATTATTACATATTAGCAACATATAGATTTTCAAAACTCTATTAGCATACTTAAGAATAATGATAAATTTCATCTTGCTATTTGACTGTGCTATCTGCAAAAATGACCAGGAATTATTGTAGGGAAAAGTAATTAGGCTTTTCTAAATTTATAAGGCTGGGATTACACAGATCATTCAAATGAGCAAAAGTCATATTTATAACAGTGCGAGTTGCAGCAGAAATAATGGATTCTTTTGTAGGTGCATTGATTGGAAATAATATAGATTTTTATATTACTGTATAGGTACTAGGGAATATTGGATTAAATTCAGATATAAACTTCACTGCTGTGTTAGCAAGACTAAGCTAAAGCATATAATAATTATTATCATGCAAATGCCTTAATAATTACTGTTAGAATTCTGGAAAAAAAGATATATTGCACCATTTTTCAAACAGTCAATAAATTAAATTGTGAATCTCAGTA
This sequence comes from Chiloscyllium plagiosum, assembly GCF_037043375.1. Lineage (NCBI taxonomy): Eukaryota > Metazoa > Chordata > Chondrichthyes > Orectolobiformes > Hemiscylliidae > Chiloscyllium > Chiloscyllium plagiosum. The sequence continues at coordinate 33,131,208 of NW_028270189.1, forward strand.
TACTTGTTACCCAGACCAATTATTATGCAAATTATTGTAATGGTAATGACTTAATAACTAATGCTAAATCCTAAACAGATACATTGGTTCAATAATTTGTCAGCCTGTTGCTCTGAAATTGATTGGATATTTATTAAGATCCGTAAACTGAGGGACAAAATATAATAGCTCACTTGATAGAATTGAGGGAAAAAATGAGACAGTGTTTATTGAAAAGGATTGTTTTTGTTTAAAAATGCAGTTGATGCAAGAATAATATATTTTCCTCCATTGGTTTTCTTGTAGAGACATGGTTTTTTTTAATTGTCATGATTCAATGTTGAGACACTTGTGTCAGAGTCTGCAAAGGGGAGAGTGAGAGAGAAAGAAATTTTAAAAAAGCAGAAAGGAAAGGAACTGGCGAGCAGAGGAGCTCCAACTGTAGTGTCTCACCCTACCAACATCTTATTGGGTGAGCTGGAATGCAGACTAGTCAAGGAACAACCTGACACAGTCATACGCTCAGAATTTTAGCTTACAATGTCCTAGACACCACCGTCACCATCCCTGTATGTCCTGTCCCACCGGCAGGACATGGATGTAACTGAAATGCTGGGACATGCAGGGTTATGGACTAAGATTGGCAGAATGTGATCAGTGTGATTTATTTAACATTTCTCCAGAATATTAAACTCCAGTACAATTTGAAAAGTTATTAGCGTCATCAGACTTGAACTACAAATGTCAGAAAAAAATTATCAGGAAGTTAAAGCACAGATCGAGGCCACTTGGCCCATCCCATATGTGTTGACTGTAATAGAACTCCCTAGGCTTTACAGCTTTTTGTACTCACCATTGAAAGCAACAATTTCAGACTGTGAACTCTGCCAAATATGCTTTTATAATCTGTTTTATAAATGTATTTCTTTGACAGCTGCACACCTTGTTTCCTTGTTTCTTTCCCAGCCCTCACTCCATTCCCTTGGCCTTGCGGGACGACCATTTCTGCTGTTTAATCTCTCCTGCATTCCCCCGTGTGACAGACTGCCTTTTTGTCCTTGTCTCACTCCCACCTTGCTCACAACTTGTGACATTTCTGATGGTTCCCAGACCTCTGTAACTATCACTGCGCCCCCTGGGTCAATGGCGCGAGTTTTGAATTCTCTTCCTCCTGAGATAATCAGAAATCTTTCCGGTTGCAGTTTCCCCCAAACTTTATTTTGAAAAGCAAAGCATTTGTGTCAGAGTCAAGTTTTTGTGAGCCTTCATCCACAATTCCCAGCATTTGGATGTAATTTGTGACCCTCTCACAGATGTGTAACGTTACTGGATTAGCTATGCTAACATGGCCGCAGTGTGCAATACAGGTGGGTTGGGCTAGCCATGGGTAATGTGGGTTTATGGGGATATGGTGGGTGAGCAGCTCATTGTGGACTCGATGAGCCAAATAGACTCTTTCTGCACCCACTGGATTCTGTGATTCTAACTAGTTGTAATTGTTGTCACATTTTCCTCATGCCAGGTTCATTTAACTCAGATACATATGATTCTGTGGGTGCTCGCTCACTCCTTCCCTTCAGTTTTACATCAGTTTCACACTGTATGTGAAGGTGGGAATGGGTGTGTAAATATAAATACTCCAACCGAAACCCCTCACAGGTCAGGACATGTTTCTGCTACTTTCATCACTCACAAGGAACAGGAAAATAAAGGTTCAGTCACAAATCTTACAGGAACATAGCGGTTATAATTACCAGGAAAGGCTGAACAGCTGAAAACGCTTTTCTCAAGAGGAGGCTCAGAGACAGCCTGGTACAAGTAGAAAGCTTTGTGTCTGTGTTTTCAGAGATTTGTGGTTGAAATCATTGGGTTGGAAGCATGTTTCATTGCCCCAGATCATCAAAGGTGCTATCTAAATGTGCATCTTTCTTTCTATCTGTCTGAGTTAACAATCAGATGGACAGGTCAATGTCTGAGTGTCTTACTAAATCCCTGATTGAATGTCTCCCCCTCCAAACTCAGGTGCCTCACCACTCACTGGGTCATGTGGAAACTCTGCCGTTACAATGAGAACTGTTTTTGCTGTCACCACTCCTCGTGCTTCCGCCTAACCCCGACTTCCCTTCATTAAATCCCAGCTGCCTCTAGCCCACCCACATGGACATGTTGAAGAGCATGACAGGAGAATGGATTGAAACCGAGAGTTCAATAGCCAGAATGAAATAGAAAGAAGAAAATAAACGGTGATTGTGGATCCCAGGAGATACAGACTCCAGGATTAGTCCTTGTGGGAATTCCTGCAGTAATACAAGACAGCATTCCATGATGAGTTAAACCCGGGTGGCAAGGCAGGGAGCCACTGAACATGGGCAGGTTGAGTTCAAACACAGGAGGTTTGTTCAGTCAGTAACAGTGTGTTCGACATGGAGGTGAAGTGAACAGTGAGGGGAAATGTTACCACAAGCTGCCGATGGATAACTTGCATTGGAACAGGAGGAGGCCATCAGCCCCTCAACCCTACTCTGCCATTAATGATGATCATAGCTGATGTGTGACCTAACGTACAACTTTCAAAACCCTCTAATTTCATCAATAAACTCCTCTGCAACACACAAGATGAGTATTGTAAAACTAAACATCTGCAAATGCTGGGACATCAGAAACAAAATCAGAAATTGCTGGAAAAATTCAGTAGTTCTGGCAGCATCGGTGGAGAGTGAACTGTTCGTGTCCAGTGACCAGCTGCAGCTGTCCATTCTGCTGTTTCTGTCACACTGGAACAGGTTCTGGTGCGGGGGAATGAGATTGTCAATAACAACTGACAAAATAGGAGGATGTACTCAATCAGAATTAGGAATTCACTTACCCCTCCCAGTGGGACACACACCAACAAAGTCACACTGCGGAGAGGCCGTTCACCTGCCCCACGTATGGGAAGGGATTTACTCCATCTTACAATCTGCTGAGGCACCAGAGATGGCACAGTGGATTTCGACCCTTCACCTGCTCCATGTGTGAGAAAGGATTCATTCAAATCTCTCACCAGCGGAGACATTAGTGCATTCCCACTGGAGAGAGGCCATTCACCTGCTCAGTGTGTGGGAAAGCATTCACTCAGTCCTCTGACCTGCTTAAACACCAGTGAGCTCACTCTGGGGAAATGTCATTCACTTGTTCCCTGTGTGGGGGGAGATTCACTCAAATGCAGCACCTGCGGAGTCTCCAGTGAGCCCACACAGGGGAGAGGCCATTCAGATGGTCAGTGTGTGAGAGGGGATTCAGTAATTCATCCTGCCCCACTGAGAACCCAGTGAGCCCAAACCGCGGGAGAGCTCATTCAGATGCTCAGTGTGGGAGAAGGGATTCAGTGATTCATCGCTCCTGCTGAGACTCCAAGGAGCCCACACTGAGGAGAGACCGTTCAGATGCTTAGTGTGAGAGAAGGGATTCAGTGATTATTCCTGCCCCAGAGACTCCAGCGGGTTTACTCTGGGTAGGAGCTGTTCACCCCTCTGTGTGACAAGGGATTTGCTGCATCTTCAACATGATTGAGAGACCAGTGAGTGCTCACAGGGAAGTGGTCATACACCTACACCTGCTCCATACACCTCCTGGACTGCAGGATTCTCATTCTGATGTTACTATCCATCAGAGTCAGGAGTGGACCTTGTACATGATGACACTGTTGGAGTATTGATGTTGTTGTTGTAAACCACATTAACTGGGCTGGAGTTGACTGAACTTACATTGCCACTTTCTGAACCTCAGGATGCCTCTCTGGGCAGTAAGTGTCCACAAACAGCAATGTGACAAGGAGCAGGGATCATCTGTTTTGATTTAAATTGTGATTGCAGCACGGCTGCTTCACAGCCTTGGAGTCCAGCCTTGGCCAACAGCCTGTGTGGAGTTCCCACATTCTCCCCATGATAGTGTGGGTCCCCTCCAGCTGCTCTGGTTTCCTCCCGCAGTCCAAAGATGTGCAGGTCAGGTGGATCAGTCCTAAATTGACCACAGGATCCAGGATTGTGCAGACTAGTTAGATCAGCCATGGGAAATGCAGTGTTACAGTAAGAGTGCTCTCGGCGTGATGTTCTTCAGTTGGTCGGTGGGGTTTGATGGGCCAATGCTCTCCTTCCACACTGTCGTGATTCTATTCTATGATTGAGGATAAAGGCTACACAGCAGGGTGTCCTTGGAGAAGGAACATGTGGTATGCATCAGTGCTCTCGATGCCTTCAGATAGAGGTGGGCATCTCAGGGGATACAGTGCTTTATCTCCACCATTGCCCCCCTCCCCACAACTCTACCTCGATTTTGTCCCTTCTCATTCTGTCACTTGTAATGGTTTGCTTGGCCAGTAATGGGCTTTGTTTATAAATATTCAATTGGTAACACAAATGGTTTACTGCTGGTGATTATATGTCTAGATTAGAGTGGTGCTGGAAAACCAAAGCAGGTCAGGCATGATCCGAGGAGCCAGAAAATCAATGTCTTGGCAAAAGCCCTTTTCCAGCACCACTCTGATCTAGGCTCTGGTTTCCAGCATCTGCAGTCCTCACTTTTGCACTGCTGGTGATTATATGTTAGCCAAAAGCAAAATGGCGTAATGATGATTTTGATGGTGGAAAGGTTGCTGTGATAACATTTCTGGGTCGGAGAAATGGGGAAAAAGAACGCTTCACAGCTCATTGAACGAGAACTGAAAAGCTGTTAAATCAAACCTCAGACAGGGAGGCAATATTTCCCTCAGGTTTGAGTAACTGGAAAGTGATGGTGTCCGGGAATAGACAGGATTTTGTTTTACAGGAGGTTGAAAGCTTTAAAACTGTTATATTCAGACAGTTCAATTAATTTTCTTTAATTTTATTTGCTGTGCAAAAAACTTTTACAACATTTTAAAGCCAAAATGTACAAACCTTGTGTTAAAGATAAATGTTACATAAAATCCATCAAACCATCCCTCACTGAAAACTGTTGTGCAAGTGCAATCTCCTGGAGAATCCCTGCCCTGCCTACTCCTTCCGACCCGGGCTCCATGACTATATACATACCTGGGAGATAGCAGCAGGAGGAGGCCATTCAGCCTTTCAATCCTGCTCCACCATTCAATGGGAAACAGCTGACCATCCAGCTCAGTCTCCTGTCCCTGCTGTGTTCCAATCCCCTTTCATGACTTTACCTCGAAGAACTATATCGAAGTCCTCCTTTGGCTTCACTGCCTTTTGTTCCAGTGATGTTGATGTTGCTGTGTTACTGTGTAGGTGTAGGCAGGGGTAATGTGATGGTGCTGCCTACTGGAGGATGTACTCAGCATCCCTCATCATCCTGCAGTAACATCAACCGGGTTTCAGCAACTAGAGATAGATACCATTTCCAGGATATGGGCATCACTGACTCAGCCAGCATTTATTCCTCATCTCTAGTTACCCTTGAGAACACGGTAGTGAGCTGCTGTCTTGAACCACTCGCAGTCCATTTGGTGCAGATAGACCGACAATGCTGGGAGGGAGAGTGTTGCAGGATTTTGGCCCAGTGATTCTCTATCTTTGGCTCTTCAAATATTGTTAAACTTAATCACCAGTCTGCAAATCTTCACCATCTCACACCCTGTATAAAGGAATATGTCCAGATTAGAAATTCAGAACAGATAATTCTAATTTCTCTGGAATATTTTTCCCCTTTGTTTCCCCAAAGCTGCAACCGTCCAGCCCACTTACTCTCTCCCACCATTCTGACTCTGCTGTCCCCTAATGTACACCCTCCCCATTCTCATGGAGTAACTGATAAACAGATCCATGCTACCACTTTCCGTCCCTGGTTAGACTCTGCACCCTTTCTGGGTTCACTTCCTTTCCCTTCAGTTGCTGCAAGTGAATAATGTAACAGCAGAATGAAACAAAAGGAAACAGACAGGGAGATGGCAGATCCTGGACAGAAGAGGAACCTTCAGGCTGGGAGAATGGGTCAGATCCTTGTTTGTTTCTCAGAGGTCGATTCCCAGCATTGCAACAAGTTGGGAATGGAACTTGGTTCCACGTGAGTGTGATGGCACTTTGACCCCCCCCCCCCCCAACTGATCAATACTATAAGCAGATGTGCCCCTTCTCCACCCAATCACAGTGTGAATGCTTTCTGCTGGTTACCCAAAACACATGCTCCAAAACCCATTCACATTCTGTACATGTACAGTACCAGGTTTCCCTGCACACATGTGATCCCTGCCTCAGGGATTGTGGGAGTTATAGTCCCCATGAAGCCTCTGGAGACCTGTTTCTGGAAAGTGAATGAAAAGTGTGGGGTGGAGGGTGTTGTGTATCCGATCCCCATTCAGACACACAGGACATGTGGGTTGTCACTGCGTTTTACTGAGACATCCGCTTAGAAAACTCGATTTCTGATGTAAGGAATATACATTCAGCCAATTGTGGGGTGGGGAGGTTAATAAGGGGCAGCAAATTTTAAGAGAGGTGGCTCAGTGGCTAGCACTGCTGCCTCACAGCGTCAGAGACCCGGGTTTGATTCCAGCCTGAGGCGACTGTGTGGAGTTTACACATTCTCCCTATGTCTGCGTGGGTTCCCGCTGGGTGTTCCGGTTTCTTTCCACAGTCCAAAGATGCACAAGTTTGATGGATTGGCCATGCTAAATTGCCTACAGGGTCCACGATGTGCCAGTTAGACAATTAACAACAGGAAATGCAGGGTTACAGGGAATGGATGGGTCCGAATGGGATGCTCACCATAGGGTTGGCGTGGACTCGATCGATGAATACCCTGTTTCTGCACGATAGGGACTCTATTCTATTCTCATGAGGAAGAATGTACCTATCTCAATGTGTTCTGAATTTGTGGAATTCCCTATTCAAAATGCAGTGGATGCCAGGGCAATGAGCAACCTTAATGAAAAGATACAGATGTTTAATTTGCAATGAGTTGAAGGGTGAGAGAGAGCAGGCGGGAAAATCCAGCTGAGAGCAAGGTGAGCTCAATCATCAGCGTATTAAATGGTGGAGATGGTTCGAAGGGCTGCATTGACTCTCCTGTGCGCAGTGCTTATCTTCTTACGGTAATAATTGGAAAGCTAAATCCAAAAATCACCACCTTCAGAAAATGCAGGATACTCAGATGGATTAGCATTCCAAACTTAGATAGTGAGGAAGCGAGTAGGAGTTAATGATTTTGCAATTTTACACTGAGGGGACACAGTGATTTATGGTTTTCGACTGTGTAGGACATTCACACCGTCCAGAATACTCTGTTGGGAATATCTATCCTGTACTTTACTACAAAGCCAAGGTCTCTGACAATGAAACCCAAAACACCGCCTCCCCACGTAATCTGATAAAAGACTTGAGAAGTCTGGTTGAATTTAGAACACAGATGGAAAACGGGAAGATTAAATCCAATCCCAAGATCCTGTGCTTAAACAAAGGAGACGACAATAGGATGAGGCAGGAGTTGGCTAATATAGACTGGAAGCAAAGACTTTAGGGTGGGACAGTTGACAGACAGTGGAGGAATATCAAAGAATTTTTCAAACTGCTCAGCAAAAACATATATCAGTGAAAAGGAAGGACTGTAGGAAAAGGAGTAATCTGCCGTGGGTGGGTAAGGAAATAATGGAGTCTGTCAAATTGAAATAGAAAACATACAAATTGATAAAAACCAAGGAGAAACCAGGAGATTAGAAAAACTTCAAAGATCAACAGAAAGCTTGATGGGATTCGGGATAAAATGTAATGAGTAGCTATCTGCAGGGACAGAATAGCAGTTTACACTATTGGAGAGGAACCTATTGTTTGGAGAACATATGGCCTCTGTAATTGTTGAAGCACTTAACTGTTACCATAGAGATAATCCTGATCACGTTAAAACTCACAGCACACCCCAAAAACTTGTATGTCCAAATAAACCTGTTGGACTATAACCTGGTGATGTGTGGTTTTTAACTTTGTTGATCCCACCTCAACCCCGGCTCCTCCACATCAGAATCCTGATAGACAGCCCCACTGAAACTGAAGCGCCTGTCAGGCACTTGAGGGAGCCAAAGGGGCGTGGGGGAAGGGGTGCGTGGTTTAACCACAAAGTGCTGAACAGAACTAGACTTTTTAACTGCTGTTGCCATTGAGATAATCCTGAGAGATAGTCTCTATTCAAAGTCACAAACCACAAAGGTAGAAGAATGGGAGCCGTACACCGGACAGGCGGGGAGTTACCTGATGCTGCCTGGAGGCATTTTGCACGTAAAATATCCAGGTAACTACCATGTCTCATCAATAAAGACTCAAAGAAGACCTCTCAGAGTTCTGTGCCTATTTATTCCTACTCAGCAGGGTTCAGGAATATGAGGACACAGCAGTCAGAATTCACAGTGGAGGATATGAAGAACATGCCAGGAATTGATAAGGAGACTGAGGAAGGTGAGGACCTATAAATAACCGTTATCATGAAAGAGTTAGAGCTGGGCAACCTAATGGAGCTAAAGGTAGACAAGTCTCTTTGCTCTGATGGAATACATCCCAAGATACCAACAGAGTTAGGGGGAGAAATAGCAAATGCACTTAAGTCATAGAATCCTACAGCAGAGACAGGCACTTTGGCCCAAACTGGCCCATGCCAATCAGAATGTCCATCCACGCTAACCCTATTTCCATGCACTTGGCTCATCTGCTTCTGAAACGTTCCTATCCATGTATTTGTCCAAATGCCCTTTAGATGTTGTTAACAGACCCGCCTCAACCACTTCCACTGGCAGTTCATTCCATATACATACCACCCTCTGTGTAGAACAGTTGCCTCTCAGGGTTCCCTTTTAGTCTTTCTCCTCTAACCTTAAACTGATACCCTCCAGTCCTTATTCCCTGGGAAAAAGGCTGAGTGCATTCACCTTACCCATGCCTCTCATGATCTTATACACTTCTTTAATATATTCCCCCTCGGTTTCCTCTGCTATAAACAAAAAAGTCCTCGCTTGTCTAACCTCTCCCTGTAACTCAGACCCCTGAGATCTGGCATCATCCTTGTAAATTTCTTCTGCACCTTTCCAGTTTCATAACTGAAACCTACACTGCACTCATCACATTTCCAGTGTTTCCCCACGGCGCTGGAACCGACGTGACAACACCAATGGATTACAATCCATGATCGATAATTCACTCCGTTACAACAATTCCATTTTCACAGCTTTTTCCATGATGCAAGAATCCTTTTGTCTTTCTGGTTTCATGGTAAATTGTCCTCATACAAAACCAATCTGGGGCTTAACTGTTCCTGGGAAATGTGCCATGATATTTTAGACTTTCAAAAACCAAATGAAATCTCTCTCCACAGTCCCCACGCTAACATGGACTTCGCTGTCTCAGTACTTTTTCCAGTCACGCTGACATTTGAGATATTCGTCCACAGGCAGAATGCACATCTTTCGTTCCAGATGAAAAGGCCAATGATATCCAGATCGGCACGGATCAAGTAACTATCAAAATTGAACATGAAATTCAATTTGAATTTCTCAACTACAAATTCCCCCTTTCAGTACTCTACAACAGAGAAAACAAAGTGCTGGAGCTACTCAGCAGGTCTGGCAGCATCTGAAATGGTGACAGATGCAGGAAACATTGCAGCCTGGAAGAAGTGTTCAGATGATTACACCAGGCACGTGCGCTTGATGACCAATATGGAGAACATGGGGGCATTGTGTTCAACAGTTTTATACCAGAGACTCTGACCCCATTTTATTCCGTGTTTCTCTGAGATTCCCTCTTTTCAGAAGCAGGCAGGAGTGGGAAGCAGTGGAGAATGTAAATGATGTGTGACCTTCCTAGTGAGAGGATTCGAGTACCGGAGCAGGGATCCCTTTCTGGAAGGGCCTTGGCGAGACCACACCTGGAGTACTGCGTGTACCTTTGTTCCCCTTTCCCAAGGAAGACTCTCCTGGTTACTGAGAGAGAGTAAAGGAGGGGCACCAGCCTGGGTCCTGGGATGTGTAGATAATTAAGGGCTGCAGATGCTGGAAGTCAGAGTTTATACAATATTGATCTGGGGAAGTGCAGCAGGTCAGGCAGCATCAGAGGGGCAGGAAAGTTGATGTTTTGGGTCAGGACAGTTTGTCAGTCCGAATGAATAGTCCTGACCCGAAACATCAATTTTCCTGCCCCATCGTATCCATGCTGGTCATCAAACGCCTATTTATTCTAGTCCCACGTTCTGGCACTCCATGTAACATCTTGGTGTGATCATCTAAACACTTCTTCCAGGCTGCAATGTTTCCTGCATCTGTCACCATTTCAGATGCTGACAGACTTGCTGAGGATGTCCAGCAATTTATGTTCTTATTGCAGATTTCCACCATTTTGCTGAAGCACATAGACATGTATACAGCTCCATATTTTGTTGACTCACATTTCTGAGATGGCAGGACTGATGGCTGAAGAGGGACTCAATCCTCGTTTAATCCTCCTTTTCTTTGGCTTTCTGAGCTGCTGACTACATCACTAATATTCTACCTCCCATTCCCTGACCTGAATCTGACCCATCCAAGCCGACACTTTAGTTCCCAACCCCCTGCCAGACTAGTTAAAACCTCACCAATGGAACTGCAAAAGCCATCAGATTTGTCTCAGCTCTGCCCAGGGGTAACCGGTCAGGCTGGTATAGGACCCACCCAGAAACAGTCCCAGTGCCTGAAGAATCTAAACCTTTCTCTGGTACACCATTTTCCCAGCCACACATCCAGCTGATCTACCCTCTTATTCCTGCTCTCACTAGCACATGGCACTGGGAGTAAGTCTGACATTATTACATTTCAGGAGCTACATTTTAATGCATCTCTGCTCTCCCTATATCTAGCTTTCAGGCCCTCATCCCTCTGTTTAGCGATGTTGTTGGTATCTATGTGTTCCACCACCACGGGCTGTTTAACTCCAGCTCCAGAAAGTCCTGCAGCCTCCCCATGATATTGCGGATCCTAGCTTTATGGAGGTAACATACCATCCTGGATTCATGTCTATGGTCACAGCAGTGCCCGCCCTAACCCTGAGCATTGAATCCCCTGTCACTATAGCCGTGTTTCCTCTCTTTCCTCCCGCTCTTTGCAGCGGAGCTCTCTGTGGTGGCATGACCCTGGCTGGTGCTGATTTCCCGAGAGGCCACCCCACCCACTCCCGCCCTTACAGAATCCCAAGCGGGATACAGTATCTGTATGAGAAGGGCATGACCACTGGGGACCTCTGCACCCCCTTCCTGAGCCTTTTCCTTGATCTGATGGTCATCCATTCCCTTTCTGCCTGTGTAGCCCTCACCTGCAGTGTGACTAACTCACTAAACATGTTGTCCATAACATTCTCAGATTCTCCACAGTGAGTCCACTCACAGCTCCAGGTCTGAAAAGCAGGTTCCCAGTAACTGCAGATGGACACACTTGCAGCACACATAGACGTCAGGCACACAGGAAGCGTCCCTTATTTCCCACATTGTACAAGAGGACCACACTACGGGTCTGAGGTGCCCTATCACAACATCTCTCTACATTCATCTCGTTACTCCCATTAAGAAAATTTAAACGAGTGAGCAACCTTCCTTCACTTCAAACATGTACATTATAATAAAAAAAATCTTTACTTCAGCATATATGTCATAATTTAAAAACTTAAATACTCCGCATGTATCACTGAGAAATTGGCTGTTCCCATTGGGACCACGTGAATTACTGAATGGCCTGAACTAAACTTGAGTTTCAGCTTCACCTTCTCCCAGTTTCACCTCACTCTGTTTACACCCAACTCCAAAACACTCTCATTGAGCCAAGCAGCACTCTCAGTACAGCCCTGTCATTTTCAATGTCTGCTCATACCTACACTGCCCTCAGCCTCCTGTACTGTTCTAATGCATCTCAATGGGAGCTCAGGAACAGCATCTCATCTTTCAGTTCAGCCCTTTGTAACCCCAGAGTCAACATGGACTTCAGCAGTTTCTGGATGAACAGACAGTTGTCAGAATCTGGAATGTTCCACCTGAAATGGTGCTGGAATTTGAGTCCACAAGGACATTCAATGAGAAGCTTGCAGGGAATTGGAAGTAGGGAGTTTACAGGTTAACATCATGAAGTGGGTGACTGGGACTAAATCTGGCATTTGGATAAATCTGTGCTCTCTCTCAGGCCACTACCTCCTTCCACAGCTGCAGGGCCAAGAATTGAACACATACCCAAAGGGTGATCTGACCATGAACTTGAACATCTTTCTGCTTTTTGCTTGACAAAACTATTGGTGATATTTTCCCAGACTGAACAAACCTTTCTCGTTCCACAGTTAAATGCCAATGATATTCAGATCCTGATGACTCCGCTGACTGTAGAAACTTGTTTTTGAGATCCCAGTCTCAATTATTCTCAATTAATATCCTAGAAAATGAATTCGCAAAACAAAGCTCACAATCAGTGCAAGGTGAATAGTGAAGGCGAACACTTCTCTTGGTATGTGTTTGATGTGTAAACACTCCTCTTGAAATCACCCCCCCCCCCCCCAAAAGAGGACATGTGCATGTGCCTTGCTGTACCTTGCCCCAAATATAGATGGCGGCCATAACCCAGGACCTCTCACTGCCTGAGGCCCACAGCTGTTTTCCCCTTTGCTGCAAACATGGGACCAAGATTTTCTAATTCAGATTAACGACCTACACAGAGTGTAACTAAACCCTCCCAGTCTACACTGATACATCTCATCCGGTTTCTGCTGCCACTCTCCCCTTTCCGCCTCCTGCAAACACCAAGGGTCATCACGGGTTCTGTGACCCTTCATCAGAACCGAAAACAGCTGGGAAAAGTAGAATCCCTACAGCGTGGAAACGGGCTCTTCGGCCCAACAATTACACACCCACCTTCCGAAGTTCATCTCACTCAGACCCATTCCCCTCCCTATTACTCTCCATTTCCCCGGACTAATGCACATCCCTGAACACTATGGGAAATTTGGCTGGGCCAATTCACTGAACCTGCACATCTTTGGACTACAGGAGATAGGGGTTAAAGAGTAAACAATAGGTGGGGACAGAGTGCAAAGAGAGACAGGAACATTTGTAAAGACAAAGGAGTGAATAACGATCTGGTGGGAGGGTGGAAAGCTGTTCGTGGAGGAGACAGGAACCTGGTAGCATCTGAGTGGCAGTGGTGGAAATGGTGACTGATGAGTTACATTGTGGCTGCAAAAAGGTCCCGGAGCTTCAAGTTGCCTGTCACTTTAACACACAAGACTGTTTCCTGTCCAACATCTCTGTCTCATGCTTACTGCGGTGTTCCAGTGAAGCGTGAACACTCCAGAATATACCAAATGGTCTCCTATTTCAAGGACTGCAACTTCCCCTCCCATGTGGTCAACAATGCCCTCCAGTGTATCTCCTCCGCTTCTCACACCACTGCCTTTGAACCCCACCCTTCCAACCCCAACAAGGATGGGATCCCCCCACTCCTCACCTTCCACCCAGATACAACACATCATCCTCTGCCATTTCCACCACCTACAATCAGACCCCACCAGAGATATGTTTCCCTCCCATCCCCTTTCAGCATTCCACAGAGACCATTCCCTCTGTGACTTCCTCGTTAGGTCCACGCTCCCCACCAACCCATCCTCCACTCCCAGCACCTTTGCTTGCCACTGCATGTGGTGTAAAACCTGTGCCCACACCTCCATCCAAGGCACCAAAGGATCCTCCCACATCCAGCAGAAATTTCCCTGCTCACCCAAACACCTCAACTATTGTGTCCTTTGCTCTCAACGTGGTCTCCTCTACACTGGGGAGTCAGGACGCCAACTTGTGGAATATTTCAGGGAATATTTCTGGGGCACATGCACCAACCAACCCCACCACCTTGTGGCCGACCACTTCAGCTACATCCCCTCTGCCGCCACGCTGCCAAGGACATGCAAGTCCTGGGTGTCCTCCACCCCCAAATCCAAGCCACCCCACGCCTGGAGGAAGAACACCTCATCTTCCACCTTGGAACCTTTCAACCACACGGCATCAAGGTTTCCTCATCTCCTCTCCCCCACCTCATCACAGACTCAACCCTCCAACTCGGCACTGGCCTCCTGAACTGTCCCACCTCTCCATCTTCCTTCCCAATTATCCATTCCACCCTCTCACCACTACCCCATCTACATCTACCTAGTCTCTTCGTAGCTCCCTTCCCCCAACCCCAAACACCCCTCCCTATTTATCACACAGCCCTCTTCCCCCAACTCCCACATTTCTAATGAAGTGCTTACATGCCCAATATGTCAATTCTCCTGCTCCTTGGATGCTGCCTGACCTGCTGTGCTTTTCCAGCGCCACACTTTAAAGCAAGCTGGAAGAACAACACCTCATCTCCCAGTCGGGGACCCTACAATCCTCTGGCTTCAACATCAAATTCAATAATTTTAGGTCCTGAACTCTCCCACGTCCTAGTGTCTTTGCCCCGTACCCCACACACCAGGCCTTTTTATTACATAGCCTGGCATTACACACTACCTATGGTTAGCCACTAACAGTCCCCATAAACAGCTATTCACCCTCCCCCTCAGATCGTTATCCACTCCTTTGTCCAACTGCTACTATCTCTCTCTTTGGACTCTATCCTCCCTATCATTTACTCCTTAACCCCTACCTTCTGCATAAAAACCAACATTTTTTTCTCAGTAGCATCAGTTCCTGAGGATGTCACCGAATCCAAAATGCGAACCGATTTCACTTCACAGATGCTGCCAGATCTGCTGAGCTTTTCCAGTACTTTCAGTTGTTGTGTGTGATTTACAGCATCCACAGTTCTTTCAATTTACCCGGAGTATCTAATTCAGCTCTAGCAGACTGAAACAGTGTTTATCAACCCTCCCAGTCCACACTAACTCCATCTCTCTCCCAGTCTCTGCATTCTCTCCCACTCTCTTCACACTCACTGAGTCCTCCCTCACAGTGACACTGCGCCTGCAAAGCTGATGGTCATGTGTTGGCCTGCTGGACCCACCCCTCATTCACTCCCATTGGCTGGAGGATCATGCCAACTCTCCGATTGGTCTGAAGCTGTGTCAATCAGCCAGGCCCCATTGTGACCTGAGTGGTGGGATCCTCCCAGGTGCATCAGAGGCTGAGGGGTGACCTCATAGAGGTTTATAAAATCATGAGGGGCATGGATAGGAAAAATAAACAAGGTCGTTTCCCTGGGGTGGGTGAGTCCAGAATGAGAGAACATAGGTTTAACAGTGGAGGGGAAGAATTTAAAATGGATCAGAGGGGCAATTTTTTTTCCCACCGAGGTTGGTGCGTGTATGGAATCTTCTGTCGGGAAGTGGAGGATGTTGGTACAATTATACCATTTGGCATCTGGATGGGTATATGTTTTAAAAAATTCTCAAGGTCAGGTTCGTAGGAGAGTAGTCTGACACAGAACAAAC
This sequence comes from Chiloscyllium plagiosum, assembly GCF_037043375.1. NCBI lineage: Eukaryota > Metazoa > Chordata > Chondrichthyes > Orectolobiformes > Hemiscylliidae > Chiloscyllium > Chiloscyllium plagiosum. The sequence goes on from NW_028270189.1 coordinate 33,146,609, forward strand.
GACCAAGAGGCGAGTCTGCTAGAATATGAGCATTTTATTCCCCGCAGCGTCGCCACAACCAGGTCTCATACTTACAACGGGTCTGGCTTATACTCACTCTACATGTTACCGGAACTGGGAGCCATCAGTTCTCGTAGAGCGGTTGCCAACAACCCACGCTCGGCGGTTAAACGTAACCCCGGAGCAGACTCTCCGAACTGGAGACTTTTCCAGCTGATATACTCTTTTCCAGATATAAACATTCATGTGAACAGCAGAGCAAGGCTAAAAAACACATTCCATTCTGGTTACATACAGATAAGAAGATTCACACGGGGAGGTGTGTAATAAGATTCACACGGGACTAAGCAACACCTCCATTCTGGTTAGATTCACACATGTATTGGGACATAATTTTTTAACCGTTTCACCACATTCCACTGCTTGGCCCAATACATGTGTTACATTATGATTCACACATGTATTGGGACATAATTTTACACCACATTCCACTGCTTGGCCCAATACATGTGTTACATTATGCTTAATTCAGTTCAATTCGTTTCAGTTAATTTCAGTTCAGTCAATTCAGTGTAGTTCAATTCAGCTCAGTTCAGGTCTGTTCAGTTCAATTCAATTGTGTTCAATTCAGTTCCGTCCATTTCAATTCAATTTAGCTCAGTTCCATTTTGTTCCGTTCAATTTGATTCACTTCAGTTCCACTCAGTTCAGTTCAGTTCAATCCCATTCAATTCTGTTAACTCCGCTTCAGCTTTTTGGACATGCCCACATCCTCCGCTGTACCCCAGGCAAGGGGTTCTTCGGCAGGACTGGGATCCTCTCTCAAACAAACTGCCACGTACATGCCCACATCCATGCCATCCCGGGACGGTCGGGACCTCCACAGTTTGTTCTTCTGGTTTCTTAGTCTTTTTCCAAAACATTGTTCTGTATCAAAATCTCTCCTCAATTGCGATTGACCCTGCTCGACTACGCCAAATGTTTTAAAAAATTCTCAAGGTCAGGTTCGTAGGAGAGTAGTCTGACACAGAACAAACGACCAAGAGGCGAGTCTGCTAGAATATGGGCATTTTATTCCCCACAGCGTCGCCACAACCAACGGGTCTGGCTTATACTCACTCTACATGTTACCGGAACTGGGAGCCGTCAGTTCCCGTAGAGCGGTTGCCAACAACCCACGCTCGGCGGTTAAACGTAACCCCGGAGCAGACTCACCGAACTGGAGACTTTTCCAGCTGATATACTCTTTTCCAGATATAAACATTCATGTGAACAGCAGAGCAAGGCTAAAAAACACATTCCATTCTGGTTACATACAGATAAGAAGATTCACACGGGGAGGTGTGTAATAAGATTCACACGGGACTAAGCAACACCTCCATTCCGGTTAGATTCACACATGTATTGGGACATAATTTTTAACCGTTTCACCACATTCCACTGCTTGGAATTTTACACCACACCAGGTCCTCAAGGACATAGCTGCTCAACTGAGTCTGCAGCGGGTGGTGAGGGAACCAACAAGAGGGAAAAAAAACATACTTGATCTCATTGTTATGAATTGACAAGCTGCAGATACATCTGGCCATGACAGTATCGGTAAGAACGACCATCACATGTTCCTTTTGGAGACAATGCCTTGCCTTAAAGTTGAGAAAACCTCCACTGTGTTGAGTGGCACTATCACCGTTCTAAATGGGACAGACTTCAAAGAGATGTAGGATCTCAAACAGGGTATCTATGGAGGTACTGTGGGACATCAACAGCAGCAGAACTGTACTCCAGCACAATCTGTAATCTCATGGGTTTGTACATCCTGCACTCACCCATCACAATGGACAGGAAAGGAGGGCATGCCATGAGCAGCACCAGGCAGTCCTAAAAATGAAGTGCCAACCTGGTGAAGCTATCAAACAGAATTACCTGCATATCAAACAGCATCAGCAGCAAGCAACAGAGCTAAGTGATCCAACATCCAATGGAACAGATCGGAGCTCTGCAGTTCTCCCACACCCAGTTGTGAACGGTGATGGACAATTAAACAACTCACTGGGGGAAGCATCACAGATATCCCCACCCTTACTGATGGAGGGGCCTCGCACATCCATGCACCAGATAAGATGACAGCATTTGCAGCAATCTTCAGCCAGAAGTGCAAAGTGGGATGATCCATCTCAGCCTTCTCCAGTGGTTTCTAACATCACAGATGAGAATTTTAAGCCAGTTCGATTCAGTTTGAATAACATCAAGAAATGGTTAAGTAGTGCAAAGGCTACGGGCCCTGTCAATATTCTGGCAATAATACTGATAGCTTGTGCTCTAGAACTTGCCACCCACCAAGTCACGTACCGCTCCAGCACTGGCATCTACCGACAATGTGGAACATTGCCCAGGGATGTTCAACACAAAAACACAGGGCAATCCAACCCAGGCAATTTCCATCTCTCAGTCTACACTCGATCAGCAGTAAAGTGATGGAAGATGCCATCACCAGGGCTACCAAGCAGCAGCTGCTCTGCAACAGCCAGCTGAGCGACACTCACTTTAGGCTCCACCAGGGCCACTCAGCTCCCGATTGTGTTACCGCCCTGATTCACAACCTGACAACCAGCTGAATCCCAGAGGTGAGGTGAGGGTGATAGCTCAGTCCCACTCCAAGATCACTATTTCTAGCTGATTTCACCCTTGTCTCAGCTCATATACTTTCATCCACATTGTGTTATCTCTAGACTTCATTATCCAAATTCACTCCCTGGCCAGCTTCCCACATTCAACCTCCCTGTAATCTCAAGAACATCTAAATATCTGCTTGTTGATTCATCAAAAGTCTCCTATTCATAAGCAACAACACAGAGTCATAGAGATGTACAGCATGGAAACAGACCCTTCGGTCCAATCCGTCCATGCCAACCAGATATCCCAACCCAATCTAGTCTCACCTGCCAGCATGTGGCCAATATCCCTCAATTTAAATTTCTCACACTTGATTTAATTCTTGGCTGTGATAATCCCTAGCTCCCTGCACCACACACACTTTGAGACCTCGACAACCCATTTTCTTTGAGACTCCCAACCATTTGTTAATTCATTACTTCATCTGTGTGGCTGTTTCTACAGTTGCTGAAGCAGCATTGTCTGAAATTCGCAACCAAAATCTCACAGGTCTGCTTTCCACCTTTAAGACATCCCTCAAAACCTGCTTTTGGTCACCTGACCTAATATCTCCATCTCTGGCCTTATGTCTAAAGTTCTCAATAGTATTTTTGTGAAATTATAAGCATGATAATAAAAATACAAACTGTTGTTGATTTGACATTATTTTCAAATCATCACTGTTGCTGTAATGAATACTCTGTAATGTCTCTTACCCAACCACATTGTGAGAGCACCTTCACACACAAACTGCAGCTGGACAAGAAAGTCAAACATCACCCTCTCCACAAGCAACAGAGCTTTGGCATTAATCACTGGTATCTGTGGAAGGAGAAACACAGTTGATGTTTCAGGGAGTGCAAAATGGATTACAGGGAATGAAAATCGTGCAGAATTTGATAGTCAGAAATGGAAGGAAAATACACTTGCTTGTTGGAAAAAAGAATTCTTGACTGTCAAAATATTCAAGAAAAAAGTAATCTGATAATCGAGCAGCACATGGTCAGGGGCTGGGCCGCAATGAAAAACTCATTTGCAAAGGGTCAATAAAAGTAATAATACAGTAGTAAACAGACCAAAAATACACCCATGGTTCGAGACTGAGGAAGCTAGATATTGACAAAGTGGTGATGAGGGAGCCCAGAGGAGAATCAGAGCTGTATGGGCTGCTGTGATCACAATGACTCTATACCAGAGAAAGGCTGCACATGCGCCCGGCCGGACCTTGCCCCCTACAAAGATGGCGGCGGTGCACGTGCCCAGTGAATCGTTGTCCCGAATAAAGATGGCGGCGCTCACTCTGGCCTGCAGCCGCGCTGAGGCAATTCCCCATTTACTGCAAACACGGGACTGGGACGTTCAAATTTGTGTTTTCCGATGCGCACAATTTGTTTGTAAAACCTCTCCGCTCATAGCAACACAGTTTTTCTCCCGTTTCCCTGTTTATTTCTTTCCTTACCGTATCCTTTCCATAACTTCCCGAACATTCATTACGGCGACTCTGCGCCGCGATCGAGGGTGATCACATGGTTTAGTTTAGCTCCGCCCACCGTCCTTTCATTGGTCCGGTGCTGACATCAATCACCCGGAGTCCCTTTGTTGGCGAGAACATGCGCAGTGTGTCCTGCTTTTGCTGATATGTTGGGTAATGTGATGGGAGAGTTTGCTGAGGGTAAGAATTCCCTTTGTATGAGCTCTGCAGGAGATTTCCTTTATTCATGGAGGGAATTGCCTTCCTACTCATGGCTGCATAACTGTGATTGATGAATCAATGCCATCTGAATCAGTACATAAACACCACTTTTTCACAACATCTGAGATCTTTAGCACATTGTATCACGGTCTTCTTTGGAATAAAAAAACATGAAATGGAGCCTCAAGGAATCGGAGCAGGAGTAATGCATTCATCGCCTTCAGCTTGTTCCCTCATTCTATCAGATCATGGCTTGGCCAACCGAGACCTCAACACCTCTTTTATGCTTGATCCACATAGCCTTCAACTGCTCAATATTTCAAAAATCTATCTGCCCTCTTTTAAAATAATTTGAGATAGAATCATAGATTCCCTAATGTGTGGAAACAGTCCCTTCAGCCCAACAAGCCAGAACAACCCTCTGAAGAGTAACCCAACCATTCCCCTCCCACATTTAACTTTCACAATTGTTTGGGTGAGAAAATTCTAGCCATTCACTGAGAGAAAAAAATCTTTACTTTTTCTAAAATGAATGTTCCCTTATGTAATGTCCCCTGGTTTGAGACTTCCCTAGTGCTAGATCGAGTCAACATCTACCCTTTCAACCTCCTCAGAATCCTGTTTCCTTAAGATCACCCCTGCTTATCTATTCTTGATAGGTCAACCCTTTCGTCGTCGAAGCAGCTAAGTGAAACTTTTTTGAATGGTCTCTGATGTGGTTTATCCTTTATTGAATATGGGAGCTATCATTGTATACAGCACTGCAAGTGAGGACTCAGCAACAGCCAGTGTGCTTAACCAATCCCCAATCCATGCTAATACATTACGCCAATACCATGAGCTCCTAAATTGTGCAATTAACTTTTATGTAGCACCTTATCATTTGCATTTTTAAAATCCAAACAAAGAACATCATTGGATTACCCTTTATCAGCCCTGCCTGTTATCTCCTCAATGAACTGTCGCAAATTTGTCAAATATAGTTTCTCTTTCACAAACCCCAGTCTACTATGTTTAATGATAAACTTTTCTAAATGTCCTGCAATTTCTTACTTTAATATTCGACTCTGTAGGTTCTTTCAGTAGATTTGCTAAGTATGATTCCCCTCTCTTAAATCCATGCGGACTCTGTCCAATCCTGTCACTGTTCAGTAAGAAACTTGATTGTATTCCAATATAGTTAGTAAATGTATCTGTATTTATTTTTAAAAATTGATTACTTATAAATGCTGGACCCATGCAATAATCAATGAATTTGTGACTCTGAATTTGGGTTATAATGTTTTTTTCTGTTAATTCCTTTTCATACTGTGTTATGCAGACAGCACCGAATGATCACTCTTAATTGTGAGTAACTTTGAAAATAATATATTTTAAAAATGACATCCCAAAATGCTGCCTCATTATTGTGCAAGGAGGATTTTGCATTCAATAATTTGCAGATAAAATTGAACAGCTTTTTGCTGCAATTTGGCCAGACTGAAGATTACACCAAAGTGGCAACTCTGCTCTCAACTTCTTACTTGACACTGCCCAAGGCGATACTAATGGGACTTTACTTTGCCATTCTTGTTCACCAGCTTTATTTCCAGGTTTAATCCTATAATCATTCTAGAGCTTGTAATTTTCGACAACTTCTCTTTTAGGTACATATATTAATATCAAACTGAAATGTTGCACTGAATGGTACCAAATCTGAAATTAGTCTCTAATCTGATAGTAACATGTTCTGACCCTTCTACGTATGTATTGGCATAAGTCTATGCCAGTTATTTTTCTGAAGCCTGTGTTTCCTGATGAAAGGCTTATGCCCGAAACATTAACTCTCCTGCTTCTATGATGCTGTCTGACTTGCTGTGCTTTTCCAGCATGACACTTTTCGATTCTGATGTCCAGCTTCTTTGGTTGTCACTTTCTTCTTTGAGTAGATTAAACCAAGAATATTTTTTGTTGATCAAAGTGCAATAGGAACCAATTCATGAAATTCAGATATCTCACATTTACCTTAACTATGTGAAGGCTAAGACATTACTAAATTATTGTCAGTAATTGAAACCGTGCTGACAAGGTTGTGCAGTATGAGTGCCTCACCTTTAGCGTGTTCCCAGATATCACGCAGCTGCAGTATTTTGTTTTGCACTCAGCTATATGTTGTTCTCACTTGTTTCTTTGTGAAAGATTACAAAACTAACTTGAATGAATGATTTCTTTAACCAATGTTGGGAGAAAAAAATGTCAGTATTTCAAGTGCTGATAAAGTAAAATAAACTGATAATCAGGAGAAAGGGTTTAAGATGGATATGGAACAAATGCTGGCAAATGGGACTAGATTAATTTTGGATATCTGGTCAGCATGGGCAAGTTGGACTGAAGGGTCTGATTGTCTGATTGTGTGTTGTACAACTGTGACTTCATTCTCTCAATTATTCAAGACGTTAAATACTTCAAGGAGAAAAGGAGAATTTATGCAGAGAATGCACTTGAAATGATGATTGAGGTATATCAAACTCACATTGTTTCATGACCTTTTCCTCTGGGTTCTTCAATGAACAAACTTGTTTTGTTATCTGAATAACTATGTATCATGTGATTTGTTTTGCACAAAATATTTCGTTATGATCTAGTGAACTATTAAGAAGTGTTCATTTTTACAATTTAGGCAGCTTGATTATTAAGCAAGAAAGGGTTAGCGTTTTACTTCCATTGAATCATTGCTCTATAAAAAGTAACAAGCTTTTTATCTTTTCTGGACACTGAATACATGGAAGTCAATGCTGAAGGAAAAAATCCTCGTCAGTAATGTTCCCACATATGTGGAGTAATTGCTTCTGGTCACTCTTCAGGCGATAGAGGCGAGGAAAGAAATGAGTTGGACAAAGTTAGCAACATCATTTGGATGGACTATGCTCATTGGGGAAACTTGCAGGATCTGTAGAAGGAACATGTGTTTCAGAGTGTATGCAATAAACCTGAACATTGTTATTTTTTTCACAGAGCTTGGGACCCGACTGGAGCAGCAATGAAGCTCGTATTGTTTTTTAAATTTCCGAGCTTGCCAAATTATTGTTGGTAAATGCAGGTGACTTTATCAAAGCACATTTCACACTCCCCAGCCAGGAATTTGATCCCAATTCTGTCAGTCCATCCATTCCTATGGATAAGAGGTATTTTAAATGTGAGCATTCCATTTAACTATTTGAATTGAATACTTCAGTGGTTAAGTCCTCTTGGATTCTTAATTTCAAATTACTCAAATGTGATTTTTTGTCCCCCTTAAATTTGCCAAGCACTGGGCAGTTCTGAAATATTCCAAATATTTACAATAGATGCATTCACACTATTAAAGGAAACCTGGCAGATTTAAATACCATTCGGGTAGTCACCAACAATGCATAAGTAACTTTTTAAATTGCTTACTGTACACCAACACAAGCCAAGTACTACTGAAACCACAGATTGTCTCCCAAGGATTCTCAAATCTAAACGGTGCATTCCAGATATGCTCACTATCACCATCTGGGAGCCGTCTCCCAAAGTGCTCCCAGAATTTAGAAAGCACACACACTGCCTTCCAAAGCTAAATCTGCTGTCACAGGCTTCACTCTTATTGCATACAATGACATTTATTGTCCAGTTCTTTAACGTGACATGATTTTACAAACAATTTGTAGAAGTGAATGGAAAGTGTGATGTTTGTTTGACCTTTGGCTCTATGTATCAGACTGAACTGAACCTTTAGTAAGATGTGGGATCTTTCCCACAAACTTTGTTTAAAAAAAGCAAAGATTATGCTCTGAGATTTAAATGTTCAATCAGGTTTAATAAAAATCTTTCCAAAAATTGAGAGTTTGACTTCAGCTCCTTTAAAGAGACATGCTCTCGGCCTTCAATGTTGTGACATATGATCATTCTTTGGTAAAGGTGGCTGTGTGCAACACTGCAGGATGTTGTGCTGAAGTGCCTCATTGGGTTGATGAGCTTTATTACTGGTGTAACTTGGCTAATTTTGAGATGGAATGTTATTTTGAGTTAAATCTTGTTTTTAAACTGAGCTGTGCTTCTGTAACTCAAGTGTAGACACTATGCTCAAGTTTACAATGAACTTTTCACTTTTGCAGATTAGTATTTTCCATTCTGTTTTGTAAATAAAGTTCAGTGTAAAAAGCACAATGTTGGAGAACCGCAGGTCCAGCAGCATATCTGAGGGGAATAAAACATTGTAAGTTCAAAGTCTCATGACCTTTTGTCCTTTCAGATGAAGAGTCAGTGAAGTTGAAATGTAACATTTTTTCCTCTTCACCGATGCCCTCAGAACTGCTAAGTTTCTCCAGCACTTTGTTTCTGGGGTTTAGATCTCCAGCACCTGCAGTTTATTGTTTTATTATACATCCTATGATTTGACCTGAGGAGCGAGAGGCAGCAACTGTGATCAAGGAGGATAAAACTCCCCAACCATGAAAAAAAACACAGTTCTTTATACTTTGCAAAACACGACTGTAAATAAGAAATGCAATTAAGCTAAGTGCAAGATGGCATCCCACCTGCCTTGTCTCAAACTTGCTACTCATCTTTGAGGACTAATCTGTCAGAATTGTGTTTGCTCGCTTCCTTTGAGATCACAGTCCACAAATGTCCCAGTTCCAGTTCCTGGGCCGGCCCCAGTTACCACATTGTAGTGGGGTGGGTAGCTTTGTGTCAGCCTGAAGATTTTGTTAATAACAACATTGCAGGTTGAACTTGACGGTTTTGACTAATATTGTGTCATCAAACTTGGAGGAAATCCTTCCGAATGTATTGATTAACTGGACTGAGCCTGTTTACATGCAGCCCTGTTAGTAGTGCTGTAATATTCTAAGTTAAGAATCACACAACATCAGGTTATAGTCCACCAGGTGTAATTGGAAGTACACTAGCTATCGGAGTGCCGCTCCTTCATCAGGTGATTGTGGAGGACACAGTTCTATGGCACAGAATGTATAGCAAAAATTTATAGTGTGATGTAACTGAAATTATCCATTGAAAAATACCTTGATTACCTGTTGAGTCTTTCATCTGTTTGAATACCATGATAGTTTCATTTCTTTCATGTGTAAATCACAAAACCTTATTTTAAAAGTTGCATTCCTGACAACACTCAACACTCCCACCAAATCACTCATTGTATTAATCACTGCACAGTCTCAAAAAAGGAATGAAACTTGATGGACCACATTACATCTACCAATGCACTGGAAAATACAACAACACAATCAGCCCTCTTGACCCTGCAACTTCCGCCTCACTGTGGGCCTAAACAGCAGCAGAACTGTACTCCAGCCCAATCTGAAATCTCATGGCCTGGTATAACCCCCACTCAACCATTAACATCAAGCCAGGGGATCAACCCTAGTTCAATGGAGAGTTCCACAGGGCATGCCAGGAGCAATACCAGGCATACCTAAAAATGTGGTGCTAACCTGGTGAAGCTACCCAACCTGCATGCCTAACAGTGCAAGCAACACCAAATAGAACTATGTGATCCAACAACCAATGGATCAGATCTGAGCTCTGCAGTTCTGCCACACCTAGTCAAGAATGGTGATGGGCAATTAAACAACTCACTGCAGGAAGCATCACAGATATCCCCACCCTTACTGATGGAGGGGTGTCACACATCCATGCAACAGACAAGACAACAGCATTTACAGCAATCTTCAGCCAGCAGTGCCAAGTGGATGAGCCTTCTACATTGGTCCCTGACATCACAGATGTGAATCAAATTGGTTGAGAACGTATTTCAAATCAGATCAAGAAATGGAGAAGTAGTGTAAAGACTGTCAGCCATACTAACATTGTGGCAATAATACTGATGGCTGTGCTCCAGAAATTGCTGCCCACCAAGACAAGTACTGCTCCAGCTCTGGCACCTACTGACATTGTGGAACATTTCCCAGGTTTGTTCAACACAAAAACGCAGGACAGAGCCAACCCAGCCAATTTCCCTCCATCAGTGGACACTCGCTTAGCAGTGAAGTGATGGAAGGTGTCATCAACAGTACTGTCACGCAGCTGCTCAGCAATAACCTTCTGTGACACCCAGTTTGGGTTTTGCCAGGGCCACTCAGTTCCTGATCTTGTTGCAGACTTGATTCACAAACTGACAAACAGCTGAATTCCACAGGTGAGGTGAGGGTGATAGCCCAGTCCCACTCCAAGACCACTATTTCGACTTCAGTGATATTACCTGACCTCACCACAGTCTCAGCTCATTTACTGAAACTCTCATTCATTCATTTTGTTAACTCTAGATTTCATTATCTAAACCCACTCCTGGCCAACATCCCACAATCACCCTCCCTATAATCTCCAGAATATTTAAAACTCTACCGCCCAAGTGCTCACTTGTACCAGAACTTGCTGATCCATCAAAAGGCTCCCATTTATAAGCAACAACAATTTACTTTCACATCCTTGACTTAATTCCTGGCTGTAATCATTCCTATATTCCTGCAACACACACCCTTTCATATCTCAATAACTCATTTTAGTTTAGACTCCCAATGATGTGTTTATTTTTGAGTTCAGCTGTGTGACTGTTTCTATAGATTCCAAGGCAACACGGTCTGGAATTCCCACCCTCTAAGATCTGCTTTCTTCCTTTAAGGCATTCCTGAAAAATTGCTTATTTGGCAATGGTTTTGGTCACTGGACATAATATTCTCCAGCTGTGGCCTTATGTCAAAAGTTCTCAATGTTTTTGTGAAATTAAAAACATGTTGATTTGTACAGATATTTTCTACTTTGCACTATCGCTGAGTGAATAATCTGTAATGACTCTTACCCAACCACGTTGTGGGAGCGCCTTCACTATTCAAACTGCAGCTGTACAAGGAAGTCAAACATCACCCTCTCCACAAGCAACACGACTTTGGCAATGATCACTGGTATCTGTGGAACGAGAAATACACATCATGTTTCTGGGAGTGCAATATGAATTATAGGGAATGAAAACGGTGCAGAATTTGACTCTCAGAAATGGAAGAAAAATCCACTCACTATTGGCAAAAATTCTTGACAGTCAAAGATATTGTGGAAAAAATAACCTGATAATGGAGCAGCATACGGTCAGGAGTTGGGCAGCAGTGGACAATCCATTTACAAAAAGATCTGTGAACGTAGGAGTAAAATACTAAACATGGCAAAAATACATATGTCAGACTGAGGAAGCTAGATAATGAACAAGTGGACATCAAGGAGCCCAGAGGTGAATCAGAGCAGTGTTCACTTTTATGATCCCACAGTCAGAGATGTCTAGCACAAAAACAGACTCTTCAGTCCAACCCATCTATGCAAACCAGATATTCTAACCTAAACTATTCCCATTTGTCAGCACTTGACCGACATCCCTCTGAATCCTTCCTATTAAATGCCTTTTAAATGTTACAATTTTGGTTGCCCTTTAGGCTCCTTTTGAATTTTCCCCTCTCACCCTAAACCTATATTCTCTATTTCTGGGCTCCACCACCCCAGGGTAAACACCTTGTCTATTTACGCTATCCATGCCCATCACGATTTTATAAACCTCTTCAACATCACACCTCAGCCTATGACACTCCAGGGAAAATGGCCCCAGCCTATTATGCCTCTCCCTGCAACTCAAATCTTCCAACCCTGGCAACATCCTTAAAAAATCAATTCTCAAACCTTTCACGTTTCAGTGCCTCTTTCTGATAAGAGGGAGACCAGAATTGCACACAATATCCCAAAAGTGGCCTAACCAATGTCCTGTACAGCTCCTTTATTCAATGCTCTGACCAACAAAGGGAAGAATCCCAAACAATTTCTTCACTATCCTATCTACCTGTGACTCTACTTTCAAGGAACTGTGAACATGCATTCCAAGGTCTCTTTGTTCAGCAATACACTCCAAGACCTTACAATTCAGTGTGAGTTCTGCTCTGATTTGCTTTTCTAAAATGCAGCACCTCACATTTATCTAAATTAAACCCTATCTGCCACTCCGCAGCCCATTGGCCCATCTGATCAATATCCCATTGTATTCTGAGACAACCTTTATGACTGTCCACAATACCTCCAATTTTGGTGTCATCTGCAAACTTACGAACCGTACCGGCTCTATTCACATCCAAATCATTTAAATGGATGAAGAAACAAATCCAGAAAACAAAACATCCATTTCTCTGGGTTTGAATGTGCTCTGTGTAAATTCTGCCTATGACTCTCTACCAGGGAGGGCTGCACATACACAACGCTCAACTTTGCCCCCGACAAAGCTGGCGGCCACAACGTGTCCAATGAATCTTTGCCCCGAATAAAGATGGCGGCGATCACACGATGAGGTTATTTTCCAGTTTACTGCAAAAACGGGACTGGAAGTTTCAAATTTGTATTTTCCGACGTGCACCAAATGTTTGTAAAACCTCTCAGCCCATACCAACACCATTTCCCTCCCACTTCCTGCTGTTTATTCCTTTCCTGACCAACAGCTCTCCATCCACACGTCCCGCACACCCGCGCCCACCGTGAGGTTGATCACGTGGTATAGTCTAGTCCCGTCCCTCATTTACTCTGATTGGTCGGAGGACCAAATGCCCCGCCAGGTCCTCCAGCCCTGCCCCTGCCTTTCCATTGGTCTTCCGCTGACATCAACCACCAGGGGCCCATTGTTGCCTGGAGCATGCGCACTGCTTCATGGCTATTGTTGCTGTTTATCAGTTACAAGAGTGAGACACAAAGTTAAAAATCACACAACCACCTGATGAAGAAGCTGCAAAGCGAGTGCTTCCAAATAAACCTGTTGGACTATAACCTGGTGTTCTGTGAATTTTAATTTTGTCCATCCTAATCCAACACCAGCACCTGAAAGTCAAGAGTGCGGGAGGAATGCAAAATATAACAACAAGGAACTAGGAACAGGAGAAGGCCATCCTGCCCTTTGAGCTTGCTCTGCCATTCATTAAGATCATGGCTGATCATTTCGTGGACGCACAACCATTTACCAACGTTCTCACCATAATCTCTTAATTAATTAATTAATTCTTTTAAATACCTTAGCTTTAAAAACGTTTACTGAACTAGCATCAACTACTTCCCTGGGCAATGAATTCCATCGAGATCAAGAAGTTCCTTCTCAATTCAGTCCTAAATGTGCTGTCTCTAATCTTAAGGTGATGCCTTTTTGTCCTGACTTCATCTGCCAGTGGAAACATTCTCTCTACTTCTGTTTTATCCATTTCATTCATTATTTTATATGTTTCCCATTCTTCTGATTTCCAATGAATATAATCCCAATCCAATCAGTCTCTGTTAAGCCAACCCCTCAACTCCAGAATCAACCTCGTTAACCTCCTCTGCACCCCCTCCAGTGCCGGTACATCCTTGAGCAAGTGAGGAGACAGAAACTGCATGCAGTACTCCAGGTGTGGCCTCACCAGCACCTAATACAGCTGGAATATAGCCTCTGCTTTTAAACACAATCCTTCAGCAATGAAGGCCAAAATTCCATTTGCTTTCTGAATTGATTGTTGTACCTGGTGACCAACCTTCATGCAGAAGGTTACTCAGGAGCCCCTGCAACTTTTTAAAATTCAAGTAATAATCTCTTTTTTAATGTTACTCCAACCAAACAGTAGGACTTTACATTTATGAACATTCTATTCCAAATGCCAGACCATTGCCCACTCACTCAATGTGTTTATGTTCCTCTGCAAAGTTTCACAGTCCTCCGCACACTTTGTTCTGCTACTCATCTTAGTGTCATATGCAAACTTTGACACCCTACATGTGGTCGCCAACTCCAAATCATCTGTATCAATTCTAAATAATCACAGTCCCAACACTGATCCCTGAGGCACACTATTAGTCACTGATTGCCAGCCAGAGTAGTACTCATTTATCCCCACACTTTGCTTCCTATTAGTCAACCAATCTTTTATCCATGCTAATACTCTACTCCTAACGCCATGCACATTTATATTATGCAACAGCCTCTTGCACATCACCTTGTTGAAGGCCTTTTGGAAATCCAGGTACACCGCATCCACTGGGTCCCCGTTGTCCACCTTGCTCGAAATGTCTTCATAGAATTCCAAAAGATTTGTGAAGCATGACCTGCCCTACATGAACCCATGCTCTGTCTGTCCAATAGGACAATTTCTATTAAGATTCCCTGCTATTTCTTCCTTGATAATAGACCCAAGCATCTTTCCCACTACAGAGAATAAGCTAACTGGTGTATAATTCCCCACCTTTTGTCCACCTCCTTTTTAAAAAGCAGCATCACTTTTGCTGCTTTCCAATCTGCTGGGACTGCCACAGAGTCCAGTGAATTTTGGAAAATTACTGCCAGTGCATTTGCTATTTCTGCTGGCATCTCCTTTAGTAACATGGGATGCATTCAATAAGGGTCAGAAGACTTTTCTGTCGTTATCTCAAATACCTCCAACAGTCCAACACGAGCTGTTCCGTAATAATGATCGTTTCCAAATCCTCACCTATCTTTGTCTCTTTGCTAATTATTGGCAAGGTATTAGGGTCCTCCACTGTGATATCACATAATTAAATGTTCCTTCTCATTTTCCAAAGGACCAACATTTACTTTAGCCACTCTTTTCTCATTCAATATAAAATTTTGCTATCTGTCTTTATAAAATGTGCTAGTTTATTTTTCTCATGATTCGGAGATGCCAGTGTTGGACTGGGGTGTACAAAGTTAAAAATCACACAACACCAGGTTATAGTCCAACAGGTTTAATTGGAAGCGCACTAGCTTTCGGAGTGACGCTGATCAATCACCTGATGAAGGAGGCCTCCGCAGAGTTCCAGGGAGGTGGAAGAGAGGATTAGCAAAATTATTCTGGATAGGAGTGAAAGTAATAGGATGGTCATTATGGGGGACTTTAACTTCCCCAAAATTGACTGGAAATGCTATAACTCTAATACGTTGGATGAATCACCTCCAACACACTGCATCCACCTGGACACCCCATGCTGGCCTATTACCTGCCCTCGACCTCTTCATTTCCAACTGCCGACGGGACATTAACCGCCTCAACCTGTCGACCCCCCTCCCACCGTCACAACACGCAGCCCTCCAATCCCTCTGCTCTAATCCCAACCTCACCATTTCACCAGCAGATAAAGGGGGTGCAGTGGTAATCTGGCGCACTGACCTCTACCCCGCTGAAGCCAAACGCCAACTGAAAGACACCTCTTCCTACTGCTCCCTTGACCATGACCCCACCCCCCATCACCAAACCATCATCTCACAGACCATACAGAACCTCATCACCTCAGAAGATCTCCCACCCACAGCTTCCAACCTCACAGTCCGGGAACCCCACACTGCCCTGTTCTACCCCCTTCCCAAGATCCACAAGCCTAAGCACTCTGGCCGACCCATTGTCTCAGCATGCCCCTGCCCCACTGAACTCATCTCTACCTACCACGACACTGTCCTATCCCCCCAGTCCAGGAGCTCCCCAAATACGTTCGAGACACCACCCATGCCCTCCACCTCCTCCAAGACTTCCATTTCTCCGGCCCCCAATGCCTCATCTTCACCATGGATATCCAATCCCTCTGCACCTCCATCCGCCATGACCAGGGCCTCCATGCCCTCCGTTTTTTCCTCTCCCGACGTCCCCAACAGTACCCTTCCACCGACACTCTCATTCATTTGGCCGAACTGGTCCTCACCCTTAACAATTTCTCCTTTGAATCCTCGCACATCCTCCAGACCAAAAGGGTAGTCATGGGCACAGGTATGGGCCCCAGCTATGCCTGTCTCTTTGTTGGCTATGTAAGACAGTCGATCTTCCGTAATTACACCGGCACCACTCCCCACCTCTTCCTCCGCTACATTGATGACTGCATTGGCACCACCTCGTGCTCCCGCGAGGAGGTTGAGCAATTCATCAACTTCACCAAAACATTCCACCCTGACCTTAAATTTACCTGGACCATCTCTGACACCACCCTCCCCTTTCTTGACCTCTCCATCTCCATTAATGACGACCGACTTGACACTGACATTTTTTACAAACCCACCGACTCCCACAGCTACCTGGATTACACCTCTTCCCACCCTATCTCTTGCAAAAATGCCATCCCGTATTCCCAATTCCTCCGCCTCCGCCGTATCTGCTCCCAGGAGGACCAGTTCCACCACAGAACACACCAGGTGGCCTCCTTCATTCGAGACCGCAATTTCTCTTCCCACGTGGTTAAAGATGCCCTCCAATGCATCTCGTCCACATCCCGCACCTCCGCACTCAGACCCCACCCCTCCAAGCGTAACAAGGACAGAATGCCCCTGGTGCTCACCTTCCACCCTACCAACCTTCGCATAAACCAAATCATCCGCCGACATTTCCGCCACCTCCAAACAGACCCCACCACCAGGGATATATTTCCCTCCCCACCCCTCTCCGCCTTCCGCAAAGACCGTTCCCTCCGTGACTACCTGGTCAGGTCCACGCAACCCACCCTCCCATCCTGGCACCTTCCCCTGCCACCGCTGGAATTGCAAAACCTGCACCCACACCTCCTCCCTCACCTCTATCCAAGGCATGAAAGGAGCCTTCCACATCCATCAAAATTTTACCTGCACATCCACTAATATCATTTATTGTATCCGTTGCTCCCGATGCGGTCTCCTCTACATTGGGGAGACTGAACACCTCCGAGCAGAGTGCTTTAGGGAACATCTCCGGGACACCCACACAAATCAACCACACCGCCCTGTGGCCCAACATTTCAACTCTCCCTCCCACTCTGCTGAGGACATGGAGGTCCTGGGCCTCCTTCACCGCTGCTCCCTCACCACCAGACGCCTGGAGGAAGAATGCCTCATCTTCTGCCTCGCAACACTTCAACCCCAGGGCATCAATGTGGACTTCAACAGTTTCCTCATTTCCCCTTCCCCCACCTCATCCCAGTTCCAAACTTCCAGCTCAGCACTGTCCCCCTGATTTGTCCTGACTTGTCCTACCTGCCTATCTTCTTTTCCACCTATCCACTCCATCTCCGACCTATCACCTTCATCCCCTCCCCCACTCACCCTATTGTACTCTATGCTACTTTCTCCCCACCTCCACCTTCCTCTAGCTTATCTCTCCACGCTTCAGGCTCTCTGACTTTATTTCTGATGAAGGGCTTTTGCTCAAAACGTCGATTTTACTGCTCCTCGGATGCTGCCTGAACTGCTGTGCTCTTCTAGAACCACTAATCCAGAATCTGTACCCCACCACATCACTTTGCCCCACAATCGTGGTATCTGGCTGTGCACAAGGAGGAGTGGCTACAGTCTGTACTGGGATGCCCTGGGGCCCTGAAACACATGGTAAAGACTAAAATCACCAGAGCATTGAGAGCCCCACCACATTGTTTGCATATTCTATTGTTTTTACTCTGTTCCTGCCTTCCCTTGTTTTTTCTTAATAAAGCTGTGAAATGAACTCAGGCATCTCGATCCAAGATTCGGGATATTTTCACCACATCACAAGGCATCGACTCTAACTTCCCTTGTCCCTTAGCCTGCTGAGTCGCGACTGAATCAACTCCTCAATTGGGAGGAAGGGGCGGAACCGGAGGACTGAGCAGCGGCCGGTCCGCCAACCAGAGTGAGTGAGGAGCGGGGCCAACGCATTTTCGGGGAGTGAACGCTTCAGGATTGGTCAGAAAGCCAACTATTTTGCAGGATTGATCATTCTCACTACATAGTGGAGCATTAAACCTCTCCCATGAATCAATGTGAGATTTTTAAGAAATAGTTGAGATGTAAATCTGATAACGTACATTAGGGAGATTTAAACAATCCTTCGATAAACACATGGGTGATTTTGCAATAGTGTAGGGGACGAGCTGAGAATAATTCACAGGTCGGCGTGAATAATTCACAGGTCGGTTTACACAACTCGAGTAAGAAACTTATTTTCAAACTCCCAGAACGATTGGTAATTTACTTACCTGGCTAATATGGTTAAGTTGGACCGAATAATCTATTTGCATACTAACCATCTCAATGACTGTAACGCGACAGAGCAATTGTTAATGACTTATATTTCACCCATGATCCTGTGCAGATATGAATATTCTCTATAAACTCACTGATAATCTCAGACGCACGCGCAGTTTAGTTTCCATGTGGAGCATGCGCAGTGTCACATTGATCAGGGCACAGAGAGAGAGCGACATGGAGCTGCTTTCTCCGGCAGCGGCTGCGATCGGCTTCAGAGAGCGGCGCTCAGAGCCGGTGTGTGGGAGCCTCGCTGGGAGAAAGGAGCGGAGAGATTTCACAGGTCCTGGATACAGGTTAAAAATAACTCGATAAAGACCCTCCAGTCCCGGGTAAGGAGGCGGCGGTCTCTAATCAGGGAAACGGCCCGGGGTCACGGCCGCCATTTGTTTGAGGGAAGAGGGAGCGCTCAGGGCCGCCATCTTGAGAAGGTCAAGGTGCAGGAGGGCGGGGCTCTCGGGGTCTGTAGAACAATCAGAGGAAAGGGAAGACCCATTGTGACTGATTAATCCCACGGACACAGCGTCACTGGGCGGTCCCGCGGGAATATCCTCTCTCAGTCCTGCTGGGATGGTTCACCCAGTCAGAACCAGCAGCTCTCCTCCTCTCTCAGCTCCCCTTCTGTCCTTCCTGCAGCATCTGTCCCCTGGAACATTGAACTGCCTGTCCTGTCCCTTCCTCAGTTGTGTTTCTGTAATACCTGTGATATCCCAGTCCTATCTTAGATTACTTCACTAAAGACAGGAATGCACCCGAACGATTTTTCTTAACATCAGCAATTGTTTAATACTCACTTACAGGTTTTTAATTACATCTTTTTTGAAGCATTTACTTCACATTCAATCATCTGCAATGGTGGGATCTGAACCTGTGTCCAGAGAACACTTGCTGAGTTTCTGGATACATTTTCACACAATAATGCCACTAGGCCATCACTTCGCCTGCTCACAGTTTGTGTATCCCAGTGGCAACATGAATCAAAACTCTTTCTTCCTGCACAATCGTTTGACCCGGCACTCTGGTGGTGTGACTCAGTCCCTCTCCATGTGGTATCCCTCACTGTGTGGGTCCAATTGCTGCCTCTGTCACCGTCTCTCACTTTTGAAGCTACTCCAGATCACGAGCCAACAGAATTCTCCACTCCAGAGAGATGAGGCAGCACAGGTCAGGAATGGAGACTGGGATGTTCCAGATCTCTGTGGGCTCAGTGCCATTCTATATGTGTAACCCTCAAAGCATTAGTCTACTTTCCCATTCTGCCTATTTCTGTGTCTTCTACAGGTACTCATGGAGTTCCTGACTCAATAGACTTGCCAACTGCTGGTTGGGACGATGGTTGGTCAGCCAGAAAGACAAAGTCAGGGAGGTCGGGAGTCTTCAATAAATCCTGGTCCCAGGTAAGATCATTCCAGTGCACAGAGCAGAAAGTAATAAGGGGGGATCGAAACATCAGCTAACAAGACATGACACAGAGAAAGTGCTGGAGGGGGAGCACAGTACAGACACACCCCAGGCTCAATCACCACGCCTGCTGCAAGTTTTGTTGTAATGAGACAGCGTCGGGAGTTGTCAGTTATCAGTCCATGCCTGTGCTTTCTTAGGGAGCATCAGAACAACTGAGGGGAAAGCAGGCCTCCCACGAGAGAGTGGTAATGCTACCTGGGATCTTTCTGTTCCCTATTCCCTCTCCAACACTGTATCAATGGCTTGTATTGAGGACCAGTGTCTTCAATCATTCTAACTCCTATAACAGTTCCTATCTCTGTCATCTCCTCCCCTCTCACCAATTATTTCACATATTTGAAACCTCCAGTGACCATCCTTATCGCTGTAACTTGCTTCAGTCTCGACAACATGCCTAGTCTCGATAGTCTCCTCCTCCAACAACTGGAGTAATGGGTTCTGTTTCTGTGCAGCATGACTCTTCGGCCAAGGTTCCCTAAATGGAATGAGTTGCGTTTACCTGTGTTTGGCCCATATCCCTTCAAACCTTCTCCTCTCCATGTACCTGCCCGAGTGTCTTTTCCATGTTGTAATTGTACTTGGTTTTTACCATTTTCTCTGGCAGTCCATTCCGTCTATGCACCATCCTCTGTGGATAATATTGCCCCCCAGCTCCCTCTTTAAATCCTTGCTGTCACACCTCACATTTATGCCTCTAGCTTTGGACTCACCTACCCTTGGCAATTCACCTTACCTCGGCCCTACATGGTTTCATAAACCTTTATAACGTCACCCTGTGGCCTCCTCTGCCCAGGAGAAATATTGACAACAGTGTTACCAATTTCTCCAACTCATATACTCAATGCTCTGACCAATGAAGACAAGTGTGCCAATTGCCGCTTTCAACACCCTGTCGCCCTGTGATGCCAGTCCAAGGAACAATGTAACTGCACCCCTTGGTGTCTCTCTTTTCTACAACACTGTCCAGGGCCCAACCATTAACTGTGTTAGTCCTCCCTGGTTTGTCTGAACTAAATCCAACACCTAAATTAATCTCCATCTTTCATTCATTGGCCCACTGGCCCAGTTGATTAACATCCCCTTCGATAACTATATTCCCTGCCCATTCTTCCACTAATCTTGGTATCCACAAACATACTAACAGGGACTGCTATCTTTTCACTCAGATTGTTTATGTAAATGGTGCACAACAGTGGTCCCAGCACCAATCCTTACAGCACACTGCTGGTCAGAGGCCTCCAGTCTGAACAACAACCCTCTCCCACCATCCTCTGTCTCCAACTGTCATCCCATTTTGTATCCAGTTGGCAAGCTCTCCCTGATCCTTTGTTATCTACTGTTACTAACCAATGTATCATGCTACACCCTGAACAAGGGTTTGCGGAAGCCAGAAACAGTGTCTGTTGCCCTGCCTTCGTCTATCTTTTTGGTCATATCTTGAGCAAACTCCAGTCAAGTTTGTGAGACATGTTATCCCATGCACAAAGCCATGCTGGCTGTCCATAATCAGGCCTTATCTTTCCAAATGCATGTAAGGTCTACCTCTCAGAATGACCTCCAACAACTGACCCACCCTGATGTCTCGCTCATCAGTCTGTTGTTCCCTGGCTTTCTCTTGCAGCCTTTCTTAATTAATGACACAACATTATAATCATAGTCAGAGAGTCATACCGCACTGTTTGGTTAACGCTAACCGCACTCTAAAACGGATCTCATCCCACCTGCCTGTTCCTCGATCATATCCCTTCAAACCTTTCCTATTCCTGTACTATTCCAAATGTCTTTTAAACATTGTAATTGTCCCCATGTTCACCCCTTCCTTCGGAAGTTCATTCCACACACAACCCACCCTCTGTGAAACAATGTGCCTCTCATGTCTTTTTTTATATATATCTCTCCTCTGAACTTAAAAATGTAGTGCCTTGTCTTGAAACTCCCCTGTCCATGGGAAAAGACAACTCCCGTTAACTCTATCTATCCCCCTCATGATTTTATAAACTTTTATGAGGTCATCTGTCAACATTCAAGTTTCTGTGAAAAATACCAACCTATTCAGCCTTTCTTTATACTGAAGCCTTTCGTACCGAGTCACATCCCAGTAAATCTCCTCCCAACCCTTTCCAGCTTAATAATATCCTTCCTATAACTGTTCGACCAGAACTGGACACAGTATTCCAGAAGAGGACTCACCAATGGCCTGTATAATCTCAATATGACTTCCCAACTCCTACATCCAAAGGACTGAGCGATGAAAGCAAGTGAGGCAAACACCTTTTTTTAAACCCTCCTGTCTCTCCATTTGCAAACTTCAAAGAACTATGTAGCTGAACCCTGAGGTCCCTCTGTTCAACAACACTACCGTAGGTCTTGCCATTAATTGTATAATTCCTGCCCGTGTTTGTTGTACCAAATGCATTACCTCGCATTTATTCAGATTGAACTCCATCTACAGTTTTTCAGCCGTTCACACATTTCATCAGGATCCCTTTGTAAACACCTTTTATCGGTTAACTCCTCAGCTTCCCATGTTCAACTGAAAACATTCCCAGCCTATTCAGGCTTTTCCCTGAAGCGCAAACCCTCCAACCCTGGCAACATCTTTGGTCATTTCTTCTGAACCATTTCATGTTTCACGACATGCTTCCGATGGCATTGAGACTAGAATTGCACACAGTATTCCAATAGTGGTCAGGCCAAACACTGTTTAGTTCCCTGAGCGCCCCAGTCTTTATCCACAGTAAGTTCCAAAGTGAAATATTTGTTTTGGATCTTGTAGTTTCACACATCGTTTGCTTCATTGATCATTAAGGATACCGGTTTTGTCCCGAGCTCTTCTTTTGCTCTTAATACACTTGTAGAGTCTCTTTGGATTCTCCTTAACTTTCTCTGCCAAATCTATCTCGTGTCTCCTTTTTGCATTCCTGATTTCCATCCAAAGTGTATTTCTACAGCCCCGATGCTCCTAAAGGGATTCCCTTGAGTCAGCCAGTTATCTGACATGTGACCCCTTTTTTCTTGACCACAGCCTCGAAACCCAGCCAGTGTTTCCTAATTCAGTCAGCATTGAGCGGCACACTAACAGGAACACGCTGGCACTGAACGATCCTTTTATCTCAGTTTTAAAATATTCCTACTTGCCAGACTTCCCTTTATCTGCAAATAGCCTCCCCAGATCTACTTTAAAAATTCCTGTCTAATACTATCTTGCTCCATTGAATAACTTTAACTTGTGGACCAGGCCTATCCTTTTCCATCGCTATTTTCAAACTAATACAATTGTGGTAACTTTCCAAAGTGCTCCCCCACTAACACCTCAGTCCCGTTCCCTACCTTGTTTCCCAAGGGGAGGTCAGGTTTAGCCCCATTCTCCAGTTGGGCCACTTACATAATGACTGGGAGTTTTCAGAACACACTTAACAAATTCCTTCCATCCAAATGCTTAACTTAGTAGCAATCCCAGTCCAGGTTTGGAACGGTTAAGATCCCCTATCATTGCAACCCTATTATTCTAAGAGATATCTGAAACCTCCTGACATATTTGCTCCTTCATCTCCCATTGCCTATCGCTGTAGTCCGACCATAGAAAACTAATGACCAATTTTTTTCTCAGTTCCACTGATATCGCTTAACTGGGCGATCCTACATGAATACTCCCTCCAGGTACTGCTGGGATGTTTCCCCCAATCAAAACCACCAGCTTTCCTCCTGTTTTGCCTCCTGTTCTATCCTTCCTGTAGCATCTGTCTCCGGAACATTGAGCTGCTGGTCCTGTTGCTCCCTCAGCTGTGTTTCTGTAATATCTATGGTATCCCAATCCCATGTTCCCATCCATGCTCTGGGTTCATCTGCCTTATCTGTCTGGCTCTTTGCATTGAAATAACTGCAGTTTAATCCACCAGTTTTCCCTAATTGTCTGCTATGTTCTTGCCTGCCTTGTCTACTTATATTGCTCTCTTGAACATTTGTACCAGCCTCAACGTTCTTTCTGACCTTACGGCTCTTTGGGGTCACACAGCCCTGCCAGACGAGTTTGAATCCTCTCGAGTAGCTCCAGTAACGTTCCCCACCAGGATGTGGGTCCCCCTCCTGCTCCCAGTTCAGGTGTATTCCCCACCCTGTCTACCTGTGCTGACACCTTCAGACATCCAGGGACTTGCCCACCAAGGTCCCTGTATTCCTCAGTATTCCAAGAGGACCTACCATTCATGATGTATATCATTCGTTTATTAGACTTGCCATAGTGCATTACCTCACAGTGATCAGAAGTAAACTCTGTCTGCCATTATTCTGCTCAGTTTATCATCTGATCGATATCAGACTGCAGCCTGAGTCCATCCCCCTCACTGTAGACAACACCCTCACCTTTCATGTTATCTGCAAACCTACTAATGATTCCTTCTGGTTTGATATCCAAGTTATTAATGTACGTAACAGCCAGCAATGGCTCCTGCACAGATCCCTGTGGTACATCCGCTGGACAATGACTTTCAATCACAAAACCAACCCTCCACCAATTGTGGAGCCAATTTATCAACTTACCTTGGATCCCATGGGCTGTTCCCTTTTGGACCAGCATTCCGTGTGGGACCTTGTCAAAGACCTTAATGAACTCCATATAAACCACATCATCTGCACGGCCCTCACCAATATCAGAGGACAGTCGTCTAGCAAATCCATACAGGCAATCCCTAATGAAATTGCGCGGGTATCCGTTTTTGGTGAATACCTTGTATAGGTGTTCTTCTTCCTCTTTTTGCAGTTCTGGTGTCCTGCAGTGTGTTGTGGCCCTTTTGAACAGTGTCTTGATGCAACGTCTTTTGTGTGTGTTGGGGTGGTTGCTTTCGTAGTTTAGGACTTGGTCTGTGTGTGTGGCTTTCCTGTATACCTTTGTGGTGAATTCTCCATTCGGTGTTCTCTGTACCATCACGTCTAGGAATGGGAGTTGGGTGTCCTTTTCTTCCTCTCTAGTGAATCGGATTCCTGTGAGTGTGGAGTTGATGATCCGGTGTGTGTTCTCTATTTCTGTGTTTTTAATGATTACAAAGGTATCATCTACATATCTGACCCAGAGTTTGGGTTGAATTTGCGGTAAGACTGTTTGTTCTAATCTTTGTATTACTGCTTCTGCTATGAGTCCAGAGATCGGTGAGCCCATGGGTGTGCCGTTGATTTGTTCACATATTTGGTTGTTGAATGTGAAGTGTGTTGTGAGGTACACGTCCGGTAGTTTGAGTATGCCGTCTTTGTTGATAGGTTCCCCGTCTTGTTGTCTGTTCTGTATGTCCAGCAGGTTGGCTATTGTTTCTCTGGCTAGGGTTTTGTCGATAGAGGTGAACAGTGCCGTGACATCGAATGAGACCATAGTTTATTCCTTGTCTATGTGTATATTTCTGATGATGTCCAAGAATTCCTGTGTTGACTGTATAGAGTGGCTGGATCCGCTGATCAGGTGTTTCAGTTTCTGCTGTAGTTCTTTAGCCAGTTTGTGTGATGGTGTCCCTGGTAGTGATACTATGGGTCTGAGTGGGATGCCTGGTTTGTGCACTTTAGGTAGTCCATAGAATCTGAGGGTGTTGTTGCTTTTAGGTTTCATTCTCTGTAGGTCAAACCTGGTTATCTGTCGGTTTTTTTGTAGGTTTCTCAGTGTGTTGTTTATCCTATTGGTGAGCTGCGGGGTGGGGTCAAACTCCACGCAATTTCATCCACAGATGCCTCAGGGAAAGACAACGGAATGAAGACATGCCACAACCAAAAGGACTAGCCACACTACCATACATCAAGAACATTTCGGAACTGACAGCCAGACTACTGCAACCACTAGGACTCGTAACAGCACACAAACCAACAGCCACTCTCAGACAACAACTCACCAGGACGATGGACCTGACACCCAGCATGAGCAAAGCCATCGTAGTGTACAAAATCCCATGCAAGGACTGCTCAAAACACTACATAGGACATACAGGAAGACAGCTGACGATCCACATCCATGAACACCAACTAGCCACGAAACGACATGACCACACACGCAGATGACAAGCAACGTGAGTTCGACTGGGACAACACTACTATTATAGGACAAGCCAAACAGAGAACAGCCAGGGAATTCCTAGAGGCATGGCACTCATCCACAGAGTCAATTAATAAGCACATCGACCTGGACCCAATCGACCGGCCACTACAGCGGACAGCTGGGACTGACAACCGGAAGCTGCAGATACAAACCACTATAAATGCCGGAGGAAACATCACAGAAGCGCTTCACAGGAGGCTCCCAAGGACTGAGGATGTCACCTTGACAGGGGACTAAACGTCTGCAACACAAATTCCCAACTCAGCGAACAGAACCAGAAAAACGAGCACCTGAGCTACAAATCTTCTCCCAAACATTGAAGCCCTTTAGACTCTACAAAGCTCCGTCATGAACAAGCCACCATCCCTCTATTTCCTTTGCCTTCTTCAGTGTCTGCAACTCTCGCTGTATCTTCCAGTAACGTTCTCTAGTTACTGCAGGTCTGCCGAGCTCCCCAGATAACCTGTTTCACCCCCTACAGCTCCCTCAATCACTGTAACACCCTCTGCTCTGTCTAATCCTCCTCTTTCCCACTGTCCTCAGGCACAGCGGCGATCCTGTAAGAGAGCAGTGCGGAATGGGATGTTATAAATCGCAGCTGAGGCTTGATGCCCACCATTACCTGGGAGTCACAGGGGGAGAGACCCTGAGCGAGTGCAGCACAGAGCGTGAGAATATACATCAAAAGCGAGGATCGAGGCCGACTGGGACTTGGATTTGGATAAAAAGCAGAGCAGGAGGCTCGAAATCAGCACCGAGTCACAGAGGGAGTGACCGTGTGAGGGGGCAACTTGGAGCAGGAGCTTGAGGCTGACTCACACCTGGGAGAATATAAATCCGCACTGAGGATCGAGGCCTAGTTGTACCTGGGAGTCACAGACGGTGACCCTGTGAGGGAGCAGACTGGAGTGAGAGCTGGACGATTACACGTCCGAGGAGACACATCACTGTGTGTGCACGTGTCCCTCCCTTGTTCTGTGTTTGTGTGCGTGTGTGTCCCCTTCCCTCATTGTGTGTGTGTAACTCTCCTCACTGTGTGTGTGTTTGTGTGTGCGTATGTCTGCGTGTCTCCCTCCCTCACTGTGTGTGTGTAACTCTACTCACTGTCTGTGTTTGTCCCTCCCTCGCTGTGTGTGTGTGTCCCTCCCTCGCTGTGTGTGTGTGTCCCTCCCTCGCTGTGTGTGTGTGTCCCTCCCTCGCTGTGTGTGTGTGTCCCTCCCTCGCTGTGTCTGTGTGTGTATGTCCCTCCCTCGCTGTGTGTGTGTGTCCCTCCCTCGCTGTGTGTGTGTGTCCCTCCCTCGCTGTGTGTGTGTGTCCCTCCCTCGCTGTGTGTGTGTGTCCCTCCCTCGCTGTGTGTGTGTGTGTCCCTTCCTCGCTGTGTGTGTGTGTCCCTTCCTCGCTGTGTGTGTGTGTCCCTCCCTCGCTGTGTGTGTGTGTCCCTCCCTCGCTGTGTGTGTGTGTCCCTCCCTCGCTGTGTGTGTGTGTCCCTCCCTCGCTGTGTGTGTATGTGTCCCTCGCTCGCTGTGTGTGTGTGTGTGTCCCTCCCTCGCTGCGTGTGTGTGTGTCCCTCCCTCGCTGCGTGTGTGTGTGTCCCTCCCTCGCTGCGTGTGTGTGTGTCCCTCCCTCGCTGTGTCTGTGTGTGTATGTCCCTCCCTCGCTGTGTGTGTGTGTCCCTCCCTCGCTGTGTGTGTGTGTCCCTCCCTCGCTGTGTGTGTGTGTCCCTCCCTCGCTGTGTGTGTGTGTCCCTCCCTCGCTGTGTGTGTGTGTGTGTGTCCCTCCCTCGCTATGTGTGTGTGTGTGTGTGTCCCTCCCTCGCTGTGTGTGTGTGTCCCTCCCTCGCTGTGTGTGTGTGTCCCTCACTCGCTGTGTGTGTGTGTCCCTCCCTCGCTGTGTGTGTGTGTGTGTGTCCCTCCCTCGCTGTGTGTGTGTGTGTGTGTGTGTCCCTCCCTCGCTGTGTGTGTGTCCCTCCCTCGCTGTGTGTGTGTCCCTCCCTCGCTGTGTGTGTGTCCCTCCCTCGATGTGTGTGTGTCCCTCCCTCGCTGTGTGTGTGTGTCCCTCCCTCGCTGTGTGTGTGTGTCCCTCCCTCGCTGTGTGTGTGTGTGTGTCCCTCCCTCGCTGTGTGTGTGTGTGTGTGTCCCTCCCTCGCTATGTGTGTGTGTGTGTGTCCCTCCCTCGCTGTGTGTGTGTCCCTCCCTCGCTGTGTGTGTGTGTGTGTCCCTCCCTCGCTGTGTGTGTGTGTGTGTCCCTCCCTCGCTGTGTATGTGTTCCTCCCTCGCTGTGTGTGTGTGTGTCCCTCCCTCGCTGTGTGTGTGTGTGTCCCTCCCACGCTGTGTGTGTGTGTCCCTCCCTCGCTGTGTGTGTGTCCCTCCCTCGCTGTGTGTGTGTCCCTCCCTCGCTGTGTGTGTGTGTGTGTGTCCCTCCCTCGCTGTGTGTGTGTCCCTCCATCGCTGTGTGTGCGCGTCCCTCCCTCGCTATGTGTGTGTGTGTCCCTCCCTCGCTGTGTGTGTGTCCCTCCCTCGCTGTGTGTGTGTGTCCCTCTCTCGCTGTGTGTGTGTGTCCCTCCCTCGCTGTGTGTGTGTGTCCCTCCCACGCTGTGTGTGTGTGTCCCTCCCTCGCTGTGTGTGTGTGTGTCCCTCCCTCGCTGTGTGTGTGTGTCCCTCCCTCGCTGTGTGTGTGTGTCCCTCCCACGCTGTGTGTGTGTGTCCCTCCCTCGCTGTGTGTGTGTGTCCCTCCCTCGCTGTGTGTGTGTGTGTGTGTGTCCCTCCCTCGCTGTGTGTGTGTCCCTCCCTCGCTGTGTGTGTGTCCCTCCCTCGCTGTGTGTGTGTCCCTCCCTCGCTGTGTGTGTGTCCCTCCCTCGCTGTGAGTGTGTGTCCCTCCCTCGCTGTGAGTGTGTGTCCCTCCCTCGCTGTGAGTGTGTGTCCCCCTCCCTCGCTGTGAGTGTGTCCCCCTCCCTCGCTCTGTGTGTGTGTGTCCCCCTCCCTCGCTGTGTGTGTGTGTCCCCCTCCCTCGCTGTGTGTGTGTGTGTGTCCCTCCCTCGCTGTGTGTGTGTCCCCCTCCCTCGCTGTGAGTGTGTCCCCCTCCCTCGCTCTGTGTGTGTGTGTGTCCCCCTCCCTCGCTGTGTGTGTGTGTTACTCCCTCGCTGTGTGTGTCCCTCCCTCGCTGTGTGAGTGTGTCCCTCCCTCGCTGTGTGTGTGTGTCCCTCCCTCGCTGTGTGTGTGTGTGTGTGTGTCCCTCCCTCGCTGTGTGTGTGTCCCTCCCTCGCTGTGTGTGTGTCCCTCCCTCGCTGTGTGTGTGTGTCCCTCCCTCGCTGTGTGTGTGTGTCCCTCCCTCGCTGTGTGTGTGTGTGTGTGTCCCTCCCTCGCTGTGTGTGTGTGTGTGTGTCCCTCCCTCGCTATGTGTGTGTGTGTGTGTCCCTCCCTCGCTGTGTGTGTGTCCCTCCCTCGCTGTGTGTGTGTGTGTGTCCCTCCCTCGCTGTGTGTGTGTGTGTGTCCCTCCCTCGCTGTGTATGTGTTCCTCCCTCGCTGTGTGTGTGTGTGTCCCTCCCTCGCTGTGTGTGTGTGTGTCCCTCCCACGCTGTGTGTGTGTGTCCCTCCCTCGCTGTGTGTGTGTCCCTCCCTCGCTGTGTGTGTGTCCCTCCCTCGCTGTGTGTGTGTCCCTCCCTCGCTGTGTGTGTGTGTGTGTGTCCCTCCCTCGCTGTGTGTGTGTCCCTCCATCGCTGTGTGTGCGCGTCCCTCCCTCGCTATGTGTGTGTGTGTCCCTCCCTCGCTGTGTGTGTGTCCCTCCCTCGCTGTGTGTGTGTGTCCCTCTCTCGCTGTGTGTGTGTGTGTCCCTCCCTCGCTGTGTGTGTGTGTCCCTCCCACGCTGTGTGTGTGTGTCCCTCCCTCGCTGTGTGTGTGTGTGTCCCTCCCTCGCTGTGTGTGTGTGTCCCTCTCTCGCTGTGTGTGTGTGTCCCTCCCACGCTGTGTGTGTGTGTCCCTCCCTCGCTGTGTGTGTGTGTCCCTCCCTCGCTGTGTGTGTGTGTGTGTGTGTGTCCCTCCCTCGCTGTGTGTGTGTCCCTCCCTCGCTGTGTGTGTGTCCCTCCCTCGCTGTGTGTGTGTCCCTCCCTCGCTGTGAGTGTGTGTCCCTCCCTCGCTGTGTGTGTGTCCCTCCCTCGCTGTGAGTGTGTGTCCCTCCCTCGCTGTGAGTGTGTGTCCCTCCCTCGCTGTGAGTGTGTGTCCCTCCCTCGCTGTGTGTGTGTGTCCCTCCCTCGCTGTGAGTGTGTGTCCCTCCCTCGCTGTGTGTGTGTGTCCCTCCCTCGCTGTGTGTGTGTCCCTCCCTCGCTGTGTGTGTGTCCCTCCCTCGCTGTGAGTGTGTGTCCCTCCCTCGCTGTGAGTGTGTGTCCCTCCCTCGCTGTGAGTGTGTGTCCCCCTCCCTCGCTGTGAGTGTGTCCCCCTCCCTCGCTCTGTGTGTGTGTGTCCCCCTCCCTCGCTGTGTGTGTGTGTCCCCCTCCCTCGCTGTGTGTGTGTGTGTGTCCCTCCCTCGCTGTGTGTGTGTCCCCCTCCCTCGCTGTGAGTGTGTCCCCCTCCCTCGCTCTGTGTGTGTGTGTGTCCCCCTCCCTCGCTGTGTGTGTGTGTCCCCCTCCCTCGCTGTGTGTGTGTGTGTCCCCCTCCCTCGCTGTGTGTGCGTGTCCCTCCCTCGCTGTGTGTGCGTGTCCCTCCGTCGCTGTGTGTGTGTGTCCCTCCCTCGCTGTGTGTGTGTGTCCCCCTCCCTCGCTGTGTGTGTGTGTGTCCCTCCCTCGCTGTTTGTGTGTGTCCCTCCCTCGCTGTGTGTGTGTGTGTCCCTCCCTCGCTGTGTGTGTGTGTCCCTCCCTCGCTGTGTGTGTCCCCCTCCCTCGCTGTGTGTGTCCCCCTCCCTCGCTGTGTGTGTCCCCCTCCCTCGCTGTGTGTGTGTCCCCCTCCCTCGCTGTGTGTGTGTGTCCCTCCCTCGCTGTGTGTGTGTCCCCCTCCCTCGCTGTGTGTGTGTCCCCCTCCCTCGCTGTGAGTGTGTGTCCCTCCCTCGCTGTGAGTGTGTGTCCCTCCCTCGCTGTGAGTGTGTGTCCCTCCCTCGCTGTGAGTGTGTGTCCCTCCCTCGCTGTGAGTGTGTGTTCCTCCCTCGCTGTGAGTGTGTGTCCCCCTCCCTCGCTGTGTGTGTCCCCCTCCCTCGCTGTGTGTGTGTGTCCCTCCCTCGCTGTGTGTGTGTGTCCCCCTCCCTCGCTGTGTGTGTCCCCCTCCCTCGCTGTGTGTGTCCCCCTCCCTCGCTGTGTGTGTCCCCTCCCTCGCTGTGTGTGTCCCTCCCTCGCTGTGTGTGTGTGTCCCTCCCTCGCTGTGTGTGTGTGTGTCCCTCCCTCGCTGTGTGTGTGTCCCTCCCTCGCTGTGTGTGTGTCCCTCCCTCGCTGTGTGTGAGTGTGTGTCCCTCCCTCGCTGTGTGTGTGTGTGTGTCCCTCCCTCGCTGTGTGTGTGTGTGTCCCTCCCTCGCTGTGTGCGTGTGTGTCCCTCCCTCGCTGTGTGTGTGTGTGTCCCTCCCTCGCTGTGTGTGTGTGTGTGTCCCTCCCTCGCTGTGTGTGTGTGTCCCTCCCTCACTGTGTGTGTGTGTGTCCCTCCCTCGCTGTGTGTGTGTGGCCCCCTCCCTCGCTGTGTGTGTGTGTGTCCCTCCCTCGCTGTGTGTGTGTGTGTGTGTGTCCCTCCCTCGCTGTGTGTGTGTGTGTGTCCCTCCCTCGCTGTGAGTGTGTGTGTCGCTCCGTCGCTGTGAGTGTGTGTGTCCCTCCCTCGCTGTGTGTGTGTGTGTGTCCCTCCCTCGCTGTGTGTGTGTGTGTGTCCCTCCCTCGCTGTGTGTGTGTGTCCCCCTCCCTCGCTGTATGTGTGTCCCTCCCTCGCTGTGTGTGTGTCCCTCCCTCGCTGTGTGTGTGTGTGTCCCTCCCTCGCTGTGTGTGTGTGTGTGTGTCCCTCCCTCGCTGTGTTTGAGTGTGCCTCCCTCGCTGTGTGTGTGTGTCCCCCTCCCTCGCTGTATGTGTGTCCCTCCCTCGCTGTGTGTGTGTCCCTCCCTCGCTGTGTGTGTGTGCCCCTCCCTCGCTGTGTGTGTGTGTGCCCCTCCCTCGCTGTGTGTGCGTGTGTCCCTCCCTCGCTGTGTGTGCGTGTGTCCCTCCCTCGCTGTGTGTGCGTGTGTCCCTCCCTCGCTGTGTGTGCGTGTGTCCCTCCCTCGCTGTGAGTGTGTGTGTCCCTCCCTCGCTGTGTGTGTGTGTCCCTCCCTCGCTGTGTGTGTGTCCCTCCCTCGCTGTGTGTGTGTGTCCCTCCCTCGCTGTGTGTGTGTGTGTCCCTCCCTCGCTGTGTGTGTGTGTGTCCCTCCCTCGCTGTGTGTGTGTGTGTCCCTCCCTCGCTGTGTGTGTGTGTCCCTCCCTGGCTGTGTGTGTGTCCCTCCCTCGCTGTGTGAGTGTGTGTGTGTCCCTCCCTCGCTGTGTGAGTGTGTGTGTGTCCCTCCCTCGCTGTGTGTGTCCCTCCCTCGCTGTGTGTGTGTGTCCCTCCCTCGCTGTGTGTGTGTGTGTCCCCCTCCCTCGCTGTGTGTGTGTGTCCCTCCCTCGCTGTGTGTGTCCCTCCCTCGCTGTGTGAGTGTGTCCCTCCCTCGCTGTGTGTGTGTGTCCCTCCCTCGCTGTGTGTGTGTGTGTCCCTCCCTCGCTGTGTGTGTGTGTGTGTGTGTCCCTCCCTCGCTGTGTGTGTGTCCCTCCCTCGCTGTGTGTGTGTCCCTCCCTCGCTGTGTGTGTGTCCCTCCCTCGCTGTGTGTGTGTGTCCCTCCCTCGCTGTGTGTGTGTGTGTGTGTGTCCCTCCCTCGCTGTGTGTGTGTGTGTGTGTCCCTCCCTCGCTGTGTGTGTGTGTGTGTGTCCCTCCCTCGCTATGTGTGTGTGTGTCCCTCCCTCGCTGTGTGTGTGTCCCTCCCTCGCTGTGTGTGTGTGTGTGTCCCTCCCTCGCTGTGTATGTGTTCCTCCCTCGCTGTGTGTGTGTGTGTCCCTCCCACGCTGTGTGTGTGTGTCCCTCCCTCGCTGTGTGTGTGTCCCTCCCTCGCTGTGTGTGTGTCCCTCCCTCGCTGTGTGTGTGTCCCTCCCTCGCTGTGTGTGTGTGTGTGTGTCCCTCCCTCGCTGTGTGTGTGTCCCTCCCTCGCTGTGTGTGTGTGTGTGTGTCCCTCCCTCGCTGTGTGTGTGTCCCTCCCTCGCTGTGTGTGTGTGTGTGTGTCCCTCCCTCGCTGTGTGTGTGTCCCTCCATCGCTGTGTGTGCGCGTCCCTCCCTCGCTATGTGTGTGTGTGTCCCTCCCTCGCTGTGTGTGTGTCCCTCCCTCGCTGTGTGTGTGTGTCCCTCTCTCGCTGTGTGTGTGTGTCCCTCCCTCGCTGTGTGTGTGTGTCCCTCCCA
Source organism: Chiloscyllium plagiosum (assembly GCF_037043375.1). Classification (NCBI taxonomy): domain Eukaryota; kingdom Metazoa; phylum Chordata; class Chondrichthyes; order Orectolobiformes; family Hemiscylliidae; genus Chiloscyllium; species Chiloscyllium plagiosum. Next base: position 33,179,920 of record NW_028270189.1, read on the forward strand.
CGCTGTGTGTGTGTGTCCCTCTCTCGCTGTGTGTGTGTGTCCCTCCCACGCTGTGTGTGTGTGTCCCTCCCTCGCTGTGTGTGTGTGTGTCCCTCCCTCGCTGTGTGTGTGTGTCCCTCCCTCGCTGTGTGTGTGTGTGTGTGTGTCCCTCCCTCGCTGTGTGTGTGTGTGTCCCTCCCTCGCTGTGTGTGTGTGTCCCTCGCTGTGTGTGTGTGTCCCTCCCTCGCTGTGTGTGTGTGTCCCTCCCTCGCTGTGTGTGTGTGTCCCTCCCTCGCTGTGTGTGTGTGTCCCTCTCTCGCTGTGTGTGTGTGTCCCTCCCTCGCTGTGTGTGTGTGTCCCTCCCTCGCTGTGTGTGTGTGTCCCTCCCTCACTGTGTGTGTGTGTCCCTCTCTCGCTGTGTGTGTGTGTCCCTCCCTCGCTGTGTGTGTGTGTCCCTCCCTCGCTGTGTGTGTGTGTCCCTCCCACGCTGTGTGTGTGTGTCCCTCCCACGCTGTGTGTGTGTGTCCCTCCCTTGCTGTGTGTGTGTCCCTCCCTCGCTGTGTGTGTGTGTCCCTCCCTCGCTGTGTGTGTCCCTCCCTCGCTGTGTGTGTGTGTGTCCCTCCCTCGCTGTGTGTGTCCCTCCCTCGCTGTGTGTGTGTGTCCCTCTCTCGCTGTGTGTGTGTGTGTGTGTCCCTCCCTCGCTGTGTGTGTGTCCCTCCCTCGCTGTGTGTGTGTGTCCCTCCCTCGCTGTGTGTGTGTGTGTGTGTCCCTCCCTCGCTGTGTGCGTGTCCCTCCCTCGCTGTGTGCGTGTCCCTCCCTTGCTGTGTGTGCGTGTCCCTCCCTCGCTGTGTGTGTGTCCCTCCCTTGCTGTGTGTGTGTGTCCCTCCCTCACTGTGTGTGTGTGTCCCTCCCTCGCTGTGTGTGTGTGTCCCTCCCTCGCTGTGTGTGTGTCCCTCCCTCGCTGTGTGTGTGTGTCCCTCTCTCGCTGTGTGTGTGTGTCCCTCCCTCGCTGTGTGTGTGTGTGTCCCTCCCTCGCTGTGTGTGTGTCCCTCCCTCGCTGTGTGTGTGTGTGTCCCTCCCTCGCTGTGTGTATGTCCCTCCCTCGCTGTGTGTGTGTGTCCCTCCCTCGCTGTGTGTGTGTCCCTCCCTCGCTGTGTGTGTGTCCCTCCCTCGCTGTGTGTGTGTCCCTCCCTCGCTGTGTGTGTGTGTCCCTCCCTCGCTGTGTGTGTCCCCCTCCCTCGCTGTGTGTATGTCCCTCCCTCGCTGTGTGTGTGTGTCCCTCCCTCGCTGTGTGTGTGTGTGTCCCTCCCTCGCTGTGTGTATGTCCCTCCCTCGCTGTGTGTGTGTGTGTGTCCCTCCCTCGCTGTGTGCGTGTCCCTTCCTCGCTGTGTGTGTGTGTCCCTCCCTCGCTGTGTGTGTGTGTGTGTCCCTCCCTCGCTGTGTGTATGTCCCTCCCTCGCTGTGTGTGTGTGTCCCTCCCTCGCTGTGTGCGTGTCCCTTCCTCGCTG